>NC_133660.1:276224822-276524822 GCF_037893015.1 Macrotis lagotis
AGGAAAGCACAACAACAAAGGAAGAACTGCCCACTAGAAAGTTCTTGGCCTCCAATGGCCTTTCTATCCCTCCCATAACTCTTGGCTCCACCCTCTTGGACCCAAAAGAACAGACTGCCCCTGCCTCTACTAGATAGGCCTTTAGGTCCTTGAAGGAATCTCTTCCTTTCAGTGGAAGCCCCTTCACTAGCCTGGTCTCCCTCCCTTCTCTCTTCCTCTTCCAGGGCAGTCTTCCATCCTGCCTCTAGACTCTGCCAATTGCTCCCTTTTGTTTTCCTTACTTCCAGTACAACCTAACCTTGGGTAAGTGCCACTGGAAATTTTTCCTCCATTTGGGGCAGAGAACTCCTGAGCCCAAAGTCAGGGTCATCTGTACCAGGATCCAGGGGAATGAGGACCCTCTGAGCAGTAATAACCCCATGACTATATGCTTCTTTCCGAGCTGGGGACTGGGCAGCAAGTGTGGTCACTGGCAATGTACACCTCCAAAGGCATCCATTCTTCTGAGTCTGATACCAGAGCCAGAAGCGGTCATGCAAAACACTTAACAAATAGAATCTCCTTCCATCCACCATCACCAGGGGCCATCTATTATTAGTCCCACTTTGATAGTCTTTGTCTTTCACTCTCAAAGAAGACCCTGACATCAGGAAGGTGATGCCGTGACAAGCATGTGACTTGGATTTGAGTGAGGGGTCCAGTGGACAGGTATGAATCAGGACCACTGGAGATGGCCCCAGATGTGAGGCAATCAATGTGAAGCGACTTGCCCAAGATTAGATAGCTAATGAGTGTCAAGTGAATGAAGTCACATTTGAACTCAGTTCTCCTGACTTCAAGACTGGCACCCTATTTCATCTAATTTGGCTCCAGTCTCCTTTCACACAAGTTTGGTGCATCTAGTCAAAGAACCTACCTGTTCCTCCAGTTCCAAAGCCCCTTCCCCACTTCTCTGTGGTTTGAAATGCACTCTGTACCTTTCATCCTTGGGACCCTGAGGTTCCTCAAAGTTCAAGACTCAGTTCCCCCCCCCCAAAAAAACAGCTCTTCCTACTCCAACCCCATGTAGTACTCTCTACTGCCTCAGTTTTCCCTGGCCTTTGGGCACACATTTCTTTAAGGACAGGACCTGTTTCATTCTTATCTATGTGTCCCCAGAGCCCATAGTTGGCCTTTAATAAATGCCTACAGAAGAGAACCGAGCCCTAACCCTCTTCACTCCTTTCTCTATGTAACAAGTGCCTCATCTCTTTAAATGACTACTTTCCTCTGACCCTCGTGTGATGATCACGATGGACAGAGCATTACTGATGATTCTGGAACACAAGAGAGTAGCTGGCCTACCCCCCCACACACACACACATACTTCTGGGAGGCTAACAGTGAAGTGAGCATGTACTAGCAAGAAAAAAAGAAAAGCACTCTCAGAGAGGGGAGCTTGTTCTAACCACTGCAGCAGCAGCTTGGCCTCCGTTCTTCCTTCTACTGACCTTGGAGTCAAGGCTTCCTGGCTGCCAGGAAGGCAGTGGGGGTAGGGGGCCCCCAGACATCCAGGCTGAACTGCTGGTCTCCTATGAGGAACGTGGGATGGCATGGCAGCCACTGCTGCCCTCGAGGTTAGCCAGTGCCCACAGGAGCCAGGGCTCCAGGAGATATCCACATCTTGACCTGGGAGCAGAAGGCAGGGAAGGGGCCCCAAAGTGTAGGAAATGCCAGTTATTGAGAATCCCATTCCACTTGGGAGCTGCAAGGGGAACCAAGCTCTATCTTCCTGCTTTTCCTTGCTCATAGTTTTTGATTCTGAGATGGGGAGCAAACATTTCCTTCAGCCAAGAAAACCTAGGTTCAGAACCTGCTTCTGGTATATCTATTCTGACTGTGTGACCCTGGGCAAGTCACGGATCCTCTCAGCTGAATCTGTAACTACCAGAGAGGGTGCCCACCTGCCCTTGTAAAGGGAGTTGGCCCAACTGGGAGTTCTCTACTCCAATGAGACCATAGGTCTAGCCCCTCTCTTTTTAGTAGGTGAGTTGGTGAATCCCTGAATATCACGAACTTCGAGGGGCCTTCACAAAGTGTGTGGACTGTAAATTTTGTGTTGGAGTGGTATTCTATTTCACCCCTAGATTCATTTTAGGGGAGGGGGGAGCATTGAACCAAACCGCTTACCCCAACTACCAAGCCACATCCCTAGCCATGATGGGGAGTGGCCGGGGCGTCTGCCAGCTCGGCGCCATCTGGCGGTCCGTTAGGACACTGCGTCAGGTTTAGAAAGTAAGTCCCCCAAGGTGACAGACAAGGCTTCTAGTAGGCAATCTAGCAGTCCACCTGGTGGCCATCTCAGATGCTGCACCCATGAACCCACTGACCACCCACCTTGGACCTAAAAAAGCCAGTGTTCAGTCCCAGAAATCAATCTGAGCTTCCCAGGACTCACAAACACCTGGCTTTTTAAATATTGGGATTATTTCCACCCAGTGAGATAAGTCATCATTGAATCCCCAAGTCCTGAAATCCCTCTCTTTGGGGGACCCCCCTTTAGCACAACTGAAAAACGCTGCTCTCACTTTGTCCTTGTTCTCTTTAAGATGAAATTTAGAGCTAGATCCTGCAGCTTAGAGCTGGAAGTGGCTTCAGAGGCAATCTGGCAGAAGAGGAAACTGAGACCCAGGGAAGAGAAGTAACTGGTTCTCTGTCCCACTGAGAGTAAGGGACAGATTGAGTATTCAAACACAGGTCCTCTGATTCCTAGTCTAGCCTTCTTTCCAGCTCATTACACTGGGAGGGACTTTAGAGAGTGAACCCAGATCCCTCTTCTTACATAGAGAAAAAGAGAGGACCAGAGAGAGTTAGCAGCTCACCCCAAGTCTCACAGACTGAGTGGTAGAGGAAGGTCAAGGTCGCCTGCTTCCTAGGCCAGTATGCTATCTTCCACTAATTCATGGAGTCATTTATTTCAAACATCTTAAAGAGGCAGAAGTATGGGATGGATCAGTCCCTCCTCAACTGAACTCCCCATCTCCTCCTGGTAGGAAGATTTGGTTTCAAACCCTAATTTGGCTGCTGATGCCCTCTTCACTCTCAGTGGCCTCAATTCCCTTTTCTGGAAACTTAAGGTTATGGAATTAAGGGTTCCTGTGATCTCTTCCACTTCTAAGGCTATGCCATTGGCAAGATCAATAAGCTCCCTTGCCCCCTTTCCTATGGCATTGTCAAATCAGGGCATACCCCAATTAGAAATGCCCCCTCCAGGCAGCAGTGACTTTGATAGGGAAGAATTTTGTTATGGGGGGGAGGGGATAGGGGAGGGGACTTGGGATTTGCCACTTTGGTTCTCCAGTTTTGCTCTGAAACATTTAAGAACAGAGAACTATGAGCAAACCAAACATGTCTTGGAACTGATCACCACGAGGATGGGTCCCCACCTTGTCTTTGGAGACCCGGGTTTGGTTACCCTCAGCATTCCGAGCTTCCCTGGCTACAATTTTCCTTGTTTTCTGGGAAGGGGGCCAATGGCTGCGAAGTTATCTGCGGTCTCTGGGCTCCTCCTGCTGATCAAAACTAGAATTTCTCGATTTAAGCAAAATGAGGTCACTCCATTGAGAGAGTCAAGAAAAGGAGAAGCCCAAATGCGAATGAGCTGTAGTCCCCATTAAGACAGAAGGAGCTAGAAATGCATTAAAAATGAAGTCCCTCAGAAGACCATTTCTCGTCAGGAACCTTCAAGAATTTGTTCCCTGGTAACTTTGACTACAAAGATAGATCTAGAAAGAATTCCTCAAGGTGATCATTTCACCAGCCACGAATGAGCCTCACTTCTGTCACTTTTCATTATTTTTTGCCAATGGGGTGGATGTTGTTGCCGTTGTTCAGTCCTGTCGGACTCTTGGTGACCCCAGTTGGCGTTTTCTGGGCAGAGACCCAGAGATGGTCTACCATTTCCTTCTCCAACTCATTTTACAGATAAGGAAGTTGAGGCAAAGTGAAGTGATTTGCCCAGGGTCACACAGGAAGGCTGGGTTCGACTCTTGGTGATCTTATTTGGGGTTTTCTTGGCAAAGACACTAGAGTGGTTGGCCCTCTCCTCTAGTGTAAAGTGGTACTTTCATTCTATTTTGATTTCCCCCAATTTGATTATTAGTGAGGTTGAGCTCTTTTCAAGTAATTATTAACACTGTTTCTTCTTTAGAAAATTATCCATTCATATCCTTTGACCGGGATGTGATCGAGAATTTTTTCGGGGTGGCTAGGTGGCGTAGTGGATAAAGCACTGGCCTTGGAGTCAGGAATACCTGGGTTCAAATCCAGTCTCAGACACTTAATAATTACCTAGCTGTGTGGCCTTGGGCAAGCCACTTCACCCCATTTGCCTTGCAAAAACCTTTAAAAAAAAAAGAATGATTTTTTTTCATTTTTGTTTTTGCAAGGCAATGTGGTGAAGTGACTTGCCCAAGGTCATACAGCTAGGTAAGTATTAAGTGTCTGAGGCTGGATTTGAACTCCAGGGCCAGTGCTCTATCCACTGTGCCAGCCCCCAAGAGTACTTTTGTAAATTTTTTAACAGTTTACTTTGTTTTCAAATAGATGTATTTTATTTTAGATGCATTTCTAATCTGACCCTCTTACTGCCTCCCCCTACAAACACATTGCCCATATAAGGGCAGATTTCAATTCTGGCTCACCTCTTTGGCAGAAGGCGGGCCATGTCTCATCATTGATTAGAGTTCGAAAATTTGTCCAGATTATTTTTCTCTAGAAAGTGGTTTTTCAAAGTGTTTTTCTTTGTCATTTTATCGATTGTTCTCCTAGTTTTGCTATATCAAACGCAAAGAGATATTCCCAGTTTGCATTGAAACTCTCCATTTTTTCATTTCTTAGCACAATGATATTCTATGACATTTGTAGCTCACATTTTGTTGATCCATTCATTCCCTGAGAGGATAGCCCCTTAAACTCCCAAGTTTTAGCTGCTATGAAAAAAGCTGAAACAAATATTCCAGTAGACGTGGATCCTTTTCCTCTTGCTCTCTATAGAGTTTAGGCCTAATTGAGGGCCTTTCCCTTCCCCTTCACCCCACTCCCCATTAGCCTAGGAGGGGTCCAGCTAGGTCAAAGAATATTCAAAATTTAGTAACTTCTGGGGCATAGTTCCAAATCTCGTTCCAAAAATGACTGGACTTATTCATGACTTGCTATTTTCCTATTCTGTCATTTTTGCCAGATGCCTATGAGGTTCCACCTCAGAGTTAGTTTAATTAGTAAATCTCTAAGTATTAGCTGGGCAGCTAGGTGGGGTAGTGGATAGAATACCAGGCTTGGAGTCAGGAAAATCTGAATTCAAATCTGGCCTCATATACTTCCTAGTTGTGTGACCCTAGATGAGTCATTTAATCCTGGTTGACTCAGTTTCTTTATCTGTAAAGTGCTCTAGAGAAGGAAATGGCAAACTGCTCAGTATCTGTCAAGAAAATCCCAAATGGGATCCCAAAACGTCAGAACTGAACAACAACTTCAGTTATTTAGAGCTAGATAGCTCAGTTTATACAGTAATTGCCTTGAAGTCCGAAGGCCTGGATCCAAGGACTCTTATTAACTGTGTGACCCTGGACAAGTCACTTAACTTCTATAATAATAGCATCTACCCCCCCGGGCTATTGTGAGGATCAATTAAAATAATATTTGTAAAGCACTTTATTGCCATAAACTATAGATATTTGAGGTTTTTTAAAGATTTTATTTATTTTGAGTTTTACAATTTTCCCCAATGTCAGCCTTTCCATTGCTTCCATGGCCTACATTGATCCAAATTGAGTGTGATGAGAGAGAAATCAGATCCTTAAGGAAGAAACATAAAGTCTAAGAGATAGCAAGATCAGACAATAAGAGAGCAGGTTTTCTTTTCCTAAATAGAAGGTAATAGTCCTTGGTCTTTGTTCCAACTCCACAGTTCTTTCTCTGGATACAGATGGGATTCTCCATTGCAGACAGACCCAAATTGTCCCTGGTTGTTGCCCTGATGGAATGAGTGAGTCCATCCGGGTTGATCATCACCCCCATGCTGCTGTTAGGGTGTACAGTATTTTTCTGGTTCTGCTCATCTCACTCAGCATCAGTTCATGCAAATCCCTCCAGGCTTCCCTGAATTATTTGAGATTTTTTAAAAAATACATATGTGTGAATTGCCTATTGCACTTTAGGTCTCATATTTTTATTTAACACAGGGATAAGGACAAGACCTGGATCTGTGATTTTATTGGAATGGAGGTTTCTGGATGAGGAAATTTCTTCTCTGCCTTCTTTGTAGCTCCATCTTGGAGAGAGAATGATCAGTGTAGGGAGAAGGGACATGATTTTCAGGGCCCCAGAGCCCAGATTTGGCAAAGGCAAGACCTGAGCTTCAATCTTCTTGACTCCAAGGCCAATAGCAGATTGGGCAGAAAATTTCCCCAATCTCTTCTTTTTTTTTTTTCCTTTTTCTTTGGATTGTACATATTTTGGTGTAGATTAATGTTAACTTTTTGTAATTTTGCAGTTGGGTACGTCTACCTTGTCCTTGGTAATTCCTCCTATTTATTCAATGACAGGGGTGAGGGATGATGTGTATGTATGGGAGAGTCATTGTCTTTCCCCAACTAGGCTAATCACATGATTCCTTTTACATTTCTCCTACATTTGTATTTATCATCCAACTGTAATTCATTGAGGCATATGTATGCTAAGTGGGTCAAAATCCAATCAAAGAGGGGCGGCTAGGTGACGTAGTGGATAAAGCACCGGCCCTGGAGTCAGGAGCACCTGGGTTCAAATCCGGCCTCAGACACTTCATAATGACCTGGCTGTGTGGCCTTGGGCAAGCCACTGAACCCCATTGCCTTGCAAAAAGAAATCCAGTCAAAGAGACTAGGAGTTGGCTTCCTGAAGTCCAGTAAAGTTAACAAATTATTATTGAATTGTATACACAAAAGTCTAATGAGCAAAATTTCCAGTGAGAGAGGAGAGATGGCAATCAGCGCACCAAAAGTCGGGAACCTTATGTGAGAAACACATACTTGGACACACACACGCACACACAGCGCCTAGCAAATGGGAGACATGAAAGCACAAAGATGATTATCTTCAAACAATGAGCTAAACCCACTTTAATAACTTAAATAGGCCAATCCTAAAGGAAGCCATAAGCCATGGCAGGAGAGAATTATGCAGCCCAAAATAAACAAACAAGCCCCAAACCTGGCCCATATGGTTTCAGAGAAATGCTTTCAGATTTTCCAAGAACAAATAAATCTTCTCATTGTTACATAGAATAGAGATCAACATAGAGGAATATGGCTCGTTGCCCAGTAACTCTTGAGAGACATGCGTGATAGTAATCTCAAAGCCTGGCAAGGAGAATATGAATAAAGAAAAACTGCAGACCACTTTTGCTGATGGATAGGGAGCAAGTGGCATAGAGAAGGTGGATGATCCATGGGGAAGGTACAAAGATTTATGAGGCTTCCCAAGATCACCCAGCTATATGTGTCAGGGACTGAATTTGAACCTTGCTCCGCCTGGCCCTGGTCAGCCTGACTCCAGGTCCAGGTCTAGCTAGTACTCTGCCTCCACACTGCCTCAAAAATGGGAGGGAAATACAAAAGTGACAGAAAATAGAGGCTAATAGAGCATGCTAATAATCTAAACCATATCTAGCCTGACCAAGCAGGACCTCATCAGATTTGCAGTTGCGATTGTTCAGTTGTTCCTTTGTTCCATTGTTTCAGTTGAGTCCCCCGCTTGTGACTCTTTGGGGTTTTCTTTTCAAACCAGAATACTCCCATAAACCTCCTCTTCTTCCTTTCGAGGAGACTGGAAGCTCCTTAAGGACCAGGAATGTTTCCTTTTTGTCTTGGGATCTATGACTTCTGAGGTGTTTTTTGTTTGTGTTTTGTTGCTGTTGTTGTGTTTTGTTTTTGCAAGGCAATGGGGTTAAGTGACTTGCCCTAGGTAATTATTAAGTGTCTGAGGTCAGACCTGAACTCAGGTCCTGACTCCAAGGCCAATGCTCTATCCACTGCGCCACTTAGCTCTCCCAGATCTATGACCTCTAGTGATATTTCTGTGCTGTAAATGTGGATTAAATGTGTAATGTCTAATTTTAACCTGATTCCTGAACTAGCTGAAAGCATATCTCAATCCATGGAGTCCATCCAAAGACACTGGATCGACTGGGAAAGCATTGGCTATAGACAAGAGATATGTTCCAATAGTCTGGGGGGGGGGGGTAGCCTCAAGTTGCTAGAACGGGGAGTTTTCCCAGAAACCCAAACTTGTAGCCTCGGAAGGGCTCCTCCCTGCCTCCTCCCGTTCAGGAAAGGAGGACTGCCCACTTCAGAGTGTCTGGAGGTGCTGAATTTCCCATCTTCCCATTGGTCCCTAAGCAGCATCCCTGGCTCTGCAGAGCAATGTCTGTACCATCTGGAGCCAAGGACGAACTGGGCCCATGGCTCTCTAAAGAGCCCAACAAAGACATTGCACTATATTCAAGGAAACCTTTCAACTCACCATAAATAGGGAGAGAACTTTCAGCATCCAGGAAGAGGGCGTTACCTCTTTGTCACATGTATTCCTTAAACTTGGGGATCTTTCCCCCTTGACTCCGTAAGTCCTTGTGGCAAAGGGCATATACACCTTTGGACTTTTGGATACCAACTGATCATAACTTCTTTTTGTAAATACCCCTAAAAGCTGACTGATGAAAGTGATTCTCCCTTGCCAGTCTTGGAGGAACCAAGCTGCAGGGGTTCAATGCATGGCAGGAGAGAATCACCTCTGACTCCTAGGGGAACCTCTAGAACTTGGGGGGAAAATGTGGCTTAGTTTGACTGACAGACCTAGTTTATCAGCCAGTGCCTCGGAGCTTACACGGGTTACAAATTACATAAGAAAAACCATCAAAAAGAAATCCAATTTGGGGGCCGCTAGATGGTGCAGTAGATAGAGTGCCAGCTCTGGAGTCAGGGGGACCTGAGTTCAAATCCAACCTCAAACACTTAATAATTACCTAGCTGTGTATCTTTGGGCAAGTCATTTAATAAATAAAATTAAATTAAATTTAAATTAAATAAATAAATTTAAATTAAATAAATTAAAAGTAAATTAAAATTAAATTAAAACTAAATTAATTAAAATTAAATTAATAAATTTAAAATTAAATTAAATTTAAAAGAAATCCAATTTGTAATAACACAAAATAAAATAAATATTCGGGGAGCGACCCAAAAAGAATCACATAGGAACCCAATCAGGGCATCCATAAAACTATAACCGATAAAAGAAAAAAGGGCCCAAATTATTGGAGGCCAAATTTAGTGTTCAAGGGTGGCTTAAACGGATGTAAGAATGGCAATACTCTCCTCACTTTCTTTGTCTAGTCAGGGAAATGCCAGCCCAGATTCCTGACTATGATAGGACAAATCATTGAAGTCACACAGTTGCCTGAGAAGTATAGAGAAAACTAGTCCCCCCATTCTACCTCATTTAGGATTGGTTGGTTACAGAATCAGGGAGGAGTAACCAGGACATTGGACTTGGCATTAGGAGCCTTGTATTCATATCCTACTTCTGACACTAGTTGGGGCACTTTGGCAAGGTTGGTCAAACCTACTGAGTCTCAGTCTCTTCATCTGTGAAATAAGGATAGTACTTCACAGGGAAGTACTGTGGAAATAAATGAGATAACAAGACGAGAACAGGTGGGACGAGAGGCACTATGGCCAAGCCTAGAGTTCTGCAGATTCTGCTTCTGCCTTGCTTGGGCTCTGTTCTTTTGGGGAAAGCAGAGGGTCTCTGGGGAAAGAAGACTGAATCTGCAATGGGAGGTCATATACTAGATCCTGGATCTGCCACTTACTACCTCTTTGTACCTCAGTTTCTTCATCTGTAAAATGAGGGGCTGGATCCAAGGACTTCAAAGGTACCTTCCAATTCTACATCTGTGAACCTAGATCAGTGATTATTCCTTATTTTAGAGCAAAATGTACCTTCCAGGCTTCCCTCCCAATAAGGAATCTTTATTTTTAAGGTTTTATTTATTTTTTTTGGCAAGGCAATGGGGTTAAGTGACTTGCCCAAGGTCATACAGCTAGTTAATTATTAAGTGGCTGAGGCCACATCTGAACTCAGGTCCTCCTGACTCCAGGGCTGGTGCTCTATCCACTGCACCACCTAGCCACCCCTCAACAAGGAATCTTAATGTATCTTGATAAATACCCTTTTTTCCGAATGCCATCCAAGACTAACAACTACCTAAATAGTCCAAAATCAAAATTCACTCCTAAATAAATGCTATACTATGCTAAGCTCAATAGTTGTAACTTAATTCATTTGAAATGTTCTTTCTCTCCCACAAGATCTATGAGAATAAACTTAATAGAGTCATGCAGAGCAGTTTAGTATGAGGTCTTGCTAAAATCCTTATAGTGTCCCACATAGAATATTCATAATTATTTTATAATTTTATATTTAGTTCCCACAGCGACAGGCAGAATTTTTTAATTTTCTAATGATAAAATATAAACTTGCATCTGGAGTTTTGGAGGGCAAATATCATCACTTATGTGAGAACTTAATGAACGAATCTAACAGAATATTATAAATAGTAGATTCAAGTGCCCTGAGGATTCATAACATTTTGTCATTGTTAAAAGGGTTTGTGGAACAAAGTCCTTCAGGACCCACAGACAGAGATCGTCTGTCCCATTATCATCTCCTCCTCTCAGAATTTTCTTTCACCAAAGATTGGGTGTCATTTCTCCATGAAGCCTTCCCGAGCCCCTCTGGGTGTGATCACCTTTATCTTATATTTGCTTGCCTATGAATACATTAAATCCTCTCAATGGATGAAAAACACCTTATGTAAGGTACCAACTGGGTCAAGGAATCACAACATCCAGGTTGGAAAGAGAGGCAGAGGCCTTGGGTCCAGAAGTGCTGACTAAAATTCCCACCAGTGAACATCCGGCCTGGTCTGAAGCCTCCAACATCTCCCAAGGAAGCCCCAATGACTAGGGCTTCTGCCTTTGCCCCATGCTTCCTTCTTCCTTCTCAGGCTAAACAGAATAAAACTAATCCCTCTTTAACTCAATGACCCTTGAAGGACAGCTCTTAGGTCTCCCTCCTTCCCTTCCTCCCCCAGTCTCCTCAGAGAGTGTCTGCCACATGGTCTCCCTTGGCCCAGTGTCCAGGCCCTTCACCTCATGAAGCTCTTTAGCTGATCAGTACCCTCCCTAAACCCTGGGGACTGGAATGAATGATCAGTCCCCTGGCCTGGAAAGGAGGCAAGGGGACATTCACTCCCATTTCCAGGAAGCTCAGTATCACTCAGTTCAGCCCATGTTCTAGCCCTATGGGCTTCCATTCTGTATTTGGGAGTTGGGCCTTTAAATCCATAGGAATTGGAATTTGGGAAGGTTCATTTAACAAGAAGGCGTCCACATGGGAAACACCAAGGACCTGCCTCTAGGCAAAGACACAGCTCACATCCGCAGAGAAAGAACTTGACGGTTGCTGAAAACAGACCGAAGTACACTTTTTACATTTTATTTTCTTGGGGATTTTTTTTTGCCTAAATTTTCTTTCACAAGATAACTATTATGGAAATGTTTTTCATGACTTTATATGTGTAACTTGTAATGAATTATTTGCCTTCTTAATGAAAGGAGTGAGGAGAAGAAAGAAGGGGGGGAGAGAATTTGAAATTCAATGTTTTAAAAAATGAATGTTAAAAATTATTTTACATGTATCTGGGGGGAAAATACTAAATAAACTTTAAAAAAGAGAAGAGAAAAAGGGACTATGCTCCCCTACTATGTTTGGGAACAGCTTGTTCCCACTGGCCACACAGCAAACAGGCAGTGTCTTTAAAATGGCAAACTGGGACATTTGAACTAGGTCCAGAGAAGATGCAGGTTTGGTTTGCCTGCAGATGGCTGAAAAGACATGGACTATCTCCACCACCACCACCACCACCACCTCTTTTAGGCCTGGGGACCCCAAAAATGAGCTTGGGGTTTTATCTTCATCTATTTGGTCAGTACTTCCTTTTGGGTCCTAGGCACAGGCCAGGATCAGAGCAATGACAGTCTTGGAAGCAGGCTTCCAGGTCAAGTGTTCCTATCAGCCTAGCGGGGAAGTCCTGAAAACCCAGAATGTGGTGGGATGGGCTTTGCCCTGGTAGTCAGGTGAGAACATGCTAAATAAGACTTAAGTTAAGCTTTGAATTTAATCTGCTTCCTTCCCCAGAGGCTGAAGTATGCAGGGGTGGGAAAAAAAGGGATTCCCCCCTACCCCATGTGCTGAGGGGGAGTTGACTGATTCTTTATTCATAACATGCCTTTGAAATAAATATTCCTCTGGTAAAAGCCAATTTGACTGAAAAGTAGTTAAATGGAACTGGGGTGCAGGGAATTCCTGGCATTGGTTGAGGAGTGGAGTCAGCAGAAGATAGATCAGATCCCCTTAAAGGTACCAGAGAACCTGGGGGGAGGGGTTAAATGTAGCATGCTTAGCCTTCAGGCTTTGGGATCAGGGTATTCACAGTTACACAAGGATAAGACTTCATTTATTCCGATTTAATTTCATCTTCTTAAATCCAGCCCAATATCTAGCCTGCTGAGAGATTTTTGTATGTTGACTCTATCATGCAACTTGTTGGCTCCCTTCCAACTTCTAATCTTCCTCATTATTTAAAGAGCAGACCTCATTAAAGGGCCAAGCTCAAATTCCTGGCAGACTCCACTGGAGACTTTCTTCCAAGATGTTTCTGATCTGTTAATGGCTGCTTTTGGGGTCCATCTTTCAGTTAGTTCTGAAGCCACCTAATAAGAACTATTATCTCTATAGGAACTGTATTGGATGATCTGACTGGTGGGGTGGGCAGCCAGTGGTGTTCATCATGGTGGCAGTCTCTCTGCCCAAGGAAGGGTCCCCTCCCTTAGGATTCAAGAGAACTGGAGGCAGGAGGTCTAGAGGCAAGATGGCAGAGTAAAGGCCGGGAATGACTCAGCTCTCCCCAATTCCCTTCCAATCAATGCTAAAATAATGCCTCAAAATGAATTCTAGAATGGCAGGATCCACAAAAGAATAAGGTGAAGCAATTTTCCAGCTCCAGACAACTTAGATGATCAGCAGGAAAGGTCTGTCTCACTGGATTACTCCCTGGCAAGCTAGCAGCAAGCCCTGGGAGTGACTGCGGCAAAAGGTCAGGGGATTACTCATTGCTGGCACCAGGAGCAGGACTCTATTGTGTAACCCATGCACATTTCTGGGTCAAAGTCTCAGAGTGAGGAGAAGCATTAGTAGGAGCAAGAATTCTGGTCATATTCCAGAACAGAAAAGAGTGCTTGTGATCACTCACAGCAGAGAACAGATCAGGAGAGCAGTAATCACACCTTGTCTTATATCATACCACCTTGTAAAAAGTGAAAACTTACAGACCTCCATAACTAGCTCTGAAAATAGAAGCATGAAAAACATTAAACATGGGACAGGGACTCCTCGAATCTGGGAGCAGAGTTCATCTTTAACATAAAGTTAAAAGTCAAGAAAAAAAATTAGCAAACAAAAGCAAAAAACACATATATATAGAAAATTACTTTATAACAGGGAAGATCAAAATGCAACTCAGAAGAAGACAATAAAATCAAAACTGCTACATGTACAGCCTCAGAGAAAAATGTGGATTGGCCTAAGCCTCCCCTCCCCTCAAAAAAAAATCCTGAAAGAGCTCAAAAAGGAGTTTCAAAATCAAATAAGAAAAATAAGAGAAAAATTTGGAAAAGGTGTGAGAGCAATGCAAGAAAATCATGAAAAAAGTCAACAGCTTGGTAAGGGAGGCACAAAAGAATACTGAAGACAATAATACCTTAAAAAACAGAATAGGCCAAATGATAACAGAGGCACAAAAATCCACTGAAGTGAAGAACTCATTAAAAAGCAAAACTGATCAAATGGAAAAACATGTGCAAAAGCTCATGGAAAAATAAAAAATAGGAGCGGCTAGGTGGTTCAGTGGATAGAGCACTAGCCCTGGAGTCAGGAGTACCTGGGTTCAAATCCGGTCTCAGACACTTAATAATTACCTAGCTGTGTGGCCTTGGGCAAGCCACTTAATCCCATTTGCCTTGCAAAAATCTAAAAAAAAAAAAAAAAAAAAAAAAGGATGCACTGGGAGAAAGGAGGAAGAGGAGGTAGAATGGTGTGAAAGAGGCATGAAAGCACATTTACAGTGAAAGGAAGAGTGAAGGATGGTGGGCAACACTTGGACCTCACTGTCATTAGAATAGGCTCAATGAGCAAATAACATACACACTCAGTTGGGTATAGAAATCTTACTCTAGAGGGAATCTGTCTTATAAAGGGAGAGAATAGGGGCAGCTAGGTGGTACAGTGCTTAGAGCACCAGCCCTGGAGTCAGTAATACCTGAGTTCAAATCCAGTCTCAGACACTTCATAATTACCTAGCTGTGTGGTCTTGGGCAGGCCACTTAACCCCATTGCCTTGTAAAAAACCTAAATAAAATAAAATAACATAAAATAAAATAAAATAACATAAAATATAAAATGAAATATAAAATAAAATAAAATAAAATAAAATAAAATAAAATAAAATGAGAGAAGAGTGGTAGAGAACTGATAGAGGGCAGATTAGGGGAGGTGGTGATCAGAAGCAAAACACTTTTAAAAAGTGATAGGGTGAAAGGGGATAGAAAGAAAAACAGGGAAATAATAGGATGAATGAATAATAGGAGGAAGTGTAATACACAGAGTAATCATAATTGTGAATGTGAATGCCATGAATTTACCCATAAAATGGAAGCAACTAGCTGGAGCTGTATTATGTCTTGGTTGAAGAGAGCATAAAGTTAAACATCAAGAAAAAATTAACAAACAAAACCCAAATACATAGAAAATGACTGTGGTGACGGGGAAGATCAAAACACAGCTCAGGAGGGTTGGCAGTGTAGGGTTAGGAATCGTGATCTCAGACCAAACAAAACCATAAATAAATCTAATCAAAAGAGATAATCATCAAAACTATTTTTTTGCTAAAAGGTACCACAGACATTGAAGCAATATCCAAAAACAATTACAAGTTTCTCTGAGGCCTCATTTCTCAAATAGAGTTTTAGTATGGACCTAAGTCAGATTTCTAAAAGCTATTCCCCAATTGGCAAATGACTACAGGATATGAACAGTTTTCAAAAGAAGAAATCAAAGCTATCAACAGTCATAAAAAAATGCTTTAAATCATTGTTGATTAAAGAAGTGAAAATTAAAACAACTGAGGTATCACTTTACATCTATCAAAAACGACAAATGCTAGAGTGGATAAGGGAAAATAGGAACATTGAAGGAAAATTAATGTATTGTTGGTGGAGTAGTGAGCTGATCCAACCATTCTCCAACCATGGTGAACAATTTGGAACTATGCCTAAAGGGCTCTGACACTGTGAATACTCTTTGATCCAGCAATATCACTACCAGGTCTACATCCCAAAGAAATCAAATAAAGTAGAAAAAGATCCACAGGTACAAAAATATTTCTAGCAACTCTTTCTGTGGTGGCAAAAACTTAGAAATTGAGGGGAATGCTCATCAGTTGGGGAATGGCTGAACAAGCTGTAGCATGTGATTGTGTGGGAATATGATTGTGAGCAATGATGAGAGGGGCTGTTTCAGAAATATATGACCTTTATGAAGCAAAGTAAGAAGAACCCAGAGATCATTGTGCATAGTATCCGTATATTGCAAAGGTGATCAACGGGGAAAGATTTGGCTGCTCTGAGCAATTCGATGTTTCAAGACAACTTCAAAGGACTCTCGATGAAGAAATGCTGTCTTGTCCATTGAGAGAGAGAGAGAGAGAGAGAGAGAGAGAGAGAGAGAGAGCCAGAGACAGAGAGAGAGAGAGAGAGAGAGAGAGAGAGAGAGAGAGAGAGAACAGATAAATATTGTAAATTGAAATAATTTTCTTATTTTCTTGATGGGGGTGACTACTATGGAAATATGTTTTACACAGTTTCACATGTATAATTGACAGCCTAGTGCTTGCCTTCTCAGTGGATGAGGGAGAGGGTGGGAAGGAGGGAGAGAATTTAGAAACTCAAAATCTGAAAAGAATGTTTAAAAAGATAAATAAAATGTTGTTTTTAAAGAGGACTAGGGACTGAATGGATCACTGTAAAATACCATCCCAGTGTCCCACAAGAGTCAGGGATGAGACCCGAAAGCTATGCTAGTCGCCTTCTACCTAAAGCAGCCCAGTTTGGCCAGGGCTTTTCAAAACTAAGGCCCCAGAACTGACTCCTCACGCGGTACGGCAGGGCCTCGAATCTGATAGACGCGTAGTGTGTTGACTGTTCCAAGAGATGCGTGCTGGCCCTAAGAGGACCATCAAAAGGAAACGATAAGAACTGATTCCCAAGCCATTTCAATCCAACTCAGTGAGTCCTTAGTAAATGCCTCCCGGGGCTGATGTGCTGCTGGGGGCTAACCCCCACATGAGGACATTCACTGGGGCAAGGGGAGGCTGTTTCATTTCTTTCTCTGCATACCCATCCTTTGGCACAATGCCACATACAGAGTAAACATCCTCTCTAGAAATATCTTGGAGTTGAATGGAATCGAATGAACCTTGCCAAGAATAGCTAGGGCTTGGTCAGCGTGGTCAAGGTCCCTCTGATCCCAGTCTGGGGCTGGTGCTGATTTGCCTGTGGCTGGGATGGCCCCGATGGCAAGGCATTTCAGGGGCAACACCTGGCCTCTGAGGGACGTCCCGAATGTGTCATCTCTAAAGTCTTGGCCGGTCCCATCTGGGCTCAGGAGCTTCTCCCCAGGCCCAAGTGAGTCACGGGGCCCAAGGGCTGGAGTTGCTTTACCAGATCTCCCCCCGCCCCCCCAGATTCAGGAAGTTACCAGCCCACGTGTTCAGTGCCAGCAGAAACAAAGCCCCAGGAAGGAGCTGTGGCTTCCTGCCCTGACGACTCAGGGCCATCCTGGAGTGGTCCCTCCTGTCACAAGTGAGCAAGCCAGCCAGGGGGCAGCTGACGGGGGACCCCGGACCCTGGCCCAGGTGTGTAGAGACTGTCTGTGGCAGGCTGGCCCCGGTTGGCTCCACCTTCCTTTCCCTAGCTTCTTTCAGTTTCCCTCTCCTACTTCCCTTTAGAGGCTTGGAGGGTTCTGCTGACACTGGGGAAGCGCCCCAGGAGGCCTGGATCGGGACATTAGGCCCCAGTTTGGGGGAGAAGGAAGGCTGCTAATGCTCCATTGGGTCTCACATGGCTTGGGGGAACAAATGCTGCCTCTTGAGTCAGAGGAGCACAGTTCAAATCTCAGCTTTGGCGTTTTGTGGCACTGCTGCGTCTCAGTTTCCCCCCTCTGTAAATGAGGTGGTTGGATGAGGTGGCCTCTGAGTTCCCCTCTACCTCAAGAGCCAAGACCCTGAGATACCCTGTAATATTAGTAACAACAACAACAATTGATGCCTATTTGGGGCTTTAGGGTTAACCCGAAAAGGGTCATTTGGAAGGGTTCCTCAAGCCAGGGTCACCCCAGGGCCCCCCTACCTGGTCTGAACTTCCAGATAGTGTATGAATTGTGATGTCCAACTGGGAGACCTTTCCTTCATGCATCCTCCTTTTGCTAAGTGAGCCCCACCCTGAGCCTCAGTTTCCAACCCTGTCATAATGTGGACACAGCCTTCCTCTCAGGGTTGCTATGAGGATGGAAATCGTGGCTCTTAGCAGGGTGCATGAGAAGGGAAAGGGTTTCAAACAAGATAGTATCTATGAAACATACAGATCAGCGCTTAGCACCTCACCGGGGCTTACTCAATGAGTGGTTCCTTGCCCCTTTCTTCTCAGCCCATCCCCCACCACCCTATTGACCTCTCCGGGGCCCACCAGGGTTCCCAGATCCCAGCAGCCAAGGGACTGGACTGTTCCCAGCAGGTCACATTTCCTTGGCTGCGTATGAACAAAGGCAGCTCCAGAAGGAGCAGAGGTGGGGCAGGCAAGGGTGATTGTCTCAGGTAAGCTGAGGAGGAGATTGGAGCAGGGGATCCATGAGGCCCTCCCCAGTCCCGTCAAGGTCTGACCCTCTCTCTGACTAGGGAAGAAATGTGCAGAGTGTTGCCGGTGATGTGGGTTCAAACTCCCTTTATCGCCTGTGGGAGCTTAGAGAAGATATCTCCCTTCTCTGTGCCTCAGTTTCCTTGTCTGTAAAATTAGGGGATTGGACTGGATATTCCCAAAGGTCCCTCCCAGGACACAAAGTTCTATCTTCATGTCAGCCCAAAGGAATTCACCCAAATGCAGGTTCCAGCTGCAGGGTGGGCCAGACTGCCCAGACCTCCTGAGGGATATGACCCACCTGGGCTTCTCTGCACTGGGTTAACCCCCTCGTGCTCGGTCCTGGGCAGCCCAGGGCAGAGGGATGTTGAGTGACTGGAGATGAGGGTGACAGCATGGGAAAGGGCCCTGGGAGCTCACGGCCAGGCAAGGGAACTGAAAAGGTAGCCTGGAGAAGGGGGCACAGGAGAACTGTCCCAGAGAACGGGGAATTGGAGCAGAGAAGCAACTTTGGGCTTCCCTCTGGGAAGAGCGTTCCAAAATGGAGCAGGTTTCCTCAGGAGGTAGTGAGCCCCGCCTTGCTGGAGGTATTGGAGCGGAGGGGAGCTGACACTTTGTTGGGGGCGCTCCTGGGATAGAAGGGTGGGGTTTCAGGCATGATGACTGATTAGTGGAGGGCAGTGAGCCCACCCTTCTTCTCTTGGATCCGTCCTTACAAGCAGGTCGCAGTTCAGCCCAGTGAGGGCCGCAGAGACAGGGTCTAACCCTCTGGATGCAGAAGGCCCTCGGAGGCCTCAGCCTGAGCAGGGAAAGGAAGGGTCACACCTGCCTGGGGCCCTGTGTGGGTCCTCTCCTCTTGCCTGTCCTGCAGGTTGGAAATTCCAGCCCAAGGGGACGCCCACAGCAAGCCCTGGCTGCCCCCCTTCCCCCAGTAGTGGGCCTCAGTCTTACTAATAACAAGGCCACACGTCCCATGCTGCCCTTCTGCCAGCATAGGATCCCTATGTTACTATTAAGGTTTAATTTATAAGAACAAGATTCCTGGTATTCCTATCAGAGAGCTTTTGTCCTCACAGCAACCCTGGGATATGGCTGCTGTTAGCCCATTTTATAGATGAGAAAATCGATGACACAGAGGATAGACTTAGTGTCTGAGGCAGGATTTGAACTCACACCCCAGGTCCAACACTGTCATTGTGGTGGCCCCCAGCTGCCTGCTCAGGAAGCCAGACTTTAGCAAGGGCTCCTCCCTCCTCTGCTTGGAGACCCTCTGAGGCTGCCTTCCTGACAAAAGTCATCTCTATTCTCTCCTGACTGTTCTCTGGGATTGCCAACCAGGCTCAGTCCTCCCCGCAGAGCAGCCCCAACACCCTCAGAGATAAAGAAGGCACCCCCCTCCCGTGCTCCCTTCCTCTGCTCCCTGGACAGAGGGAATTTCTGACCTAGGGGCTGGGGGCTTGGGAAGGGCCTGAGGGTGATAAGATGTTGATGGCCCTATATTTTGATTATTTATTTTATATTTTTAATATTTTGATAGTTGCATTTCAATAGAATTTGTTTCCTTTAATTTTGTGAATCTGAGAAGGGCACCCTTGGGCCCTGGACTGTGGCAGCCCAAAGTCTAGGTGGAGCCTGGTTGTCCAGTGATAGGAGATGACCTTTACCCTCTTGATCCCTCCCTCTACCACTTACCCCCACCCCAGTGACCATACCCAGAGGAGTCCTCCAGAGGGTCCTGGCTCCCCGGGGCCTCCTGCCCTGGTCTGGCGCACACATCCTGCCCACCTCCAGCCTCCTTCCTTTTCTTTTCCTCCTGTCCCTGGGGAGCCTCAGTCCCCGCCCAGCCCAGCACCCTGCAGGCAGGTGGCCCACAGTCAACAGGACTTTGGCACCTTAGGTGGCCCGCTGCCACCAAGCCGGCCCCTCTGCTGTCTCCCCTTGCCCAGATAACCTTCTGCGGGTCTGGGCCAGAGGCCAGGCCCTCAGCCAGGCCATGATGCGGGCAGGAGCCCCTCTCCAGCAGGGGGGCAAGGCCCAGGGAGGCCTCCACAAGGAGACCCCAAGCTCTCCAGGACACCCGGGCCGGCACTTTGTCCTCCGGATAACCTATTTGCTGACAGCAGTGGAGCTCACCTGCCTCTTCATGCAGTTCTCTATTTTGCCGGTAAGTGGTCCTGTTTGGCGGGGGGGGGGGGGGGGGGGGGGGGGGGGGGGGGGGGTGAGGGGTCCCAGTCCCAGGGATCTCCCAGAGGGCAGCTCTTTCTGCACTAGCCCAGGCTCCCTCCCATACACCCCTGAGCAAGGGCTGGAGCCCAGCCAGGGCTGGTTGTGGGGGGAGGGAGGCCAGTCCTAAGCAAGGACACAGCGGACAGAACCCTGCCCCTTCCCCTCTGGGCCTCCATTTCTTCATCTGTATTTTGAAGGCAATGCACACCATGGTCTCCTGGTCTCTGAGGTCCATGACCAGCCCAAGGCCTCTGTGGACTGCAGACTATCTGTCCACATCCTGTTCAGGTGCAGAAATAGCGGAGCCTCTTAGAGGACTCTGGGTCACTCAAGCACAAATTGGCTGATTGACTTTGGGCAAGTCACACTCCCTGCCTGGGCCTCAACTTCACCTGTTATGGGGGATCATGAGGCCTGTCCTCTAATGTTTGTGCTCCATTTCTGAAGACCACATCAGGGAGGTGATGCCAGGACAAGAACATAAATTGGATTTGAGGTGGGGCTGCACTAAGTCCCCAGCCTCACTCTCTCTTGCAGAGCCACCTGAGACCAATGGCCAGATATAGATCTGGACCACAGGAGACGGCTCTGGTGTGAGGCAATGGGTAAAGTGACTTGCCCAAGGTCACACAGCTAATAAGAGTCCATTGGAATTCCAGTCCTCCTGACTCCAAGGCCAGTGCTCTATCCACTGCAGCACCTAGCTGCCCTCCCCCGTCTCAAGGTTGCTATGAGCTGCAAGGGAGAGAAAGATCCTGAAAGAACTTTGTGGATGAAACATCTCCCCCTCCTTCTCTTCTCCTTCTCTTCTCCTTCTCCTTCTCCTCCCTTTCTCTTCCTTCCTCTCCCTTCCCCTCCTCCTCTCTCCTCCCTTCCTCTCTGCTCCTCTCCCTTCCCCTCCTCCTTTTCTTCTTCCTTCCCTTCCTTTTCCTCCCCTTCTCTTCCTCCTCTTCCTCCTCCTCCCCCTGCTCCTTCCCCTCTTCACCCTCACTTTCTGGAGGGATCCCCTGAATCTAATGAAAGGCTCAGCCTGGGAGCCCCAGGAGTGGGAGGGTCCTGGGAGATGGCAGAGTCCAACCCTTTCACTTGATAAAGAGGGCAATCGAGTTCTGGAGAGTGAAAGGAACAGGACCAATGTGCCAAGCCGGCTCTCAGCCCAGGTCTCCTGATGCCCCAGCTCAAGGGACAGCAGCTGGGGCAGAGCCCGGGACCCAGAGGGAGGCCTGGAAAGAGTCCCTGGGAAGAGTCTGAGGCTCTTCTGTCATGACTTTTCCCCAGAGCAGTGAGTGAAATGGCCCAGGCCCATTCATTCTGGGCTAGCAGAAGCTTGGCTGAGTGACCTTGGACAAGTCCCAGAGGCCTCTCTTGGAAAGATGGCCTTGGAGTGATTGGGAGTGAAGGAATGACAAAGCAGCTGTGTGACCTGCATCCTGGTCTGGCACTGAGCCATCGGTCCATCTCGGCCGGCCGGAGCCCCCATTCTGAGACCAAGGCAGCTCCTAAGGCGGTTTCAGCCACAAGTCAGAGGGAAGGTCCCGTGGTTCTGCCAATGGACAGGCCTTGACTTTAAAACCACTTTAGGGTGTCTAGGTGGCGTAGTGAATAGAGCACCGGCCCTGGAGTCAGGAGTACCTGGGTTCAAATCCTGTCTCAGACACTTAAGAATGACCTAGCTGTGTGGCCTTGGGCAAGTCACTTGACCCCATTTGCCTTGCAAAAACCTAAAAAAAAAACACTTTAGCTTCTTCATTGACTCACTGACTGTGCCAAGGACATTCATTTCTGGCTCTCCCTGAAGCTGCTGGGGCACTCCCAGAGGGAGGCCTTGTCCCTTGTCTACAGGGGCTGCTTCAGATGTTGGCTTCCCAGGCTTCCTCCATTCAGGGCTGGTGGTATGGAGATGCTCGAGGCCAGGATGCTCCCCCTGCCCCCCCACTACCACCACCCAAATCTGCTCCCACCTGCCCTGCCCCTTGCATTCTTGGAAACCAGGCCCTTCCCATGCTTGATCTTTCCTCAGACCCCCTGAAAATACCAGTGGTCTCATCCCCACCCTCTTCTCCCTCCTCACCTCTTCTGCCAGGACATTAGTCTACCTTTGATGTTCTGAGAAATATCTGGACTGCCCAGCTTTCATGGGTGGCTGGCTTGGAAGATCATGACCTCTCACTGTTCCACAGTGAGGAATTCCTCTCCTTGACCACAGTCTCTACCCTTTCTGCCTTCTGGCCAACTCAGTGCCCCCATACCCAGTCATACCCCTCCTGTGACCTCCCTGTTCTCCCAGCCTATGTGCCCTGCGTTGGCCTTTCATCCCCTTCTAATATTGGCCCTTGGGCCCAAAGATTCTAGGATAATAGATTTAGGGATGGGTGGAACCTCTGAAGGCCTCTGGTCCTACGCTTTTACTTTGGAAAAAAACTGATTCCAAGGATGTTGAGTGACCCAGGGTGCCAGTGTGTGAGCTGGCATTGGACCCCAGGTCCATCACTCTGCCCACTCTCCCACACTGCCTCAGGTTAAGCAGTTCAGTCCTAGACTTTCATGGTCTCTTAAAGTCCTTGTGCTTTGTCACTGGCATCTTGCCAAGCCTTAATCCTATGGTGACCCCAACATTTGTTCTTTTTTCCAGTTCTCAAACTGTTACTGAGGTGCCCCCAGGACATGTCTCAAGGCCCCTCAGAGTCCGGCCTGAGAGAGTCCCCTCGCCCACTCTCCACAAGTGCCACCCCAAGGCTTCTCCTCTTCCTAAAGCTCAGATACCACCTTCCCAGCAGAGAACACCACATCCCACCTCCCCAAGACAGTCCACAGAGGACCCCTCCCCTCCCATCTCCATCCGGTTGAACAATCTGGCCATTACCCCCATTGTCTCCCCCCCAAGGTTAAGGTCTTATCTGTGCTCTTCAAACTAGGCCTCTCTCTGCCTACTTTATCTCCCCCTCTATCTTGACCACTCCCCTGGCTGCCCACAAGTTTGCCATCTTCAGCTTTTCTAGGTGTTCCTTCCCCCTCTTCCTCTCTCTTTCCTCTCTCTTTTCTCTATCCCCTTCTCCCTCTCCTTTCCTGTCCCCTCTGTACTTCCCTCCCCCTTTCTTTTCTCGATCTTTCTCTCTCTCCCTCCCCTCCACCTGGGATCACTCCACATCTCTGTGCCTCAGTTTCCTTACTTGTCAGAGAGGATGAATGACTCCTACTCAGTCTTTCTCAGAGGTCATTGGAATAGTTTGATAAGAGAAAGGATACCCTGATGCCATACAAACAATAAGACATGGGGTGTTTTCTGGATTTCAGTATCTGGCGAAGAACCTGGGACTGGACTCAGTGGGCTTTGGCTACCTTCAGACCATCTTTGGGGTTCTCCAGCTCCTGGGAGGCCCTATCTTTGGCAGGTAATATAACTCTTCCTCTAGAGATAGGGGAGTCAAGACTTCTGAGGCCCCTTGTTGCCTGCCTCCCCTGGGAAGAGAGAGCACAGAAGCACAGGACTGGGGAGCTGGGAAAGAGGGGGTGCCCTCTGAACTTAGACTCAAAAGTCTTTGGTTCTTAATCTCAGCGTTGAGGTGAATTTGATGGGTGACTTGGGTTACATTTCTGCTTGTGAAAGGATGGGATTGGACTCTGCCCTGAGAGGTCTCCCTGCTGTCTACTAGGGGGAAGAGCCTGGGCTTTAGGTTCGGGCCTGAGGGGAGGGTTATGTCTAGGACAGGTGGAAAGAAGTCAGCCAACTGGAACTAGTTAGGACGCTCCTCCCCCTTCCTCCTTCCTCCTCCTTTCATTCCTCCCCTCCTCCCCTTCCTTCTCCTCTCTCTCCTATCCTCCCCCTTCTCTTCCTCCTCCTCTCCTACCCTTCCCCTTTCTACTCCTCCCTACTCACCTCCCATTCCCTTCTTCTTTTCTCCTTCCCTCTCCCCTCTTCCCCCTCTCTCCCCCTCCCCCTTTCATCATTTTGATCCCCCCAGCTCTCCCTTTCCCTTCTTTCCCTCTCCACCATGATCCCTCCTCCCACTCTTTCCTTCTCCCTCTTCCTGCCTTCTCAGGACCCAGTTTCCTTCCTTCTGCTGTGGTCAGCCGAGGGTCTAGCTCTGATGCTCACTTGATGTGAGACTTTGGAGAGGTCACTTTCTAGGTCCTAGGCCTTTGTCAGATAAGAGGGTTGGATTAGGTGTCTCCTAAGGTTCCATGGTCCCGTGATCCTAGAACATCCCTGGAAATGTCAGAGTAGGAGACCTTAAACCTCCTAGGGGAGCCTCTAGGGAACAGGTGTGAGGGCTTGCTTGATGTTCCTGAACAGGGAAGTCTTATGTCTCTGTCTCCTCCCAGGTTTGCTGACCAGTGGGGGGCTCGGGCAGCCCTGACCCTCTCCTTCTTGGCTGGTTCTGGCCTCTACCTGCTTCTCTCTCTTGCCACAAATGTGCCTCTCCTCATGGCATCCCGGATCCCAGCTCTGTTCATGCATGTGCTCCCAGGTACTGGGGCTCCTATACTGGCCTAGGGATACAGTGTGGAGGAAGAGAATATCATGTGGCCTGGCCTTGGGATTTGGGAGAGAGGCATAGGTGGGGGTGGAGAGGGATAGAAAGATTTGGAAAGGAGGTATTGGAAGGGGCCCCTCATTCCTTGGGATAGTCCAGCGCCCACCTTTCCTGAACAGCTCCAGCTAGAGGGAACATGGGCCCCAGGCTCAGAAGATTTACACCCAGATTCCTTTCTGCCACGTACTACTTGGGTGACCAAAAACAATGACATCCCCTTCTCTGGGCTCTATTCCCTTCCTATAGAAACAAGAGCATTTGACTCTACAGCCTAATCTGTCAAACAATCAAACAGCAGGCTTCATCAAAGCCTTTTCTAGATGTTAGGTGCCAAAAATCAAAGTGAAAGGACACCTGCCTTCCAAGACGTCACAGTATTATGGTCAGAAATGTGATCTGTCTTTGACCATGTCCACAGTACCACTTGCTTGCTGGGGAGTGAGGAACCAGAATTCTCCACAAATCTGTAGCCCTGCCTCAGACTAGTCGGAGTTCCCAGGGACCCAGGGACCCCTGGAGACCAGCAAGCAGGTTGTGCTTTAGACATGGTCAAAGGTAGGTTACATGAGTAAATATAGAATGTATGCCTAAGAAGGCCCCACTGGAGGTGAACGGAGTTTTAAAAGGAGCTAAGAGTTCCAAGATGCAGAAGTGAATAAAGTGTGTATTCTATACATAGGGAACAACCTGATCAAGGGTGAGGGGCTTTCAGAGTCAGTCAGAGAAGTTTATATTTTATCCAGAAGATAAGAGAGAGCAATGGGGCTTCCTGAGCAGGGGAGTTTCATGGTCAGACCTATACTTTAGGAATATCACTTTGGCCCCTGTGTGGAGGATGGATGGGAGACAAAAGAGACTGGAATCAGGGTGACCAGTTAGGAGGCCGTTGCAATGGTCTAGACAAGAGGACATGGAGGCCTGAACTAGGGCAATGGCTGCCTGAGTGGAGGTGGAGGCAGATAGTATAGGGATCAAACTAATAAGATGTGACAACCGATTGGCTATGGCAGCCAAGTAAAAAATGGAAATGAGAGGAATTTGGATGATTTAAAGACTTCAACAGAAAGAGGGAAGAGCTAGGAAGGAAATTATGAGTTCTGTTTAGACATTTCAAGTTTTCAGTGACTTTCATGACATCTTACTGGAAATGTCTAATGCATAATTGTGACATGTGACTCAAGTTCAGATGAGAAAACAGGACCAGAGAAATTAGAAATTGGAAATCATTTGCATCCAAATGATTATTGAGCTGGTGCAAAGTGATGAGGTCCCTGATAGAAAGTGTATATGTAGAAAAGAAAGAAACAAACCTCTGGGTAGTTTGGAGATAACCACAGTTTGGATGTCATGGAAAAAAAGTTAGCAAAAAAAGACTGCAAAGGAGCAGAAAAAAGCAAGAGTTGTACTATGACACCATCCAGGAGAAGAGGATGAACAGTAGGATCAAATCCTGAAGTGAAGGAGATGGTCAAAGATCAGGAGCAGGAGGAGGAAGCAAAGCAACTCATATCTTCCCAGAAACAAAAATGGAGGAAGCGATCTATGTGAGACATGATGGAGAAATCCAAGGATCTGGCCAACCTCCCTGAGTTCTTTTCCAGCCCAGGTTTACATAAAAAGTCCAGCCTTAGAGAGTTGGGGGCTGGAGGGAGATTTGTACAAATCAGTACAGTGTAATGGAAGCAGTACTGGGAGAATAATTTATACAAAACAACAACACTGAAGACAAATTCTGGAACTCTGTTCAAAGAATTAGGAACTTGACTAGTCTGAGGCAAGACCACAATTCCACAAGGCCCAAGATGAAACATGCTAACAATCTCCTGAGAGACAGGGACTGGACCTGGCACAGTTTGGGATTTCCAGCTTTGAACATGGACAATTTAGGAATTTGTTTTGCTTGACTATTACAAAGGTTTTTAGTGTTCTCCCTTTTTAAATGGGGAGGGAGGGAGGAGAAAAGAAATGCTTACTAATGTAAAAAATAAATTAAAATGAAAGAACATAATGAAAGGAAGATCTGTGATAATGGTCTAGATAAGAGAAAGAAAAGAGCTATTCATTGAATTAAGTCCAAAAATGCATGCTCCTCTCTCATCACACTTTTCTTCTCTGTAAACAATGGGTGGGGGCACCAGCCCTGGAATCAGGAGGACCTGAATTCAAATGTGACCTCAGACACTTAATAAATAGCTAGCAAAGTAACTTTGGGCAAATCACTTGACCCCATTACCTTACAAAAACAAACAAACAAAAAAGAGAATAGGTGGGAATCAAAGAAAGGAAAAAAAGTATAAGAGAATTGGTGGAGGAAAATATATAATTAATATCACATAAATGTCATTGGGATTAGTTCATCCATAAAACAAAAGGAGATAGCAGAATGGATTAGAAAAAAGAATCTCACAATAGTTATTTAAATTAAATACATTTGAAATCTGAACATTTGCAGGTTAAAATAAGCAGCTGGAACAAAATCTAATATACCAGATAAACTTTGAAAAAGAAATTTTAAAGTTAAGGGAAACAATCATAATCTCAGACAAAGGAACAACAAAAATAGATTTGAATAAAAAAAATAGAAGAATTATATTATGTTGAAAGATACCTAAAATACTGAGTTAACATTACTACTTAAATTGATAATAAAACTAGAATAGTGGTGAGCACCCTCAATGTATCCCTTTCAGATTTAGACAAGCCTAAGGAATTCTATTAAAGAAATCAAGAGTAGGGGCAGCTAGGTAGTAAAATGGATAGAGCATTGGCCCTGGAGTCAGGAGCACCTGAATTCAAATCCAACCTCAGACACTTAATAATTATCTAGCTGTGTGGCCTTAGGCAAGCCACTTAACCCCGTTTACCTTGCAAAAACCTAAAAAAAAAAAAAAATCAAGAGTGAATACTAGAGAATCACAGAATTTAAGAGCAGAAAGGGACCATCTGGTCCAATCTATAAATGAAAGAAATCCCTACTATGGCACACAAGATAGCTACATTTAGCAATTAAGAAATCATTGAGGGCAGCTAGGTGGCATAATGGATAAAGCACTGGCTCTGGAGTCAGGAGTACCTGGGTTCAAATCCGGTCTCAGACACTTAATAATTACCTAGCTGTGTGGCCTTGGGCAAGCCACTTAACCCCATTTGCCTTGCAAAAACCTAAAAAAAAAAAAAAAAAAAAAAAAAGAAATCATTGGTAACTCTGGAGAGGGCAGTTTAAGTTGAATGACAAAATCAGAGGTTGATAACAAAGAATTGAGAGGTGAGAGGGCAAGGAGGTTCTGCAGTTTTTTCTAAGAGTCTGAGAAAGGGGGGAGGCTAGGTGATGCAGTGGATAGAGCACCAGCCCTGGAATCAGGAGTACCTGAGTTCAAATCTGGCCTCAGACCCTTAATAATTACCTAGTTGTTGGCACAGTGGATAAAGCACTGGCCATGGAGTCAGGAGTACCTGGGTTCAAATCCGACCTCAGACACTTAATAATTACCTAGCTGTGTGGCCTTGGGCAAGCCACTTAACCCCAATTGCCTTGCAAAAAAAAAAAAAAACCTAAAAAAATAATCTGAGAAAGGAAGGAGAGTTGCTTGACAATAGTTTAAGGGATCACAGGGTCATGTGAGGGTTTTAAGGGTGGGGAGGCAGGGGTGGTGTGTTTATAGGCAACAGGGAAAGAACCAATAGATTTATTAAGAGAGATTAAAAATGAGAGACACAGAGAGAAAGAGACAGAAATGGAAAGAGAATTAGAGAAACAGAGACATAGAGAGAAACAGAAAGAGAAATATAAAAAGGAGGGGGGAGATTATAATAATAAAGACAATCTATTAGAAAAGAGAGTATAGGATAATGCTGCAAGTATAGAAGTTTGCTTTGTCAAGAAGGGTCACATCTTCATAAAAGAGTGTAGTAAAGGAAGAGAAAAGAAAGAGTAATATGAAATCAGATTGATTTCACAGTTTTGCAATGTAGGGAAGGAGAGGGAGCTTGTGATGAATGATTTCTATTTTCTCAGTCAAGTATGAGATGAAGTCCTCACCAGAAAGGGTGGGGTTCAATGGGAGGTGCAGAGCAAAGAAGCTTTGGGACAGTTGAGGAGAGCAGGATATTATGGAGGAGTAAAAGGATTGCCTTGCTACAGGGAGGGCTCAGTTTAAATAAGATACCATAAATTTGTAGTGACCCCAGTCAACACATTTCATAACTTCTTTCAGGTCTTGTCAGATGAATAGGAGCAGGGGAGATAGATGATGGAGGCAATCCACAATTGAAGTTTGTTGAGGTTTAAGCAGTGCAGGAATTGAACAGATACGAATGGTGAACTGTTTAATTATGCAGTCAAGATTGAGGAGGGAGGTTAATGAAGCCAAAAAGGGGGAAAGGTCTGAGAGAGCAAAGGAGGATTGAGGAGTTGG
The DNA here is from genome assembly GCF_037893015.1 of Macrotis lagotis. Classification (NCBI taxonomy): domain Eukaryota; kingdom Metazoa; phylum Chordata; class Mammalia; order Peramelemorphia; family Peramelidae; genus Macrotis; species Macrotis lagotis. The sequence goes on from NC_133660.1 coordinate 276,254,106, forward strand.
GACCAAAACGGAATTTCAGAGAGAGAGACATAGGGAAATAAAGAATGATAGGGATGATTTTCTAACCCTAAATCTGTAATTCTATTATAGAAAACAAGTCAAGAAATATTTATTGTTTCCAAATCTGTCTTGGTTAGACTGCAGAGGAGAGCATACCTGAAGTCTGCACTAGCAGACCAAGGTCCTTCCCTCAGGGAGTTTACACTCTCCAAAAGATAGAAAAGAAGCAGCCCCCTAGCCTTGGGGACTTGGGTCTTTAGGGGGACAGGAGATACAAACCCAGGCTCTCTCCTTGGAATTGACTTCAGGGAGAAAGACAGAGGAGAAACATCCTCAAGCCCTGGCCACAGGGAACTTCCAGTCTTCTGCACAATATTGAACTGACTGATTCTATTCCCCTGTGTTCAGCCGAGATAGTGGAATAAGGCAAGAACTTGCCTGCCAAAATTCACTTCCAAACAACTATAGAATAATACCTCACAATGAATGCTGGAGCAGCAGAACCAGCAAAAAGATGGAGTGAAAGAGTTTCCAGCCCAAGACAACTTGATAGGTCAGCAGGAAAGTCTTTCTCACTCAGGTAAAAGGGGAGTGCAGTCCAGTGCAGGTGGTGTCTGGACAAGTCATCAGAGAGACCCTGTGGTCCTGCAATGGCCAGTGACTCGAGCCCCATGGCACCAGTTCAACAGGTCAGTTGCATATCAAGCCTCTAGCACAGCATGCCAATGGCCAGACTCCATTGCCCCAGTTCAGCAGGTAAGTAGCCAAGAAAACAGGCCAGTGGTCAGATCCCTGGCACCTGGTGCAAGAAACTTCATACAGTGCCCTCTACACCCCAGGATCAGCACTCAACTTTAAAAAACACAAAATACACTGGAAAAATGAGCAAAAAAAGGCCAAAAACAGAACTTGACCAAATCATTGGCATTTCTTTTTAATACCAACAAAGTCCAGTAGCAAGAGATAGAGAAATTCTTAAAAAACTGTAAATATATGGTAGTAGAGAAATACCAAAGGAGGGAGTTGCGATCAGCAATGGCAACAGTGGAAAAATATGGAAGTAACTTTTGTGATGGACTTATCATAAAGAATGTGATCCAGGGAGGCCAGGTGGCATAGTGGATAAAGCACGGGCCCTGGAGTCAGGAGGACCTGAGTTCAAGTCCAGCCTCAGACACTTGATAATTCCCTAGCTGTGCAGCCTTGGGCAAGCCACTTAACCCCATTGCCTTGCAAAAACCTAAAAAATTAAAATTAAAAAAATTAAAAAAAAAGAATGTGATCCACCCATGACAGAGTTGGTGGTGTTAGAACACAGACTGAAGCACATTTTTATTATTTGTATTATTATTATTATTAATATTATTATTATTATTATTATTGGAGGGGGTGCAGGGCAAATGGGGCTGGGTGGCCTGCCTGGGGCCGCATAGCAGGGTAACCATTGGGTGTCTGAGGCTGGATTTGGACCTGGGTGCTCTGTCCGCCACCCAACCACCCCTACTATTATTATTATTACTATTTTATTTTATTTTGGGTCTTTTTTTTTTTTTTTTTTTGGTTTTTGCAGGGCAGTGAGGTTGGGGTGGCTTGCATGGAGTCACATAGCTGGGTGATTTTTGAGTGTACAGGGCCGGATATGGGCTTGGGTACTCCTGGCTCCAGGGCCTGTGCTCCATCCACTGTGCCACCTGGGGGCAGCTAGGTGACGCAGTGGATAAAACACTGGCCCTGGAGTCAGGAGTACCTGGGTTCAAATCCGGTCTCAGACACTTAATAATGACCTAGCCGTGTGGCCTTGGGCAAGCCACTGAACCCCATTTGCCTTGCAAAAACCTAAAAAAAAAAAAAAAAAACCACTGTACCACCTGGCCATACCTACAATTATTACTATTTTTTTATTTTAACTTTTTCCTCTCCCCTTTACTTTATCGCTCAAGCAATTCTATATTTTTTGGGGGAGGGGGTATTTTGTTTACTCTTAAACAAGAATATTTTATTAATGTATAAAAAACATTATTTGTACACAATGAGAATAAATAAATATTAAATTTAAAAAACTGTAAACGTATAAAAAACTATAAACAATATAAGATACTTGGGAGTCTACCTACCGAGACACACCTAGAAACTATTTGAACATAATTACAAAAGATTTTTTACATTTATACTAGTCAGATCTAAACAGATCTAAAATTAGAAAAAATATAAATTTATCATGGATAAATTGAATCAACATAATAAAAAATGAAAATTTAACCTAAATTATCAGTGCCATGTCAATCAAACTACCAAAAAATTATTTCATAGCGCTAGAAAAAATAATAACAAATTTTATCTGGAAGAATGAAAGGTCAAAAATATCAAGGAATTCAATAAAGACCTAGTTATAGATGTCTGACTGTTTTATAAAGTGCTCATTATCAAAATTATTTGGTACTGGCCAAGAAAAAGAGTAGTGGATGAGTGGAATGGATTAGATACAGAAGACACACTAGAAAATGACCATAGTAACCTGGTGCCTGATAAACCCAAAGATGCCACTATTTGACAGAAACTGCTGAGGAAACTAGAAAACGCCATGACAACAACATGCACCATATTCCAAGTTAAGGTCAAAAGAGTTCATGATTTAAGCATACAGGATGATACCTCCAGCAGATTAGGAGAGCATGAAATAGGTTTGCCTGTCAGATCTATGATAAGGGAGGAATGTACAACTGAACAAGATATACAGACCATTACAAAATATACAAAATGTTACATTAAATTAAAAATTACATTAAATTAAAAAAGATTAAAAGAAAAGCAGGAATCTGGGAAACAATTTTTACAGCAAGTGTCTCTGCCAAAGATCTCATTTCTCAAATATTTAGAGAACTGAGTCAAATTTATAAGAATACAAGTCATTCCCCATTGATAAATGGTCAAAGGACAGAAACAGGAAGTTTTCAGATAAAGAAATCAAAGCTATTTGTAGTCATATGAAAAAATGCTCTAGAAAAATTGGGCAGCTTTGAAAACAAAGTGCAGTATTTATTATATATGTTTTCTTGGAATGAAAATTTATTATTTTATATTGAATTTTTTATGTTCTGTGTACATAGCAATGGCTTTTTTTTCTTTTCTCATTTTGTATTTAAGCTTAAAGTGAAAAGTTTGGATAATAAAACAATAAAGAGAAGAAAAATATTTTTAAAAGAAAAGAGTTCTAAATCATTGTCAATTGGAGAAATGCAAATTAAAATAACTCTGAGATACCATCTCACATCTACCAGATTAGGCAATATGATAAAAAAGGAAAATGATTACTCTTATAGTAGAAATTTGGGGCACTGCTGCATTGTTGGTAGAGATGTGAACTGATCCAATCATTCTGGACTGCTTAACCTTGCTGAGTCTGTTTCCCAAAGAGATAAAAGAGGGGGAGGGAACATAATCATAACAAAATATTTATAGCATTTTTTTGTGGTGGCAAGGAATTGAAATTGAGGAAATGCCCATCATTTAGGGAATGACTGAACAAGCTGTGGTATAAGAATGTAATGGAGAACTATTGTTCTATAAGAAAAGATGAATGGGGCAGCTAGTTGGCACAGTGGATAGAGCACTGGCCCTGGGGTCAGGAGTACCTGAATTCAAATCCAGCCTCAGACACAAATAATTACCTAACTGTGTGACCTTGGGCAAGCCCCTTAACCCCATTGCCTTGCAAAAACTTAAAAAAAAAAGATGACTAGATAGATTTCAGAAAATACCTGAAAAAACTTATTTGGACTGATGCAAAGTGCAGGGAACAGAACCTGGAGGATATTGGTCACAGTAACAATATTACTGTACAATGAAAAAATGATGTGAATGATTTAACCCTTCTCAGCAATCCAAGAGAATTCAAAAAGGTCTCATGATGAAGAAATGCTCTCCCCTTCCAGAGAAAGAACTGTTAGGGAACTGAATACAGATTGAAAGAGATTTGTTATGTCTCTTTTCATAATATGACAATAGAGAAATAAGTTTTGCATGGTTATACATGTATTACCAATATCAGGGAGGGAGGAGGGGAGGGATAGAGGGAGAAAATTTGAAACTCAAAATCTTAAAATTGAATGTTAAAAATTGTCTTTACGTGTAATTAGAAAAAATAAAAGATAACTCTAAAAAGATTGAAGGGACCCCTGAAACAATCTGTCAGCCAGTCCACAAGCATTTATGAATGGGGGCCAGGCCTTGTGATGAACCCCAGACTGTGACACTGTGGGTCCCTCACACTAGGAGTCAGGGGGTGGGGGTTGGGGGGAGGTAGCTGGTCCCTGATGATTTCTAGGAGCAGAGAGGAAGGGCAGGCATTCCAGGCCATGGGAATAATGGGAGCAAAGTCATGACCCGGGAAGGATCTACTATGGGAAAACCCTGGATTTGAATCTGAGAACCTGTTATGCTTGAACCTCAGGCACTGCAGCTTCCTGTAAAAGTCCTTTGTCCTCTGAGAGCTTCAGTTTTCTCCTCTGAAAAAGAAGGGGGGTGGGGTGAGTTGGGTGAAGTGGTCCCAGGAGCCTAACATTTAGGACCCTAGAGGCTGCTTACTTCAATTTCCTCTTCTGACAGAGGAGGAAACCCAGAAAGGGGAAGAGACTAGTCAAAGGTCATACTCAAGAATGGAGGCAGAGTCACCCTTGGAATCCAGGTCCTAGAATCACAGATCTGGATCCTGTCCGAGATTCACTTCTCAGTTTGCCAGTGAGGAACCTGAGGCTCCAGGAAAGGAAGGGACTTGTCCAGGGCCAGCTCTCTAGTAAGAGTCCGAGGTAGGATTTGAACTCTGATTCCAAATTAGTAACTTTAATGACTGTCCATATTACCTCCTCTAGAGCCGGTGGCCTATGATCTTAGGACTGAAGAAGCAGGTCAGGGTCAGAGGGTGGAAGGCCTTAAATGCCAGACTGGATGTGAATAGAATCCTTTAGTCAAGAGAAAAGTCACTGAAGATATGGGGTGGGGGGGGGGGACAGCAAGTATAGGGTTAGAGTTGGGCATTAGGAAGATGAAGGTGATGGCTTGGCCAGGAGGGATTAGAGAGGGAGTGGCAGGACAGAGACTGGAAGAAAGGAGAGGTTGAATTAGAACTGAGAGGGGCTTCAGAGGCCACTTTATAGATAAGGACACTGAGGTCCAAGTGACTTGTCAAGGTCATCCTCAGAGCCAGGAAAGATTGATCTTGGGTAGAAATCGTGGGAGAGGAAGGACTGAGAGAATGGCCAGGCCTTGGGGACCAGGAGGGACAACTCTGGTCTCGAAATGAGGTAGGCCAGAAGCTCCCAGGGGACCAGCCCAAGAAGGTCCTTACCTTTGTCTCCCTTTTTCCCAGGGGCCCAGATGGTCATCACAGACTTAACCCCCCCAGCAGATCGCCCAGGAGCCCTGGGGAAGCTGGGTCTATGCTTTGGAATAGGAGTCATCCTGGGCTCCTTACTTGGAGGGACATTGAACACCAAATTTGGGTGAGTGACCAGATGCTGATTGCCTTGGACTTTGTGCTTCTGGCATGTAATGAGTGGCCAGAAGAACACTGGCTCTGTGGGGTTCCGGAAGTGGGGGGGCGCGGCAAGGCCAGGCAAAAGTTTCTGGCAAAGGGGGCTGGTAAGCGGACGCTCTGCAGGTGAATCCTGCTTAGGGAGGGAGGGTGGCAGAACAGGCAGGAAGACCCGTCCTAGGATAATGAACTAGTCATGTTTCTTTGTGCCTCAGTTATCCCATGTGTAAGTAAGAGTGACACCAGTAATACCCGCCGGCCAGGGTCATGGGGAGCCAATGAGATGATGGATGTAATTTCTTAGCAAACCTAATCCCCTTACGTGAAGGTCACTGATGGTCAAAGACTTTGGTAAATAGACTTGAGAGTAAAGGGACTATATCCTGGCCCCAAGGACCTGATGGGGGGCCTTGCCAGAGGGGATGCCAGGGAGTGGAAGTGGATAGAGACCAGAATAGAATTGGAGAGATCAAACTTGTCTTCCCAGCTAATGCCTCATGCTAACAGTCAACCTTTGACCTTTCTGGGTCTCAGTGTCCCTGCACCTGCCTATAAAAGGCTTGTTGTCCTAGAGAGTGAGGTTTCTGTAAACTGGAAAGCTCTGAGACCTTACTCCTCGGCTGACCTTGGGCACCTTGCTCTCTTCTCTGGGCCTCACTTGGCCCATTTATAAAATCAGGAGTTGGACTCTCTTCAGGGTCTGAATGCTCTTCTCTGTGAGTGGGCATTTGTGGAAGGAAGGAGGGGTGCCCGAGGGAAGTTGGAGATTGGCTGAGCCTGCAATGGCCCTCTCTGCCCAGCAGAGGGTGGTGCCAGTCACTCTTGCAAAGAATCTTCTTTTGACCCTCCCTGCTGGACACTCCATCCACGGTATATGTGAACCTGCCCCAGCCCCAGCCTCAGACTGGCCCCAGAAACAGCCAGGTCAGCCTGGTTGCCCAGGCCCAGCCCTGCCAGGGAGCAGACCCAGGTGCCCTGGCTGGCAGCATTGCCAACATCTGAATGGCTATGGGACCCAAGGACTCCACCAGACCCAGAGTCAGGCCAGGTCCAATGAGAGGAGGGAACGCTAAGCCCAGCCCAGAGGACCCCTCCTAGGACTCACCTCCAAGGGAAGTCTGGAGACAGAGGACTTAGAGGATTTCTCTGGAACTATCCACAAGACCCTTCCCTATCCCTGGATAAGTGGAGGAAGCAGAAAGTAGCAGGAATTATAGCATCAGGGAGGAGCCAACAGGGTCTGAGCTGAGCTGGGAAGGAGCCAGCCTCCTAGAGACCCAGACCCAGGTAAAGGAAGGAGCCCTGGCTTCGAGGCCTGGCTGTGCCTCAGTTTCCTCATCTGTAAAAGCAGGATAATGTTATTCCCCCAAGCTTCAGAGGGTGTTTTGAGGAAAGGGTTTTGTAAATGATAAGCTATAATAGAGACATGAGCTGTGTGACCATGAAGAAAATTATTTCCTTGCTCAATGCCTCAGTTTCCTCACATTTAAAATGGGGATAACAGATTATTATCTGTACTTTTGAAGTCTTTTGTGAAACTCTAATGAAGTGCTGTGTGTGAAAATGCTTTGCTGTGGATGACCTTGACCCCTTCAATCACTGCTGGCTTGAGGAGGGGAGAGGGAAATTTTTTTTTTAGGTTTTTTCAAGGCAATGGGGTTAAGTGACTTGCCCAAAGCCACACAGCTAGGTAATTATTAAGCGTCTGAGGCTGAATTTGAACTCAGGTCCTCCTGATTCCAGGGCCAGTGCCCTATCCACTGTGCTGCCTAGCCACCCCGGGAAAAAATTTGAAACTCAAAATCTTATAAAAAATGAATGTGGGAAAAAAAGTGCTTTGTAAATTGTGAGCTCATTGTGGTGGTGGTTGTTGTTGCTGATGCATCTGCATTGACATGGCCCCCCCTCAGGGCTCCCCTGGGAGTGGGGACTGGAGAGGTTGATGCAGGGAAGATGCTGGGACCTAGCTGAGGAATTCTGGTGTCCAAAGTGACTCCATTCCAGGATGGGAGTGGTCTTGGATTGATCCCCTTTCCTCCAGGTTCCCCCTTCCCCCAACTGCTGGTTTCCAGCTGCCTGACCTTGCCCATTGATGCTGGTGTGACAGGAGATGACATGTTAAACTTAGAGGTCACCCACCTTGGGATGGGAAGGACCAGGACGCAGCTTGCCCATTGGAGAATACCTGAGCAAGGCGCTAGGCCCCTCCCAAAGCACCCCACTTTGTCCAACGTACTACAGAAGGAAGGGTCAGTCCCTCCTCAGGCTCTCTCTCTCCTGAACTCTACCTTCTCTGTCTTTCTTAAGCCATGTGCTCCCAGTCTAGGTCGTGCTGGAACACCCTGGGCCCCCAGATCAAGCCATGTCCTTAGGGCTCTCTGTTTTCTCTCTCTCTCTCTCTCTCTCTCTCTCTCTCTCTCTCTCTCTCTCTCTCTCTCTCTCTCTCTCCCTCTCTCCCTCTGCCTCTGCCTCTGCCTCTGTCTCTGTCTCTGTCTGTCTCTCACTCACCCCTCACCCAGCCTGTCCTCAGAGTGCTTGTCGCTTTTTCTAGGGGTTTTCATCTGTATCCATTGCAGCAATCTGTACTAAATCCAGAGCCGTTTTAAACCCCAGGGAGTTCATGAATTCTTTCAGTCCTCTCCCACTCCAAAGTGCCTGGGCCTGGCTCAAGCTCTGCCTGTCCTCCTCCACTGGGAAGGCTGAGCCTGGACCAGTCACACTTAATCACCAATCAGGGGGTGAAGTGTTCAGTCGCAAGTCGTAAGGGAGTAGAATTTGGCTTCGGGTAGATCGAGATGAGACGAAATCTTGGGGTTGCAAAAGTCAGACAGAGTCTCCTAGGAAGCAAAAATGGCCGAGGGGCATTCCACAGGCTGTCCACTAGATGGCACTAGCCCCTTCCTTAATTCCCAGGCTTGTCAGTGATGGGCTAAGCAGGGGTCCCCCTTCAGCCCCTCCACCCTGTGGAGTCTGGCACAATCCAGTGGAGCAGTTCCCAGCTCTCTCAAAACTACCTGTGAGAGGGGGCGGCTAGGTGGCATAGTGGATAAAGCACTGCCCCTGAAGTCTGGAGGACCTGGGTTCAAATCCGGTCTCAGACACTTAATAATTCCCTAGCTGTGTGGCCTTGGGCAAGCCACTTAACCCCATTGCCTGGCAAAAACCTAAAAAAATAAAAGTAAAGAAAGAAAAATAAAACAACGTGGGAGAGGCCTTCCATGAGTCTGTTTCTTTGTTAAATGAAAATAAGAGCCAACACTTTCTGCCTTGCATGCTTTTTTTTTTAAGGTTTCTTTTTTTGCAAGGCAAACGGGGTTAAGTGGCTTGCCCAAGGCCACACAGCTAGGGAATTATTAAGTGTCTGAGACAGGATTTGAACCCAGGTACTCCTGATTCCAGGGCCAGTGCTTTATCCACCTAGCCACCCCCTTGTATGCTTTTTTAAGAAAACCTGCCTTCAAATCCTACCTCTGACACCGTGTGATGGTGGCCAATCACTCTAAGTGAAACGACTTGTGAAATGGTTCTGAGGAATGTGGGGTGTTTGGCTTCCCCAGAATGTAAGAGGAGAGTGCTAGTTTAAATATATCTATAAGCATGACAAAGATGGGGTCCACCTGCATCTGTGCCTGTGGGCAGGTATGTGGGTGTAAGGCAAAGGAGTTGACCCCAAGCTGATCAGACCTGCTCCATCTGGTCCCAAGCTGAGCTGGGGTCCTCGTCCCTTTACAAGTGACATATTACTATACACTCCCCTGGGCTCATTAGTATCATGACCAGAGCAGGGAGAACAGCTTTAGTGGTAGAGGGGTGAATGTATCCATTAGATTGTAACCCTGACCAATGGGCAGCACCAAGGGGAGGAACAAGCCTTATTAGGGTTTTGTTGAGTCCTAAATTCGTGATCATTTCTCCAGAAGAGACCTGAGACGATCTCTTATAATAAGACTGGGCATTGTCACAATTTGTGGCCTTTTTCTGCAGGAAAACTGGCCCTGCTCTGCGGAGAAGTTTCATGATAAAAGTTGCTTTAATCACTCTGGACTAAGTATTTATAATTACGAGTCATTTATAACAATGGCCATATGAGGATATCAGTGTCAATGGGAATATCCAGGATTGTCCTGGCCTGGGCATTTCCTGTGGGACTATGAGCAAAATATTCTCCCTCTGACTCTGTTGGATTACGGGGATACAGATCTTCACACTGTTCCCTTCCTGAAGCTGTTGGGGCAAATGTGCTTTGTAAGTTGTGACCTAGGGCATGGCCTGCGTCATTGGTGTCATTGTGGTTCCCCTTCTGGGCCTTCCTTATCCATGGAGCTCAGACAAAACTGACGCCAAATTCTGACCCCTTGATTATGTCTTCCTAGGGATGCGGTAAATGCTAAGGCTTACACTCTGTGGTGTTTTGGTTTTTGTTTGTTTGTTTGTTTTTTAGTTTTTTTGCAAGGCAGATGGGGTTAAGTGGCTTGCCCAAGGCCACACAGCTAGGTAATTAATTATTAAGTATCTGAGACCAGATTTGAACCCAGGTACTCCTGACTCCAAGGCTGGTGCTTTATCCACTGCACCACCCGGCCGCCCCTCATTTTCTTGCCCAGTGCCTATGCTGTCCTTGTAATACTCTGGAATTGATCACTAGGTCCACACTCCTCAAGGATATGGCCTTTCTATAATTCCTGGTGGTTTTAACCTGCACCAACCTCTCTGCATCTGTAACCAAATTCTCACGGCTCAATTGTTATTCAGTGCGTTATGGAGAACCCTTGGATGCTGTTCTTGCCTCTTGGTCCTTTCCTGGACCCCACTTGGAGGGAAAGCAATAGTAGTTCCATTGGCTAAGTGGTGAGGACCGAGTCGCACTCAGATCTCTTCTGGAGAAATGACCATGAACTTAGGCCTCCACAAAACCCTAATAATGCTTTAAACATTCTCCTTGAAAAATGTTCTTAACAATTGAAATAATATGTGGCAGGTTTTTGATTTCTGTAAGTCCAATTTGATCTCACATACTCCCCTCCACACCCCGACATCAAAAAGCTCCAGAAACTCCCTGGTGCCCCTAAGATCAGATACAACACTCTGACACTGAGAGCCTTTCTAATCCCAACAAATCTTTTTAAACCTCATCAAACATGCTCTCATCCAGACACAGGCCTTGTCCATGTTCTTCCCACATAGCTTCATCTCCACTCTCTGGGCCTTTGCTTAGGTTGTCCACCATGACTAGAATGGGTGTGTAACCCTCTGCATTTCATCCTTGGAGAATCCCTAGTTCCTTCAGAGTTCTGCTTAAACTCTTTCCTGCTTCCACAATCTGCTGGTGCCCCCTAAAAGATTTTCTGTTTGGTCAACACTAGCACTTTTATGGTGTCTCCCTGAAAGACTGTCAGCTCCTTTAGGGGAAAGATGTTCAATTTGCATTCCTAGGACATGGGGGGCACCTGCCACAGAGGAGGCTCTTAATGCTTGGTGTTTGTATTGATTGATGGTATTTCTATAAATGATGGGTTTTATGGATGGCATGTTTTAAGTAGAGCCGCCTGAACCTCTAGGATTCTTGTCGTAACTGGATCTGTTGCATGTGTCGTCATACATGAATACACCAGGAGGGCAGATTGGAGCCTAAAGCTTTGTGATCATTGACAAAGGAGTTTTACTATTATAAAATCTTCATCATCATCATCATCATCATCTTGTTCTCATCTTGTTTTGATGGAGTTCTGATAAAAAGAACCGAGTTGTCAAAGAGTTTTTGGATTTGTTGCCTTCCTGCTAATCCTGTTTTGGTTTTAATGCACAAAATGATGACTTTTTCTAATTGAATAAACATGGTGAGATGGAAGGTTGCCTTTTGCAAGCTCCCTGAAATCAGAGGGAAATTAGTGTGTGAAGAAATAAGTGAATAATGGCTACATAATCGGAAAGTTAATTGAAGAAAGCATAGATAAATGATTGCTGGTTAGATGACAAAGAATGAACAATCTAGAATAGCTGGAGTAGTGGATGGATTGCTGCTCATCTTTCTGAGTTGAAATCCAGTCTCAGACTAATTATGAGACCCTGGACAAGTTATTTAACCCCTGTTTGCCTCAGTTTCCTCATCTGTAAAATGAGCTAAGGAAGGAAATGGCGAACCCCTCAGTATCTTTGCCAAGAAACCTGAGACGTGGCTAAAACGACTGAACAACGACATATGATGAACAATCAATAGATAGAACAGTGGATAAATGGAGAAAGATAAGTGAATGGACATGGATCGACACAGGATGAGTGAAGACAGAGGTAAGAAAATAATGGACAGGGGGATAAATTCGATGTGTGTTGTTGAGATGAATGATGGATAGATGATTGGATCAGTAGATAAATGATAGATAAGAGATGACTGGATAGAGAAATGGCAGATGGATGGATGGATGGATGGATGGATGGATGATAGATATACTTCTCTTGGATCATTGAATGTTTTGCTGAGAACAGTCAGTCAAGTCATTCCCAGTTGATCAGCATACAATGTGGACAGCGTTCTCCTGGTTCTTCTCACCTCTTTGTATCAGTTCGTGTGAACCTTTCCAGATTTTTTTAATCATTTTTCCTTATGACACAATGGTATTTCACCACATATACCACTTCCTCAACTGACCACCTCCCCTCAATTTCCAATTCTTTGCCACCACAAAAGAGTATTGTGTAAATAGGTCCTTCCCCACCCCACTTTTTCCCCTCTCTTTGGGATCCAGATCTGCCAGTCGCATTGCTGGGTCAAAGGGTTTGCCCAGTTTTTTAGTCTTTGGGGCATAGTTCCAACTTGCTCTCCAGAATGCTCGGGTGGCTAGAGGAACAAGAGTGGACAGGACTAGATGGCTCAAGGATGGGCAGTTGGATCTCTTACCACTAGAGGGCAGGACTGCCCCGTCAGAGGTCCAGTCCTCCAGCTCTGGGATTGCAGTCCCAGCCTCAATCGTTGGCTCAGAGCTATTAATAGGCCAAAGTGGAAGTGGGGACTCTCCCCTCCCTGACGGCTCCCCTGACAGGCGCAGCATCAGAGTCCCTAGTCCTCTTGGCCACTGGGTCTTAGTTTGTTTTGTTGGAATCTTGGGGGGGGGGGGGGGAGATGAAGACAAGTCCGAACTGGAGGGGTAAGCTAACTGGATGGCCCTGTTGGGTAGACCTTGGGCCTTGGCCCGGCTCCAGCTGGGGCCATAGGAAGCCCCAGTTCCCGGCTGGGAACCAGGGAACGTGGGTTGGAGCCTTGGCTCGGATGCCACCTTCCCGAAGGACCTCAAACAAGGCTCTCCTTCTTTGGGCCTCAGCTTCCCCATGGATGAAGAAATGAGAGGCTGTTCCCAGCACCCCCCGAGGCTCCTTCAGCTTTCATGTTCTATGGCCTCTGTTCTTCCCAGATTTCTCACAAGGAGGAAGATTTCAGTTCAGGAGAAAAGAAAAGCCCTTTCTGATGCTCAGGAAAGGAAAGTCCCAGAAGCAGTGAGCTCCCTGTCTTAGAGGTCTCCAGCTGAGGTTGGATCCCGTCAAGGAGGGTCTTGTTGGGCTAGCCTAGCCAGCCACTCTAGGACACATTGGCCCCCCAACCCCAGACTCCCTAGGGTAGCTTTCTGGGCGGCCCAGACAGAGGCACCTGGCTTGCCCTCATCAGCGAGAGGCAAGGTCGCATTTCCTCCCCTTGATGAAAGAGGGACTCCGTTTAGGTCATCTGTCATAGGACCTTAGCTCTAGAAGGAGCCTTGTGGGACTCAAGGCCAAGCCCTTCTTGGTCAGAGGAAGAAACTGAGGCCAACGTGATGAATGACTTGACCAAGGTATCCAGTGTAGTAAGGGTCTGGGCTAGGATTTCTGTTTCATTTTCTGTGTGTATAAGGGATTCAAAGCCCAGGCTCCCTCCCTTTCCACCTCCAGGTCCAGGGAGAGTTCCTGGCTGGGTCTGACCCACAGGCTGCAAGGATGCTAAGTCCTGGCCTTCCCTGTAGGGTCTTCTCTGGCCTGAGCACACAGGAGCCTTGGGCTTTCCCACAGGCCCAGTTTAGCTTCTCTCTGCCCCCTGCCCCCATCCTGCTCCATCAGGACAGAGGCTGATGTCAGACGAAAGGCATTCTCCTGCCCACTCCACATTTTTCCCAGCTGAGCCAAGCGCCCCCTTGACCCCCACAGCAGCCCAGTATGGAGGAGGCATGCCATTTCCTCTTGGTTTGGGGGGGATGGGGTAGGAAGATAGGAAGGCAGCTTTCTGGCCCCCCAACTTCTCCCACTGGGACTTTGTGAGTAGCCCCAGGATTTGGGGAGCTAAGGGGCTCCAGAGGCCTCCTCCTGAAACCTGTCTTCCCACCCAGAACCTTAGGCCTTGTGTTTGGAGACAGTCTCTGCCCTAGTCAGAAAATGATGACCCACAGAGAGTGTGAACCAAGAGAAATAGCTTCCAAGTGAGCTTCCCCAGGCTGCTTTGCATGGGCCTAGTGGGTTGGAGGTTCTAGGTCCATGATGTCTTCTACTGGGGCCCTTGGGATGAGCTGCCCACTCTGAGCCTGCTTCTGCAGCCTGAGAGCCCTTTCTTAGGAAGGAGGGAGGAGCAGCTGCTCAGGACTCCCTCCCCCCCAGCTCCCCCCGGGTCTTAGAACCTCCACAAAGCCCAAGGGGCACAGAGGGTCTTGTCTAAGCCAGGCATGAAGTAGGCATTTGTCACTGTCTTGGGTTAAATTGGATCTGAGCAAGGCTGTTGAGAGGCCAGGTGAGAGGAGGCTGGGGATCACTGTCTTGGGGTCAGTCTTCCTGCATTGGAAGAGAACCCCCTCAGAGAGGTAAAAGGAATGGAGTGCAGCCTGGTCCAGGGGAAGGGGGTGCTTGGTCTGAACCCCCTAGCTCTGCTAATTTCTTCCTGTGAGACTAGAGAAAGACCCTTCTCTTCTCTGAGTCTCAGTTTCCCTCCTTGTAAAATAAGCCCATTTGAACTGGATTAGTCCATATAAGGCTCAAAATCTCTTGACCTTAGGGTCCCTCCCCATTCTCCACTGCCTTCATCCAAGTCTGGGCTCCCCAACTTCCAGAGAGGCCTTTCTTTCCTCTAAGAAAGCATCTGGATCAGGCCCAGCCCCTTCTGGAGGTGACCTTTTCCAGAGCCCGGGGGAGGTAACTAGAGGCCTGGAGAGCCCACCCCTGGGGTCAGGGAATGGGCAGCCCTGGGGGCTTTCTCCTCTTTGATGGAGGCTGTGTTTCCTTGGATGGCATGTTCAAAGCTACTGTTCAGTCCCCAGGAAATCCGGCCTCTCCCCCCACCCCACCCACACACACACACTTAGACAGACACTCTTGCTTCAGAGCAGCTTAGAGGAGGAAAGAGAGGAGGGACAGTGGGGGGGGGGGGAAGAAAAGGAGGAGGTGGTGCCTAGAGAGCTGGAGGGGGGAGGGGCACCATGGCTCTTAGGACCCTGGAAGCAGAGACTAGTTTTCTGTAGCAATGCCAGCTGTGCCCTTCACCCTCCCCTGCTCTTGTGTCAGGGGCAGAGGGTCCTGAATGCAGGGTCTCATTAGAACATACCACTAGATGGGGGATCCTGCCTCCATGCCTGATCCTGGGCCTCAGTTTACCCTCCATAAATGGAGACAAAGGTCTTTAATCCACCTTGCTCACAGGGCTGCTGGGAAGAAAGCTCTGCCAACCTTTGGACTCATTGAATGGGCAGGGATGAGTGTGTCAGGGGCCAGGGTGGGGTCACCTGGCTGACCTGCTTGCAGATGTCCCTGCCTTGGGTGGGCCTTGGGTGATCCCAGCCCTAATGAACTTTCTAGGCCTCATGGAGAGGAAGTGAACCTTGGCCTCCAAGGCAAGGTGCCAGTGATAGGAGGGGCCCAGCCCCTGCCCAAGTCCAGGCCAGGCTTCTCTTCCTCCCCACCGGAAGGGCTGATAAGGAAGACTTTCATTCAGAAAATTCCCAGGTGTCCTTTCATTCATACTTGGAGAGGAGGGGTGAATGGGGAAGCCGCGGGGCCAACCTTGCCCTTCCCCTGCCTATTCCATCATTCCACCTGCTCTCCAGGCTCCCTGATTTTCCATTTCTGGATCTTTGCCCTGAACCTGAAAAGGATGTCCCCTTCACGCCCCAAAACCTTCCCCATGCGCAGACTCTTCTGTCCCTCCTTCTTCTGAACTCTCCCATTGCAAGAAGCAAAGCCTGCAGGGCTGGGATTGTGGCTTGGATGTGGGGGGTGATGATGAAGAGCTGGCAGGAGCTCCCCGGGTCACCTAATCCCCTTTCCTCAATTAGGAGGAATTCACTGTGGGAGTCTCAACTTCCCCATATACCAAATAGGAGGGGTAGGGTGGACAGATGACTTTTTTTAAAAAAATTACAGAAAATAGTCCTTGGACGTTGTTCAAACTCCAGAGTTCTTTCATTCCCCATGGCAGATCCCCTAAATTGTCCCTGGTGGTGGCACTGATGCCACAATGTTGCAAGGCCATTAAGGTTGATACAGTGTTGCCCTGGTTCTGCTCCTCTTGCATCAGTCCATGCAAATCCCTCCAGGCTTCCCTGAATTCCCGTCCCTCCTGGTTTCTTAATAGAACATAGTGTTCCATCACATACATAGACCACAGTTTGCTAAGCCATTCCCCAACTGAAGGACATTGACTTAATTTCCAATTCTTTGCCACCACGAACAGAGCTGCTATGGATATTTTTGTACAAGTGATGTTTTTACCCTTTTTCATCATCTCTTCTGGGTATAGACCCAGTAGTGGTATTGCTGGATCAAAGGGGATGCTCATTTGTGTTGCCCTTTGGACATAATTCCAAACTGCTCTCCAGAAAGGTTGGATGAGTTCACAGCTCCACCAACAGTGTAATAGTGTCCCAGATTCCTCGTATCCCTTCCAACATTGAACGTTGTCCTTTCTGAGCATATTGGCCAATCTGAGAGGTGTGAGGTGGTGCCTCAGAGAAGCTTTAATTTGCATTTCTCTAATCAGTAATGATTTAGAGCAATTTTTCACATGACTAGGGATTGCTTTGATCTCCTCATCTGTAAATTGCCTTTACACATCCTTTGACCATTTGTCAATTGGGGAATGGCTTGGTTTTTTTTTATAAATTTGACTCAGTTCTCTGTATATTTTAGAAATGAGTCCTTTGTCAGAAATACTAGTTGTAAAAATTGTTTCCCAATTTATTATATTTCTTTTGTTCTTGGTTACAATGGCCTTGTTTGTTCAAAAGCTTTTTAATTTAATGTAATCAAAATTAGACAGATGACCTTTAAGGTCTAATTCTAAAATCCCCAACTCTTTTCCAAGACTGAGGGGTGTTCCAGAAACATCATTGAATGAATGAATGGTTGGTTGGTTAAATGTACTTTGCAAAGCACACTAGCCTCTTGGCCTGAACTGCTATATTCTCCCATCACCTCCCCTCCCCTCCCCCCCAGCCCCAGCAGAGACTGACCAACCTTTGGAGATTTCTGCTGAGGAGCAGCTACCACTCCACAGGCAACTCCTTCCACTCTCGGACAGCTCTCATAAATCTGACCTTGGGGCCTTGGGACCCTCCCCCTAAGACATCACTGGCTCTGAACCAAGCGGCCAAGGACAAACCTTCAGGCGTTGACAGAGAACTGCCAAGGTACCTCCCTCCAACCTGGCCATCCTCCTTGGGGGCACTTTCCGTCTTGGCTGGCATTTCTAGAGTATTTGAAGGCAGGGACATCCGCTTTTCAAATATTTTCTCATTTGATCTTCACAATGACCCTGGAAGGCAGGTGCTGTTATTAGTTTAATTTTACAGTTGAGTAAACTGAGGGCAGAGGTTAAGTGTCTTGTCCAGGATAGCATAGACAGCAAGTATCTAAAGCTGGATTGGAATCCAGGTCCTCCTGGCTCCAGTTCCATCAGTGTATCCACTAGCTACCCTGCTAAAACTCAATTTATTTTGTACAATTTTTTTTTAGCCTTTGCAAGGCAAAGGGGTTAAAAGAATTACCCAAGGTTACACAACTAATAAGGATCAAGTGTCTGAGCTAGGATTTGAACTCAGGTCCTCCTGACTCTAAGGCCATCGCTCTATCCACTGTACAATTTAACTTGCATAAGGCCTGTGCCTTAACCTGAGACACCCCTTTCCCCCCTCTTCATAAAGAAAAAGATAAGGAGACAGCTAGACCAACCACCAAAGAGACAAGGATATATCTGGATCTCTGGGGTGGGGGGGGTAGCTTCCAGCCTTGATTCAACTGGTGATGAGGAATGTGCTCCTAAACTCAGTAAAAGAGGCAGCTCAGTGGATAGAGCACCGGCCCTGAAGTCAGAAGGACCTGAGTTCAAATGTGGCCTCAGATACTGAATAATTATCTAGCTGTGTGACCTTGGGCAAGTCACTTAAACCCCATTGCCTTAAAATAAAAATTATTTTTTTAAAAAAAAGGTACTCAGCAAGAAGAAAAAAAGAGAAGTCAGCTAGGTGGTGCAGTGGATAGAGCACCAGTTCTGGAGTCAGGAGTACCTGAGTTCAAATTCAGCCTCAGTTACTTGATACTTACTAGTTCTGTGACCTTGGGTAAGTCAACTAACACCATTGTCCCACCAAAAACAAAAAAGAAAGAAAGGGATTGGTGCCTCAGTGAAAGTCATCCTCTGGACCTAGACAGATGGGGTGTGCTTGTCACTCCCTCCAAGGCAGTATGAGGTCCTTGCAAGCAATAAGGCTGTCCCCTAATTTGGATGAGGGCCAGACATTTGGTTTTCGGGGCTTTTTTCCAGAAAGCTATAGGGTCTATCAAGAATAGTCTATTAGGGGCAGCTAGGTGACACAGTAGATAGAGCACCGGCCCTGGAGTCAGGAGGACCTAAGTTCAGACACTTAATAATTACCTAGCTGTGTGGCCTTGGGCAAGTCACTTAACCCCAATTTGCCTTGCAAAAAAAAAATAGAATGGGTCTATTCATTTCCCATCTCTGTTGTCACAGAAAGAAAGGGGCAATTATTGAAGCTCTCTAGGAAGCTTCTGGTATCAAAGGTTCAAGGCATAAGAGATTACAGAAAAGGGGGGGGTGTCTAGAGGAGAGACAGTCTGTCCCAAGAAAGAACAACTCGTCACCTTCCTCCCATCCCCCCCCCCAAAATCCAAAAGATTTTCAGATTCCACAATAGCAGTTAAGATTTGAACCCAGGCCCTTTGACTTGAAACTAACTTGCTTTGCCACTTCCAAAGCTGTGATTTCATCAGTCTAAGAGGTCTGGAAACTCCCTCTTTCTTGTTGAGGAGTTTCGGTCTTCCGTGTGATTCTTCCTGACCCCATTTGGGGTTTACTTGGCAAAGGTCCATGAGGGCTTCACTGTTTCCTTCTTCAGTTCATTTGACAGATGGGGAAACTGAGGCAAATAGAGTGAAGTGACTTTTCCAGGGTCACACCACTAGGTAGTGTCTGAGCCAGGATTTTAACCCAGACAGAGGGCTCTAAGGTTCCAAGATCAGGGTTCCAACCACTGCCGCTTAGTTGCCCAAACTTCTATTGAATTCAGCTACATGGCCATTCTGTAACTCCCTGTCTTGGAAAGTTCCCCCTGGAGTCCTGGGGGTCAAGAGCCTGACCCCCCCCCCCCACCCTGCAAGTCTGGGACAGGGAAGGACTTTGATCCAGGCCAGCTTCTGAACTCCAATCAGAAGAGCTGATAGAAATCAGCCCCCCAGAGAAGAGGCCCACAAGACTTCAAGGGCTCCGGCCTTCTTGTCTGTCCTGTCTGACACTCCATGATCCCATTTGGGGGGATACCAGAGTGCTTTGCCATTCCCTTCCCCAACTCATCTAACAGATGAGGAAACTGAGGCAAACAGGGTCACAATGCTAGTGAGTGGAATTCAACCTCTGTCTTTCGCCTCCGGGTCCGGTGCTTTGTCCACTGTGTCGCACCCCTGCCCCCCAGAAACCCAAACAAGTCATCAAACACTTTGATTCCTGCCAAACAGAGGGATAGGGCAGCCAGGTCAGTGTTTGCACAGAATCTTATGAAAGGGCACCTCCCCAACTCAAACACTGAGGCCCCACTTGGGAAGAAGGCAGAAGAAGCTCCAGGAAAGTGTGAACCCCAACAAGCCAGATTATTCTGTTTGATGATGAAGCCAGACAGCCGTCCAGGTGCCTCCAGGAGGCTGGGCCAGCAGAAGTGCTGGGCCACCACATTGGACTCCACCGTCATCCAGCTCCCCACCCTGACCTTTGCTCAGACATCATGACGCCTCCTTAAACTGAGGTGCTCAGGACTGAACCCAAGCCTCTTCAGAGGCTTCCTTTATCCTCCTAAGTCTCCCTGACCCATTTTAAGGGGAGAACCACCGAGGCCCAGGGAAGGGAACAGCCAGCCCAGGCCATGCTCGGTTCCCAAGCTGGTTCCCAGGAGCCGTGGGCACACCTGGCCAGGAGGAGTCTGGGAAGCTAGCAGGGCCTGGGGCCAGTAGAGGCTGGTAGGACCCGTCCTGCCAGCTGGGCTGGAAAGGCCAACCGCAGCCATGGCCTTGAGGCACTGGGCTTCCGGTCTGAGCAAATAGAGCCGGTGAGCTCACATATCCAGGAACAACTCAGACCTCCCCCTGCCCCCTGTGGCCAACGCCATCCCAGAATGGGCCCCTGGTCATGGGGGGAAGCATGGCAGACTTGACCCTGAGTCTGTCCTTCCCTTCCCTTTCTTGCACCCCAAGGTGCAGAAGGACTAAGAGAAGGGGAAAGGAAGAGGTGGAAGTCCTCCCCAACCCCTGCCCCCAACCCCCCCCAACCTCTGCATCCACAAGACTCAGAACAAGGAGTAGCATCCATTTGGGGCTGACCATGCGATTCAGGAGGGGAGGGTCCTCCAGGCCACCCCACAAACCCCTGGAGGCCACATAAGAAGTCCTCTGGGCCCATCTTACAACTAGGGAAACTGAGGCAGGGTCCAAACCTGGGTGTCCTGATTCCAAGCCCAGCACATGCCCCCCACCCCAGGCTACTTCCTTTCAAGCAGATTGGGAGCTTCCTTCTGAGTCCTCAGTGGAAAGCCATTTGCCTCCAGGCCAGGTAGAGGCGGGGGCACCATGCCAGGCCCCAGATGCCAAGAACCCTGGTTCCTGTTCTAGGCCTATGAGCACAGAAGAGTCATTCCAGAGAGCTCAGGGCTCTTCCTGAGCCTAGCTCCCATGGCGGAGGTGGGGGGACTGGAGAAGGCCCAAGGCTCAGATCCCTCCCTCCAAGGCCGGGCCTAAGCTGGTGAGATGGGACCAGAATTGTCTCCAGGCCAACTCACATCCAAGCTTGTCCAAACTTGTCCCCAAAGACAGTGTTGACGCAGGGGAGAAAGCTCCCTGAATGCAGGAGCCCCGGAACCTGTCACCTTCTCCATGGTGACCCTCCACCTCCAGAATGACCCACAGGAAAAGCCAGCTCACTGGCTTCCTCTCTCTGGGCCTATTTCCCTCTCTGTAAATGGGAGATGTAACCCCACCTTCCCTCCCTGTCCGGATTGTTCTGAGGAATAGAGAAAGGAAGGAAATTGGGTCTTCCCCCCAAATAGGAGGGGACCTTGTGGGTCCCCTCCCTGAAATAAACCTTCCTCTTCCTGCCAGAGTGGGCGGTCAGTCTTTTACACAGTAGTGTGAATTAGTGCAGTCAGCTTCTTTCCCTAGCGGCGCTCCCAGTGGTCTCGGCTCTCTCTCTGGGTCACCCAGGGAACTGGAGGTGCCCTCACTCAGACAGGTGGTAGGGAGGTGGGGGAGCCAAAGCCAGAGGCCACCAGGGGGGTAGAAAGGAAGTTAGGACGGGGTCCAAGGTAAACAACTCATTTCAGTTTTGCCCAGAGTTGGCTGGTCCTTGGCCCAATGAAGGGCCAGAACCCTGAGCCTCCCCAAGGTGCCACATGGAGATGCTCCTTCTAAGCTGGCCATTCTCCCCGGTTCCCCCAGGCCTGGAGGCCTTGGCTCCTGGCAGATGACTGGACCCTGGGCTGACTCAGACCCTGGCTCCTCTCGCCCTTGCTCTGGTGGGTGGGCCAGTGACCACAGAGGGAGCACAAGCTCTCTGAGAAATGTGTGTGGAAACTGAGGCTCCGAGGGGCCGAGGCTGAGTTGCCCAACAGGAGCCAGTTGTGAGTGGACAAGCTGGCGTGGGAAGCTGGGCCCTCTCCCTCCCAAGCAGCCCCTCCTCTGCCTCCCCTTGAAATGGAAGGCTGGGAAGCCGAGACCCTGGGAGTGAATCCCACACAGCCTTTCTAGCCCAAGGTTAGGCCTCCTTGCCTCTGGGGAGCCTCAGTGTCCTTGGGTCCAAAGTGACCAACTTGGATGATCAGTTCCCAGGCCTCCCTGACACTGCTGAGGGCCCCCTCCCCGGGGAGGCCTGGAGGCAGCAGCTTGTCCTTCACTGCTTGGTGTGACACCCCCTGGCACCCAGGCGTTAGTGGCCATCTTTTGGGATGATGCCCTCACCATCTGCCTGCTCTCCGGGGGCCGGCTTTGCTCAGTGTGCCCGCCAGGGTGCCAGGGAGACAGGGGATGGCGGTCAGGCCTCCTCCCCCACCAGAAGGCAAATGCTAGTCTTTGGGGGTTCAGAAGAACCCCTGGTGCTGAGAGGGTGACGTGAACTGAGACCCCCCCCACCCTATGTAACGAAGTCAAGCCCCCCAGACCAGGAACTCCCAGGCCGTCCTGTGCATGGGGCCTTGGAGAATCCTGCCCTGATGGTTCCACTCTACTTTCCAATGGTCAACCCAAGACCTGTTGGGCCCCTCGCCAGAGATGCCCTTCCCTTCCAATTCTGTGAGCTGGTTAGCCCAAGGTGCATTTATTAAATACTTACTGTTTCACCTCCCCCCTCCCACCATGGCTTTCACCTTGGTCCCCATCCCTCATCTTTCCCCTCTCCAATCCATCTTCTGGCCAGCTGTCCCTCCAATCTCCAGTCTCCAGGTGTTCTCTGATAGTGCCCCACTCTACCCCCCAGCTCCCCCAGCCTCCTTCCACTCCCACTCTCTGCAGGAAGCCAGGCCTTCCCTTGGGCAGTTCTCTCTAATTTTGCTCACCTGGATAGAACTGTTGGCATGCTGTGTCCCCATCAGAGATTGTGGGCCAGCTTAAGAGCACAGGGTCCTGGGGTGCAGGGGATAGAGCATTGGCCCTGGAGTCAAGAGGACCTGAGTTCAAATTCAGCCTCAGACACTTCATAATTACTCAGCTGTGTGATCTTGGGCAAGTCACTAAACCCATTGCCTTGCAAAAATTTAAAAAAAAATTTAAAGGAGCCCAGGGCCTGGCCCCTGTGGGAGCTCAATACAGGCAGACTGATGCTAGACTCACAGGCCAGGTGGGAGCCTCTCCCAGGGCAGCATGGGGAGGTCTGGGCCTGCAGCCCCATAGGAATCAGGAAAGCCCGAGTTTGGCTCTGGCCTCAGAGCCCCTCGGCCTGACCCCAGAACAGAACCTCTCCTAGGCCAGGACGGAGCCTTCGGGGCTCCATCCCCCAGGGACCAGCCGCTGCTGGTTCCGCTTCGGGAATTGTTGATTTCTCGAGCAGGTTGTGGGTCATTAATATTTAATTAATTACTAATCGCAAAGGTTGTGAAGATTCACGTAACCATCCCTTGGGTAAGAAGCTGGAGGAAGAGCCTGACTGTGGCAGACCCCTCCTCAGCCAGCCCTTTGTGAGGCCTGACTTGGTTTACCTATGGAGTTTGTTTGACCAAGTTTGATCCTTAGGAAATGTGTGAGATGAGGATCCTATTGAACCGCGTTTGTCCACATCTTAGGCCACTGAAGGAAGCGGGGATGGGGGCTCTAGCATCTCTGTGATGGAGCATGTTGTCGTTCAGTCGTGACCGACTCTTTGAGACCCCCAACCCCAGTCTGGGGATTTTCTCCACAAAGACACTGGAAGAGTTCACCATGTCCTTCTCTAGTAGATTAAGGCTGGCAGAGTTAGGTGACTTGCCCAGGGTCATGCAGCTGATGTGTATTGGAGGTCAGATTTGAACTCAGGTCTTGCTGACTCTGGGCCAGGTGCTCCCTGTATAATATTGGGACATGTAAGAGGATCCTCACTCTGATGGAATTCTTCCCCTGAGAGGCCTTGTGGGAATCTTCCCGGTGGTTGGTGGTTGCCTGGGGCCAGAACCTCTGCTGGCGGAGGATAATAATGGCACCGCTCTTCCCTCCATCCTTCCTGTCTTGTGGTCAGAGAGATTGGGCAGCGCGTTCCCTGCCACGTGAACTCACAGAGGAACCATAGCAGTGGGCACTCTGTAAACGCAACGGCCTGGACCCGACTCTTGCGGCTTGGGCCCCACTTGCTCAGAGCTCTTGGGGGGTCTCCTTCTGCCACACTTCTTGTTCTCATGCCCTTATCCTCAACCTTCCCTGGCAGCCTCAACACTCTTCTGCCCCCCCACCCCAGCAACCCCTGCTCTGCTCAGAGGGTCTAGGGTTGGCTTGAGAGCCCAAAGGGGCCAGGTAGGCCATGCTTGGTTGGGAGGGGTCCTATATGCACAGATGGCGGCCCCACCTTAGGGACTGTGGGCAGGGGAAAGGCCATCACTGACCACCCCCTGAGCCTCCCCTCAGACCAGGGGACTTTAGGCAGTGCTCCCTCCTTTTACCCACTGAGGGCCTGGCCCAGCAGGGTCAGGTGACCATCCACCTGGTCAGTAGGAATTCCAGGTAGAATGTGAACCCCCAGGGGATCTGGACCCCAGGTTCACTGCCCCCCACCCACTGCCTCTCACCTCCTCACCCAGTGGGAGTGGGAGGATCCCTTCTGCTCCCTGATGCTGCTCCCCAGCTCCTGGGGTTGGTGAGAGGGAAGGGGACATGAAATCTGACTGCAGACCCCCCCCCCGAAGCTGGGGAGAATCTGTAGGAAGGACAGTTGGGACAGGCTTCCTGGAGGAGGCCCCCCTCTTCCCTCCTCTTTGTGGGTGGGTGGCTCTCTTACCCACCCCAGGGAAGGGTAAATTATCTCCCCCAGATTCCTTTCAACCCAAGAGCTAAAACTGCTTTATGAGCTTCAATTAGCTTGGCTTCCCAGCTCCCTGGGTGGCCATTCCCCTTTTATGAGTGGGTAAACTGAGGCTCCAGACTAGTGATGCTTTTCCCTGGCTTTCCTTGCGGCCAGGCAGTTCCAGGCTGTTCTAGGGTTGGCCTTGAGGAACATGGGTGGGCTTCCCCAGGAGGCTTGTGACCTGGAGCTGTCATCTAAGAGGCTGCCTTATCCAACGCGCTATTGCCAGATGGGCAATAACGCCAAGTTGGGGAGTATGTTTTGGGACCATAGCTAACCCAGTTTCTCTGACCCCCCCCCCCCAGCTCAGGCTTCATTTGGATACCTCCAGTGATGGGGAGCTTATTACCTTACGAAGTAGCTCCTTCAAACTTTAGGTCTCATTTCTGCCCTGGGATCCGGCTGTTTCCCTGTGGCTTATGTTCATTCCCCCAGCCTGTCTAGACTCCTTGGTCCTGTCACTGCCCAGATACCCCAAGACCAGACAGACTTTCAGGATAGACTCAACAGGGACAGTGGGACAACTCTGATGGGAGCTAGGCCCCATGCTAGACCCTACAGTCTGCCCTCAAGAAGTTCATGGTCTCAAGGGAAGTTAAGACAAGGGAAAGGCCCATAGCCCAGTCTGACCCTGGGGGGGGCGGGGTCAGCTCTGTTCTTGGGCCTGGCCTAGGTAGAAGGGAGCTCTGGGTAGAAGTGGCTGCCCAGGGCTTCATTCTGCCCCAGCCTGGCACCCTCTGAACCAACCTTGCCCATTGAGTGACCATGGCTGCCCCATTGGGGGAGACCCAGTCAAGGGCCTGGGGGCTTCAAAATGGATCCAGAGCATTACTTTTCCGTAAGGACATTGCAAGAGCCAGGAGAGAGGAGGCAGCTCCAGAAAGAATCTGGGTTCAAATTCCTGCCTGTGAGAGGCAGTTAGGTGGCACAAGGGATAGAGCACCGGCCCTGGAGTCAGGAGGACCTGAGTTCAAATCTGACCTCAAACACTTAATAATTGTCTAGCTGTGTGACCTTGGGCAAGTCACTTAACTCCATTGTATTAAATAAATAAAACTTTTTAAAATAATTCCTGCCTGTGGGATCTTGGCAAGCCTGGACCTCTTAATCTTGAGTCTGTGACCCCCTTTGGGAAAGATACTTGACCTGGGGCTGCAGCCCCTACTCTGGCAAAGGAGAAGACTGGACCAGAGTGCCTCTGGAGGAGCAGGGGTGCGGGCAAAGGCCAGAGGAGAGCAGCCAATGAGAGTGGTGGGCAACAGGGAAGGGGGATTTGCTTCCTCATGGGCCAGAGAGGAATCAGGGAAAGGGTCCCAGGGGAGGGGGCCCCTCAGACCAGACTAGAGGAACAGGCCTCTGGGTTAGGAGAGGAGGCCAGGGTCCCTCAGCACCTGCTGGGTAAGGAGCCAAAGTTCAGGAGGGCATCAGGTAAGGTGAGGGAGAGGCTAGATAAGCGTGGAATGTTGGGTGGAGCCAGATCATGGAGGGTCTCCAATACCAGGCTGAGTCAGGTCTAGTCTGCAGGGAGCAGGGGCCACTGAAGGAGGCGGCGGTGCTTGGATCAGGGGCCAGGACCGTGGCACGCCCATGGTCCTGGCCCCTGTGGAGCCAACCTCTATGTCTGGGACTCTCAGGTCTAACTGGCCGGCCCTAACCTTTCTCTGGTCGCCAATCTCCCGCTGTCTCTGGGACGTCTTGGGCTGGGTGACGCACAGAATCTCAGACTCATCATGTCCCCCTGTCGTTGCAGCCCCCCCTTTCCCCCATCGCCCAGGCTCCACGTTGACACCTCACTTGCGTTTGTAGCATGTCCAATCCCATGGTTTCTATCTTTGCAGTTTCACTTGAATACGCCTCCTTGTCTCCTCTGCTGTGGCCAAGACCCTGCTTGGACAGATGGGGGGATTTGAACTGTCTCCTTCCTGGGCCCCAGGTGGGATGAGGCCTTGGGCCGGGAGGGGCCTGGTAGCAGCCGTGGCATTCTCCCCACCCTCCCAGAGAAGCCCCAGATGGCGCAAAATCTGCTTTGAGATCCCGCCGACCTTTCTACCTGTAGCACATCAAAGAACCAGGAAGGTCCTGCCCACCTGCTGTGGAAGGGTCCGGAAGGTCAGACAGTCAGGGCCAGTCTTATCTACCCCAGCCTTGCCCCATCTTACAGAGGAGGACATCGAGGCCTGGAGTTTGCCCAGGGCCACACAAGCACTGAGCAGCTGACCCAGATTTGAACTTGGGGTTCCAGACCTCCTTTCATAGCCCCTACTGCCTCCCCAGGGCCCATCTCAGCACCTGTAAAACAGCTGGAGATTAATTAATGCTCTCTGATTAACTCATTGATTCTGAGTGCAGAGCTCCCTTGGGTGTGACCCGAAGTCTGCCTGCGTGTTCCCCTCCCAGGAAAGGCCTCTAGAGCCCTGAAGCCTGGGGCGGGGGCACTGTGCCCAGGATCTCATGGGCTGCCTGGGGAGGAGGGCGCAATCTTGTTCCCCTTGGCTCCAGGAGGCAGAAGCAGGAACCTGAGCAGCTGCAAGGAGGCTGGAGCCTTGATGATAATGAGCTCCTCATCCTTGGGAGGTAGTGAGTTCTCCATCCTCCAGAGAGAGAACTCCCTGGCCCTGACAGGTAGTGAGCTCCTCATCCTTGGGAGGTAGTAAGCCCCTGGACCTCAGGAAGTAGTGAATTCCCTATCCTCGCCCATCCTTGAGAGGTGGTGAGTTCCCTGTCCTCAAGAGATGGTGAGTTCCCCATCTGTGTGAAGTAGTCAACTTTCCATCCTCAAGAATGCTCAAAGAGGTTGGAAGAGATTCTGGTCCAGGTGAGGTTTGCACTCAGCGCCTCTGAGGTCACCTCCACTGCCATGAGTCCAAGATCCTGGGGCTCGGGGAGAAAGCTCATTGGACAGAGGAGCCCAGAAGAGGGAGGGGAGGCACTGATGGGTTAGCATGCTTTCAAGGTCAGAGGCAAAGATGAAGTTGACCATGAAGGCTCCAGCCTTGGCCTTTCCTCTCTTGGGAGGCAACCAAGCACAGCTCGGGAGACCCGACTCTCTTTGGGATGAGCAGAGGGGGCCGGCGGACAGGGCCTAGCCCAGGCCAGAGGGGCTGCTGGATGGGGTCTAGCCTTGGAACCCCGTGGCCCTGCTTCGGCTTCCACTCCACACTTTACCCGCCGTAGGGCTGTAGCCAGCCCGTGTCCACTCTCTTGGCCACTGGAATTGGACTCGATGACCCATGAGATCGTTTCCAGGCCTAAATCTGCTCTCTTGTGACTTGTTTAACATCATGTCCAGAGACAGAGACAGAGAGAGACAGAGACAGAGAGACAGAAAGGCAGACAGATGAACATATAGACATGTAGATCTATACAGAGAGAGGGACTAAACCAGGATTTGAACCGAAGACTCCAAACTTCCTCCAGTCTAGACCCCAAGACAAAGTCCCCGCTGTCAGCTCCTCCCTGAAGCCCCCATGGCGGTCATTAGTTAAGACGGCATCTGACCATCCCACTGCCTAAATATTTCCTGCTTGACCAAAGGCCAGGGCCTGGTCAGTACCCCGATGCCACAGGAGACAGCCCGGCCTTGAGGCAGGAGGCCTGAGGCTGTGACCCCACCGACCTGGTCTCTCCCGGTGGCAGCTGCCTATCTCCAAGGTTTGGGAGTAGAGGGGGCAGTCTGGCTGGGGGGACAGATGGGAAAAGAAAACCAGTCCCCCTCCCCCAGAAGTCTGGGATTCTCCCTCTGCCCCAGGCACAATTGCTCCGAGATCCCAGGTCCTGGGTCCAAGCATGGCCTGGTTGGGCCAGGAGGGACTCTGGTCCTGGCCTGGGGCAAACCCACTGAGGTAGGGCCAGAGGCAGTGGGGGTGGGAGAAGGAGAGCAGGAGGTGGGAGGGGTCTGGCTTCAGCTCTGCCTCTCACACCCAGTCTGAGACTCAGTTTTTTCATCTGTAAAATGGACTCCCCCTGCCCGGTCACCCAAAGCCCACTCTAGCCCTTCCTGCCCCAGTCCTAATGTGGTGCCCAGGATCCATGGCGTGGCTCCCCTTCCCCCCCAACTTTCCTGTCTTTTGCCACCCACAGGTCCCCAAGCTTTGGTCTAGGCTGTCCCTGTAATGTGTTCCCTTTGAGAAGCTTTAGTTTACTTTTTTAAAAACGTTATTGATTTATTTTTAAATTTATGGGCCAAAACAGTAAAAATAATTACACAGGAAACCGCAAACCTACTATGACACCAAAGAGACCACAAAATGATCATGGAAATTTCTAGTTTTCTTCCCCTCCCCCCATGGCTATGATTTGACACAAGTAGCTATATATGATCTGTAAAATGATCTTCCCTACACTTCCATTGCTCAGTTCCTTCTCTGGAACAGATAGCATCTGCTGCCCGGGACGCATTTATGATCATCTCCGTGGCCTCTTTCTCAGTCGCTCCTCCAATCCAAAAGCTGCTACTGCCATCAACGCTCTCTTGGCTCTTCCTTATTTCGTATGAGCCCTTCCACATTTTTCCAAGAACACTCCTCCCAGCCCAGCGGTTGTCCCTCAGGACTGTGAGCCACCACACATCTGGCCATTCCCCAAGGGATGGCATGCCCTCCCTGCCCAGGTCTTTGCCACCACAGAGAGAGCTGCTGCCAGGAGCCTTTTAGAACCTTTTTCCCTGATCATCCTTAATTAGAGATAAGCCCTCAGAGCAGCTAACGTGAGGGACAGGGAAGGTTGACCAGTGATGGGGAAGGGGGGGAAATGGGACCACAAATTCATTGTTGGTGGAATTGTGAACTGACACAACCATGGTGGAGGGCAATCTGGATTTTGCTGAGCCTTGCCTTGCTCCAAGCTCAACTCAGGGGTCTTCTCTCCCCAGGAAGCCTCCCCCCACCTCCGGGTGGGCCCGGGCTCTCACCTCCTCAAACCATCTCCTACTTCCTTCTCTGTACCTGCTGGAGCCCTGCGGGGAAATGAAAGCTCCCAGAGGGCAGGGCCTGTTGGAATTTTGTTTGTGTCCCTGGGCTCCCAGCTCGGGTGCCAGCACATAGTGGACACTTGACCAAGGTTCTATTGAGGGAAACTAAGTTCCCAGCACCCTGCTGTCTCCAGGCTTCCTCCAGGACCCCCCCCCATTCCTACCTGAGCCCTACAGAGAAGCCCAGGGAACCCCACTGTGGGGCTGGGGACCACCCTCCAGTCTTCATCTAAGTGTTCCCTGCCCTCATTCATTCTGGGACATGGGCCCTTTCTGTGACTGGGGATGATGGAGAAGAAAATTCCAAGGTTAACTCTGCTGCCCCACCCCCACCTCCTCCTCCTCCCAAAATAGTCCAGAGTGTGGCATGGTGCGTCATGGCCCAGCCTGGTCAGTGGCAAGTTCTAATGAGCTGGGAAGACAGAGCTGGTGTTGTTTGGGGCTGTGGTGACACAAGTGACCCCAGGCTGAAGCCCTGCAGAAGGGCCCCTTCTCAAAGGCAGGCTTCCCTACTGCCCCACCATGGAGCAAAGGACCCTGGATCTTGGTCCTTTGAGAGGCTGGGGCTTTCTAGAGGGTGGTGGCAGAGCCCCTGGTTTGACAGGAGAGATCACTGAGGTTGGGAAGAGAGAAGGAGCCATCCAAGATCACGGCGTTGAGGGCAGAAGGGCTAGAGGTGGCCTGGGCTGCAGGGAGGCCTTGGGGTGGGGGCAGACACTGAGATGGCCAGTTCTTGGCAGCCAGATGACCAGCTGCATCTGAAGTTCAAAAGCACCGTCTGAGGCCTCTAAATGTCAGCACCCTGTGGCTGCGTGCCAAAGGCCCCACCCTAGTTACAGCTCTATTTCTTGGTTGCTGGATTTTAGTGGTCTAGGCTCTCCCTCCCCAGGACAGCTCAGTGGATGGTCTCAGGAGCTACCAGAACTGACCACATTCATCCCATGGGGCCAGCCTGGGGCTGAGGCTCTCAGCATTTGGTGACCTCCCTCCCAGGCTGCCCTCAGAGACTTCCCACATCCCCAGGAGTGGCAGAGAGCTCAGGGAGCCCTTCATCATCAGGAGGCCCAGTCTCCCCCCAATTCCTGAGATTCTAGGGGAGCCCAAGGCAGGGGAGCTGAGCCCCAGTCCTTCCTGACTGGGATGACTAGCCACATTCTTGGCTCTAGGCCTCCAGATCTGCCCAAAGACTTTGACTTCCCCAGAATCACTGCCTTTCCCAGAAGGCTCAAAGAATAGGAAAGCCCCCCTCCCACAATCCCCTGCAATGGAGCTGTCTTACCGGGTGAACGGGATGATGCAAGGTGATGTCACTGCAAGACGTGTCCCGGCTCCTCTCAAGAAGGGACATTCCTCTTTGGGGGGAGGGGCACGGAAAGCTCCTGAACTCTTTCCTAGGGATCCCTGGCATCTGCCCCATACTGGAGCTGAGGATCAAGGAACATCCCTAGGGAGGTTCTCAGGTTCTCTGCCCTGCCGCTCTGCCAGGGTGCCAGAATGAGGAGGGGTAGATGAACTTAGTCACTTCTCTTTTCTTTCCTCTCCTCAGTTAATAGTTTCATCAGAAAAAGAGCCTAGGGATCCTAGTGGGCTGGGAGCTCAGTACACATTAGCAGGGCTATCTGCCATCGCCGAGGGCCCAGCTTCCAGAATGGGATGTGACAGTTGCTGCCCTCTACCATGTCCAGACCATATCTCTGGTCCTGTGTTCTTGCCACATATTAGGAAGGACCTGACTGTCATCCACAGGAGGGCAATCAGGATAGGGAAGGGTCTGGAGACTTCAGAGAAGACTCAGGAAAGACGGAGCTGTGGTCTTTGAGTATCTGCAGAGGCCTTGTTCACTGGGCACAAGGGTGTGGATGCCAGAGCTATCGGGAAGGGCCAGAGTCGGGGAGAGAGAAAGAGTTATGGGACAGCGGAGAGGATGGCCGAGGGCGCTCCCCAGAGGTGGTCGCACCCATTTGGCCAATGAGGACATTGAGTCTGAAGCATCTCAATTGATGGTCAGGGCCGTGGTGGGAGGGGAGGAAGGAGGCATTCTGGGATCTCAAAGTCGCTGCCAGAGACTTCCAATGATTCACCCGGGGAGGCTTGTAGTTGGCCTTCTCCCAGAGAGCCCCCCACCAAGTTATTCTGCTATAGATGGGCAGATGGGGTGCCCCCTAGGGTCTTCCCTCCATTTCATCTCTTCCATCCCCAGGGAACTTGCTCTTCTCTGCTCTCCCCCCACCAGAGACCCCGCTTCTAAATGACCTTATTCCTGTGATGGGGACCCACCCTCTGCCCTCTGCCCCTCCATAGGCTCTGGACAGCCCTTTTGTCCGTCTAGCTGGGGCCCGGCCTCCCCTCTGCTCTGGACTCAGGCTTGGGGCCTCCTCAGTAGTCCCAACAGCCAGAGCTGGCCAGGAAACTGCCCCCCACCCCCAGCCCATCCTCAGATCCAGCACACACAAACTGTGGGAGTCACAAGATGGGCTTATGAGGCATCTTTCCACCCTGGCCCCTGATTGGATTAGGAGCTCTGGGGATCCTGGCAGGGGGGTGGGGGAGAGGCAGGGCCGGAATTCCCAGTCACCCCAGCTGGTCTGTCTAGACACTGGAATTTAGAGCTGGAAAGACCCTAGAGACTCTCCACTCCTGAGGGGGAGGAAGTGTCCAAGATGACATCACCACAGGATCCCAGACCCCAGCCCATGGCTCTCCCTGCCCCCTCCCGGCCCCTTGAGGACAGAGCTGGAGGGTCTGGCTCCATTGGTGCGCAGCACTTCCCGAGGCTGGGTCCGTGTGTGCTGCCATTGCCACTCACTGCCTACTGGAGCACAGAGCCAACGTTGGCCATGGCGTCCGGTCCCCTCTTCCCTGAGACCATAACTTGTAAGAGGCAGAAGCCTCTAGGGTTCTGAACCCAAGACCCCAAAGGCAGTGTCTCTCCATTCCTTCCATCTCTATGAACACCATTCCATAGAAGCTCTCCTGACCATCCTGAGCACCATCTGGTGGCGGGGTGGGACGGGGGGCTCAGGCCAGAGGAAGGCTTTGACTCACCCAGGGTTACCTGGCTAGTCTGTGGCTGAGCCCCATGAGCTCGCAGGCGGCAGCTGGGCCCTGGGGGAGGTCGGGGGGGTGGGGAGCTGGTGGCCATGGCTTCTGCTCTGTGGGGCCAAGGTCTAGCACCTGTCTGGAGCATCTGGCTCCAACCCCCCCCCCCACTGTAGGGATTAAAGGGCTGGGGTCCCAGGCTCAGCCAGCAGACAAGAGCAGCTGGGTGGGCCACCCAGGAGGGAAGCACACCCCTAACCCTACAAGAAAACTGCACTGACAATGCCAACACCTACTGTGTACAAAGCCCAGGGCTCCTCCTCCTAGCCCTGCCCCACCAACCCGCCCCTCCAGCCTCCAACCTCCCAAGGCCTAGTGGGCCTCTCCCCATGCCCTTGTCATGCGCTGCCCTATAGGACATGCCTCCATGGGGGTCCACTGATGGGGGCTCTGCGCAAGCAGGTGCTTAATAGCAACAATAATAATAATATTTGTCCATTTTCTGAGACAACCACGGCATCAGGGCGGTGAGGCCAGGACAAGCACGTGCACTGGATTTGACTGGGGGGGGCTGTGCTAAGTCCCCAGCCCCACTTTCTCCTCCAGAGTCTTCTGGTCCAGTGGCCAGAAGTGAATCAGGACGACTGGAGATGGCCCTGGATGGGAGACAGTGGGGGCAAGGGACTTACCCAAGGTCACCCAGCTAGTAAGAGTCAAGCGTCTGAGGCTGGATTCGAACACTCATCCCCTGACTCCAAGGCCCCTGCTCTATCCACTGCACCACTGCCCTTTAATAAAATGTTTGGTGAATGGGCTTATTTTGTCTCAGACTTCTCTCCAAATGGCCTGTTCCTCCAAACAGAAGCATTAAGCCCTTATGGTATACTCTGAAGCGAAGGGACAAAGACCAGAATGAGCCAGGAGCCCCCTTTGGGGTTGTTATTCTTAAGGCTGTGAACAGAAGGGGGACCCGCCTCGTTCCGCTTGGCCCGGAGGATCCAACTAGATATGGAGAGGCCAACAGGGAGCTTCCTTGGGGGCGAGCTGTCCCTGCGTGAAGGGGCCTTCTGCACAGAGGGGGCGACCCCCTTCCTTGGAGGCTTTCTGGCTGAGGTTCGATGATGCTTTCCCAGAGAGGCTGAAGAGGAGGAGAAGGGGCCCAGTTTCTGGTACAGAGTTGGGGGAATTGGACACTCAGGCCAGGCTCTGTGCTGTGGGGAGGGGGGGCAAGGATGTGGGGTCAGGGAGGGCTGGTCTTCCTTGGGGAGCTGAGCTTCCCAGTTGTTTTGTGAGGGGTGGGCAGCTTGGGAAGGGCCAAGGTCAGAGGCCCCAAGTTCTGCCACTTAGTAGCTGACTCAGCAAGGGACTGAAGCTCCTGAGCCTCAGTTTCTCATCTGTGAAATAAGGCCCAGTAGGCCCAGAAGGTTCTATCCATCTGCTCCGTCCATCCAAGTTCAAAGTAGTAGCCCCTCCTGCCTCTGGAGGGTGTACTCTCTCTCTCTGTCTCTCTGTCTCTCTCTGTCTCTCTCTGTCTCTCTCTGTCTCTGTCTCTCTCTGTCTCTGTCTCTGTCTCTCTCTATCTCTCTCTCTCTCTCTCTCTCTCTCTCCCCTCTCCTTTCTCCTCTCTCTCTCTCTCTCTCTCTCTCTCTCTCTCTCTCTCTCTCTCTCTCTCTCTCTCTCTCTCTCTCTCTCTCTCTGTCTCTGTCTCTCTCTCTCTCTGTCTCTGTCTCTCTCTCCCCTCTCCTCTCTCTCTCTCTCTCTCTCTCTCTCTCTCTCTCTCTCTCTCTCTCTCTCTCTCTCTCTCTCTCTCTCTCTCTCTCTCTCTCTCTCTCTTTCTCTGTCTCTCTCTCCCTTTCTCTCTCTCTCCCTCTCTTTCTCTCTCTCTCTCTCTCTCTCTCTCTCTCTCTCTCTCTCTCTCTCTCTCTCTCTCCAGAAGCCTCTGCCCTGAGTGGCCTTGGCCAGCTCCCTGGGCAGAGGTCTGAGGAGGCCCTTCACCTCCCAGAGTTCCCATAAGAGATCGGTGGCTCTTTACTGAGATGAGGCGAGAAGACCAGCTGTAACCGTGGCCCACGGAGGCCCTTGCTAGCGTGGACTGCCAGGCCTCAGTGGACCAGCCAGGCAGGAGCCATGCCCTGCCCTTAGGGACAGTTGAAGGCCCTGACACTTCTTCATGGGGAGGGAACCGCAGTGGCCCTGGGGTCCTAGGAGGGAGAAGGAAGGCCCTGACTGACTCTTATTTCTGAGGTCACTTCCAACCTCCAGTGAGGAGGCCAGCCTGTCCTTCATGCCCTCCTCCTCCTGACCCTGCCCAGCTTTGATGCCAATTGTAACTCATATTTCCGCAGTCCGTCCCAAGAGCTCTGGGAGCCAAGAGGGCAAACATCATTGTGCCTGATTTGTAGAGTGGGAAACCGAGGCACAGGCTGGGGAAATGGAAACATAACTTGTAAGAGGCAGAGTCAGGACTTGAACCCGAGCCCTCTAAGTCAGTGTGCTTTCCTTTTCACCAGCCTGGATGTACACCATTCCAGTGGTCCAGGGGTCAGGTCTCAAGCAACTCCCCTGACCACGTGGGACATCATCTGCCTGGGCACTCTGCATCTGCTCCCTAGGGCAAAGGCCAAAGAATAGATGCTGTGCCCCCAACAGAAAACCCAGCTGCTGGGGGCCGAGCTCTTCTGGCCCCTTCAGAACAGGGTCACTGGTGACCAGATGCTGGTTTCTGCCTGGCTTTCTCCTGTCCAGAGCCTCTGGGAGTGCCAGGCTGGGCAGGAGGGCAGCTCCCAGCACTCTGGCCCAGTCATGCCAGGGGCAGCCTGGCTCTTGGGATAATTTTTAATTGAATGATTCATTCACTTGGGAGAAAATGCCTCCTTGAGGAGTGAAAGACCCAGGGCCCATTGCCAGGCTGGAGTCGGCTGCTTTGGAGCTGGTGTCCCTGGGGGAGGGAAGGACTGCAAAGCCAGGGTGGGGGTGGGGGCACTGGGGGGGCAGGTCGCGAAGGGCTTTGAAGGCCAAATGGAAGAGCTTTGCATTGAAACCCCCAGTTTACTGAGTGGGGTGACATGGTCATTGGATGACTGAAGGACTGGAAGGAGGGACACTGAGGCAGGCAGCCCCTCCAGCAGATGTGATTATTTATCTTTGTCGATATTCCTTGACTGACTTTATGTAGCTAGCAAGCTGTCCACCCCCAAAGCTACCTGCGGGCCTTGACTGGCCTCTGACAGTCCCAAGGAAAGCTTCGATCCCCCCGGGCTTGTTTGGGGTCCCCCCAAAGCTTGAATTTTGAATTCTTTCGACATGGCTGCTCCCCCTCTCAAACTGCCCTTCTCTTGGAGACGACCTTCTGCCTCCAAGAGACCAATCCTCATGCCCTTGTCTTTGTCCTTGTCTGACCTCCATCCAGTGTCACCTCACTGACTCCTCGGCTCTCTTCTCTCCCAAATGATCAGACATCTTTCTAGGCCATTTCGGATTTGGGCTTCACTCTCTCCACTGGTCCAGGTGTGAGGTGAGGGCAGCCTATGCCACTGGCAGCAGTCTCTAAAGAGGGAAGGGGTTCAGTCCAAAGATGGGGAGGGTCGGGGACAAGGAGGAGTCCAGGAAGGGGAAGGGCTAAGGGGAAAGAGAATAGATCCATCCAGAGCAGAGAGATCAGAGGTCAGTGGAGACTGAGGCAGGAGAGGGAGGTTTGAGAGACGGGAGCCGATGAGAGACCTTCCTCCCTGGCCTCAGTTTCCATCTGTGTATGACCAGACTCCCAGCCCTGATATTAAGACCACAATAGTCCAGCCTCAGTGGGGGAGAGGGAGGGAAGGAGCTGTCCATCACCCAGTGTCCAAGGATGGCTCTGCTCCAGATGACCACCTGTCAAAGGGGTTTCAGCCAGCGTGGGTGGATGAATGGGGAGCCTCGGGGCCAGGCCCCCTCCCCTGCCGGCCTGGGAGTCTGACGTGCCAGGACTTCCGGAGCTGGGGCCCCTCATGACCAGGGGCCTCCAGGAATGTGGAGCAGCTGCCCCCAACCCCATCTGTCATGGATCTGCTGCTTCCGGCCTCCCCCTCCTGAGACTGGGCTGTCGCCCCCTGCCCCCGCCCCAAGCAGCAGCTGGCCCCAGCATTCCAAGAGGCGACAGGCTGAGAGCTGTGGCCCACCCTGCCTCCCACCCCCCCACCACAGGCTCTCTTACCAATGTCAGGAGCCCCCCAAAGGTGGAATGAGATGCTCACCTCCATCCTGGGAGGCCCATGTGGGCAAGCCTCCTCAGTGGCCTGGGGCCTCATTGAACTTTGTATTCTCTGACTGCCCCAGAACACAGGACCTGTCCATCTGGACACTGAGTGGCCAGGAGACCTGGAAGACCAACTGAGTCATGGGGAACCCCAAAGCCCCGGCCAATCCGTGAGCTGCCTGTGAACACGAGTCGGCTCCCCAGGTCAAGCAGACCCAAAGCTGGGCCCCCTGCCCTGGGTGACAGATTCCCCATCTGTAGAGGGGGAAGAGCTTGAACTCGTGGTCTCCAGGACCCTCCCCGCGTGGGCAGCTCATGTCCCAGGTTCTAAGGCCCCTCCCTCCTTCCCTCCACCCCCCGCCTGACTCTAGAGATTGCTAGAACTAATAATAATAAGCCCATCGGTTCCTTGGGGTTTATCCAGCACTTTACAAATACCCTCTGGGGGCGGCTGGGTAGCACAGGGGATAGAGCACCGGCCCTCCAGTCAGGTGGACCTGAGTTCAAATCCGGCTTCAGACACTTCATAATGACCTAGCTGTGTGGCCTTGGGCAAGTCCCTTAACCCCATTGCCTTAAATAAATAAAAACAAATTTTAAATCCCCCACAAGAATCCCAGAGGTAGATTTTTTTTAATGCCCATTTTACAGATGAGGAACCAGTGAAAAAGAGGTCACTACCTTCCAGGCAGCTCCCTCTACCTCCCTCCACTTTCTCCCAGGGACCCAGGGGCAGCAGGCTGGGGACCACCCTCTCTTGGCCATGGATGGAGGAACGACATCTCACAGATCTCTGCCCTCCCAAGCCGAGGCCAACCTGGGGAGGCTGGTGCTCCTGGAGCCTCTGCTCCCACCGGGCACCTGGACACTCAGGGCGCTCTCCCCATATCTCTCTCCCTTCCTCTGCCCTCCCTCCATTGTCCAACACTCCCCATCCCCATCCCTGGCCTACTGGAAGTCACTCAGCACCTGGGAACTGAAAAAAGCTAGGGGCTCCCTCCCCCATGCTGGGCCTCAGTTTCCTCATCTGTCTAGCTCAGTCCTTGGAGAGTCTCTGACATGGCTAGGAAGGGGCTGTGGGCTTCTCCTGCAGCCCAGACCCTCCTCAGTCTCTGGGAGCTTTGGGCCTCCCGGGCTCTTCCCTGTGTCTGGGGCTCTCTCTGGACAATGCCCTGGCTTGGCTGGCCTAGTCCTAAGGCTTCTTCCCACACCGCTGTGGGGTTTGGGTTGGCCCAGGACCAAAGGGACGCTCACTCCAATGGGGTTTCAAAAGAGAAGCGGGAAGGGAGTGGGGGTGGGGAGAACTGGAAGAGACCTCAGGGGTCATCTGGCTCCACGGTCTCATTAGACAGATGAAGAGACCAAGGCCCAGAGAGGGGAAGGGGCTTCCTCGGCATCCTCCAGTTAATGATAATAATAATACATGGCATTTGGTTGAGGGTCCATAACGCTGAGACCAACCTCCCCATTTTACAGATTTTAGAGACTGAGGTTAGAGCAGGGGCAGTAGGACCTGGCTGGAGGAAGTTCAGAGGCCAGAATCTGATCTCTTCCTCTTTTGGGGGGGTAAACTGAGGCCTAGAGGGGTTAAGTGGCTTGTTGGAGGCCGTGGTGGAGGCTGGAGCCAAAGCCATGCCAAGTTTTCTGCCCTCTAACCAGGCTTGGCCCTGCACCCCCCCAGGCCCCTTCCTTGTGGCCTCTGGAGGAGCCCAGAGCCCCTTTCAGAATCTTGAGCCGTCAAAGCCTCCCAGCACCCCCTCCCCCACCATATCCCAGCTCCCCCTCCCACTCCCACCCTCCGTCATTGCCCAGGGGCCAAAGCCCCCCTGGGGTCAATCCTTGAAGGAATCTGTGCAGGCTGAATGGGACCTTTATGGGCCAGACTTCCCCAGGAGGAGTGAGCTGTGGCCCCAAGACTGTGCCCCCCCAGCAGGGCTTCTCAGGGGGCTGGGATTCAGCCAGAAGGGAGCACTGGGCTGGCCCACCCAGATGGGAGGGGAAGGGGAGGAGGATGGGGGGCAGAGGAGGAGGAGGGATGATGCCCATAATCCTCCCCAGGCCACCAAATCCCAAAACAAAAATTGAGAGGCCTCGAGTCCTGTTCTTCCTGAGGCAGCTAGGAAGAGCAGGTATAGCCCTGAGCCAGGAGTCAAAGACCTGAGTTCAAATCCAGTCATAGACACTAACTAGCTGACTCTAGACAAGTCACTTTATCTCTGTTTGCCTCAGTTTCCCCAGCTACAAATAAGGATTCCAATGGCCCCGGCCCCCCCCAGAGGCACCCCCTCAAAGGGTTGTCCTAGGAAGCAGATGATGTCTTACCTCAATACCTCCACACAGTAGGTGCTCCAAAAATAGTTATTGCCTTCACCTTCTCATCCCCCCCCCCCATCCTGAGGAAGCCGGTATCCCCTCCTACAGGAAACTTCCTCTGATTTCCCCAGTCATTAGACAAGCCCCACCCCCACAACGTATTTCATATGAATTTTGCTGAATTTCCTGGTCTTAGAACGTGGTACCTCCCCTCCCCCTCTTCCAGGGGATTCATTTTTCATCTTTTTTCAATCAATAAGTCTCTGGTAAAGACCACCAGGTGCCTGGCCCATCCCAGGCACAGTGGGACACCCCCTGCCCTCAGGCACCACAAGTGCCTAACCCCCCCACAGCCAAGGCCCCTGACACTAGTGGCACTCAGAGCTCCCTACGTTGGAAGGACGCCCATATGGCCAGTGAAGGCCAGATTCAGATCCAGGCCCTCTGACTTCAGGCGTGGCTGCCATTGGGATGACTGGGGGAGGGGAGAGAGAAGATGACCCTCTGAAACTCATGTTTATCCTTTCCCAGGCTCTACGCCCCTGCCTCTGTCGCCTTCTTGGCAAACATCACCTGCACCGTGATTAGCTTCATGTGCAT
The DNA here is from genome assembly GCF_037893015.1 of Macrotis lagotis. Lineage (NCBI taxonomy): Eukaryota > Metazoa > Chordata > Mammalia > Peramelemorphia > Peramelidae > Macrotis > Macrotis lagotis. Next base: position 276,293,809 of record NC_133660.1, read on the forward strand.
CCCCACAAACACCAAGGTCACTTCTGAAGTCGAGGCAACCCCATCAGGTATGCAGATTGGGGGGGGGGTGTAAACCTGAGCCTCAGTTTTCTCAGGTCAATGTGAAGCCCCCATTCTGATTCCCTGGATTTTAGGGCCTCTGAGTGAATGTGGGTGGCCGGTGCATCTGGGAAGGGAGAGGGGGACTTGGTTCCCATCTCAGTACGTCAGAGCCTTGCACCACACAAGACCAAGGCTATAGAGTGAGTTGGGTGGAATCCCTGCCCTCCAGCTGCTTCTGGTCGAAGACAGACTGAAGGATAGAGAACTGGGGACGATTCTCTAGGGAGAAGCAGAGCAAGCTTCCAGCCCCCTGGGGTTTGGCAGCAGGGTCAGGGCAAGGTCCAAACGGATCTTCAAAAAATCCACAAGAGAAAATGAAACCAGTGCGAGTCCTGCCCAGCTGACATTTTGGTTTGCTGTGAATAATGTGAGTTTGGGGTTTGTGTGTGGCCCTTTTCTGGCTTGTTTAGTTCTCTTTCTAGTTGGTTGACTTCTAGGGGGGCAGAACTTACCTTACAAAGCCTCCTGCCACCAAAGGAAGCAGACTAGCCTGGGGAAGGGGCTGGCTTGGAAGTCAAGGACCTCTGCCCACATGTGCTTGGGCAAACACCCAACACCTTTGAGAGGGGGGACTTTTCATTTTTGGTGAGAGGATAGGCTTTTGGGGTCCCCTCCAGGTGGTTCTCAGGTGCCAGAAACCCTTTTGTGTCTTCTATAAAAGGGGCACTCATTTAGGCAAGGCAGGAAAGGGAAGTTTTGACCACTTGAGAGAATAGGTGGGCAACCTTTAATCCCCCTTTGATCAAAGTCCTCATGTCCACTGACAGGTGCACATATTCAGGCAACCAAACCGGAGGGCCAACTCTGGGAATCTCTGGTGGTGGGTTTTCAAAATGGGGCACGTTCGGGTAGTATGGCGACCACGGTGGGACCACTGGGCTCTCCGATCTCCCAGACCTGCTTTAATGAGATGACAGCACGGGTCCCTCTCTGGGATGGAGTGTGTGTGTGTGTGTGTGTGTGTGTGTGTTTGGCTGGCTTCCCTCTGCATCACTGCCCGAGCCCACCACTCCCCTCCATTCATAGAGCAGCCCTTCCCCCACCAATGGGCCCATCAGAATTAGGCTGACATGCCATCCTTCACCAGTCCCTTGGCACCTCAGTCATGCCCAGTCTCTAGTCTAGGCATCTGCCAAACCCTGAGCTTGGCACAACTTTGTATTGGAGTTGTAACTAAGATGAGGTGAGCAGAGTTTTGTCCCATAGTGCCCAAAACTACAGCAGATGGAAATAATTGAACTTAGTTAGCAGGACCATAGACACTATCGGGGCTCAGGCCTCCCCTGGCGCAGAGCCCACCCCCAGAATTCAAACTCAGGTCCTCTGGCTGACCCCAGGTCCAGCTGCTTTTTCTGTGATGCCTCAAACACCTCTGTTTATCTAGATGGAATTGAATTTGATAAGCAAATTCTAAACTGTAGTAGCAGCAGCTGCTGCTGCTGCCTTAAGGTTTCTGGAAACACTTTACACATATGATCATGGTCTGGGAGGGAGGGGCTCTTCATATGTTCATTTTATGGATGAGAAGCTATGGTCAAACTGTGCATTGAAGTAGGACCTAAAAGGGCCCACTAAAGTCCTATGATCTTGGAAATGGAAGGGACCTTGGAGATCCTTTGGTTCCTTTTATGGAGACGGAGACTGAGGGTCAGGGTGGCTCTGTGGCCATTTTGTCGGGGCTGGGCTGTTAACCAGGTCTATCTTGTGTTCAGATGAAGTTTCAGATGGCGATGCATTTGTACTTGGGCAGTCTTGGGTTCCAGTTCCTGCATAGCCCTGGGCAGATAGATAGGTAGCTTCCCCTCTCTGGCCTCAGTTTCCTTCAAAATGTGGGTGACAATAGGGGTTCTCTCTCCATTCCCTCTGCACTGGCTCCTCTGGCCAGGACAAAGGTGGTCCAGGGTTCCGAGTGGAAAGGCTCTTCTTTGCTGTCTATGTCCTGACGACTAAATGGACTAACACTAGATGGGCTGGTGAGGTGGGGAATCAGGACGGATGAATGACCAGCACCCCTGGAAGCCCGCTGGCCAAGTGGTGAAGGGGCTGAGATCAGCAGAAGGAATGCCTCCCCCACTCAGGAAGTACCTGTATCCTGCAGCTGGGAATGGTGGATGGTCCCAGTGATGGGAGCCCCTGGTCTGGGCAGCCTGGGTCCGCCAGCTCCTGGCTCAACCTCCTTGGTTGTCTCCCCAGGCAAACCCCCAACAGCTGGAGTGTTTGATCTGAAGGAAATCGCCCGCCTCCTGGGCCTGCCTGGGGTCCGGCCCATTTTCTTCATCAAGATCCTCTCTGGTTTTCCATCAGGTGAGTCCGGGTTAACCTCCTTGTCACCTAAGAGAGAAGCAGCAGGGAGGAGAGCCCCTGGCTGGGTCATGTGGAAGCGGGCAGAAGGCTGGGCCCTCAGACCCTCAGACCCTTCCCCTTCCCCCAGTCCTTCCCCACTGTCTGTCTGGGCTGGGCCCCAGAAAAACCCCAAGCCCCAACTGTTCCCTGTCCCAGACAGAAGTGACCCTGTCCCTCTCACTAAGAGCCTCACCCCCTCCCCAGGGTCGGTGACTCCTTGGTCAATCGGGGCCCTTTGTCAAGCACCTCCGCTCTGCCTCCCGTGGACAGCCCGGCTGCCAAGGGGCAGGTAGCCCTGTCAGCCTTCCTCCAGTCACATGTGAGGAGCCCAACAAGGTGCTGAAATGGCGATCCGAGGATCTGCCACTGATACTTGCCTACTGTGTGACCCTGGAGAAGTCACTTCCCCCTGGGCCTCGGTTTCTCTGACTGTAGAATAGATGTGAGAAGACTCATGTGCCCTTTTTGCCAGGACTGTTCTCAGAAGGTGGTCTGGGTTTTTGTTTGTTGGTTTGTTTTTGGTTTATTTGAGGCACAGTTAAGTGATTTGTCCAGGGTCACGCAGCTAGTATGTGGCTGAGGTCAAATTTGAACTCAGGTCCTGCCCCTCAGAAGGTGTTTTCTAAATCTTGAAGCTGCTGATAGTGGGCATCTTTGGCAAGGGTCTCCCAGGCTGGACCATTACTGATCTTGAGGGCATGTGAAGGTTTATATCTGCTTCCCCTGCCACCAACCCCCTATGGATGTGATCATCACCATTTTTCAGCTAAGGAAACTGAGTCAGGGAAGCTGATGATTTCCCCGGGGAGCTTCTAATCTGCAGGGAAGGGGTTGGACTGGCCACCCCTCCCCTATCCAGGTGCCAGGAGAGACTAAGTCCCCAAAAGGTCCCCAGGGCAGAGTTTCCCTGTCCCTGGTGCACAGGTGCCCTTCTCCATCACTCCCCTGGGCAGAGCCATGCCAGGCAGCCAGGACACAGCCTCTATCTGCTCCAGCCATCAGCTCCCTTCCCCGTCTCCCACTATCAGGTGGCAACCAGAACCCCTGAGAAGCAGCTTGTGCCCAGACAATGGGCCTCTGTGCCCCAGCCCCCAGCCCCAGAGTCTAGACCAGAGGTGTCATTGTGGATGGGAGGGAGGCGCTGGGGCTCCAATGTTCCCTGGCTGGGCCTGCCCTGCCCCACTTCTCCCTTTGTCTCCCTCCTGTGTCCCTGGGCTGCTGCTCATCTTCTGTCCTTAGCTGCCCCAGAGAGCTCACTCCTGTCCCCCCACAGGGGAGCGTGGAGACCACCGCAGTCCCACAAGGAAGCCGGACTCCCTAGAGCTCTACATGGGGCCAGAGACAAAGGCTAGAGAGGGCTTGGGGAGAGCATGGGCCATTCACCACCTGGGTTATGTGGAAGCGGGCAGGGGGCTGGGCCTTGGACAGATCATTTCCCGGCTCTGTGCCTCAGTTTCTTCATCTACAAAATGCTGGGTCAGGCTCCAACTTGAGTTCTAGGCTCCAGAGCTGCTCTCCAAGCCTAGGGAGGCTCAGCTGGTGGAGGCTTTGTGAAGGCTCTAGCTGAGGTGGGGAAGGTGGGGGCTCCTGCTCGGGGCGGGGGGGAGGCTTGGCTCACCGGACTCACCCAAGGGAGCCGCTGATTTCTGTCCCACGGCTACCACTGTGGGATCTTGGGCAAGTCCCTTCCCTTCTGGGACTCAGTTTCTTCCTTGGGAAAAGGGGTGATGATAATGCTTGCCTTGCCCAGAAAGGCTGGGAGGGGAGAGACCCCTGTCCCTGGTCCTGCTTCCTCCACACCTTCCCCTCCCCCTCCTCGCACAGCCCCTCACTGGCCTCCCTCTCCCCCCAGGGCTCTTTATGATCATGTTCTCCATCATCTCCATGAATTTCTTCGAGCTGGAGGCTGCCCAAGCCGGGTACCTCATGTCCTACTTTGGGGTTCTCCAGATGGTAAGTGTGGGCCCCAGGCCTCCTCTGACACTGGGGGAGGGGCCAAAGGACCAGGTGTGACCGGGAGCACATGGACTGCCAGGGCAGCTAGGTGGTACAGTGGATAGAACACTGGCCCTGGAGTCAGAAGGATCCGAGTTCAAATCCAGTCTCAAACCCTTAGTTGTGATATGACCTTGGGCAAGTCACTTAACCCCATTGCCCTGCAAAAACCCAAAGCCAAAAGCAAAAACAACAGAACATGGACTGTCAGAGCTGAGAGAAACCTTAGAACATCGGCGTGGGAGCTAGGAGGTTCTTCTGAAGAACATCTGGCCAAGCGACGGCTGGGGAGCTAGGATCAGAGCGGGTAAGCCCTCTGCCCAACAGCACACAGCCAGGTGATGGCAGCTGGGAGGCTGAGCAGGCGCCTTCAGGACAAGGTCCCTCCCGGATTGTCAGCAGAGGGGGGCAGCCAGGCCTGGCCGGCAGCCACCCTGAGGACACCCTTGGGTCCAAAAAATGAATTTTCCATTGCAGAGTTTACCCCTTGGGGAGCCCAGGCTGCCAGGGGGGTGGGAACACTCCCGAAGACAAAATGGGCCAAAGCCATCATTAGCTGCTGAGGTTTCCCTCCAGCCACTAGCACCTGGGGCTTGGCATGGGAGGAGGGAAAGACCCTCTGGCACCTGGGACACAGGGAGGGGAGACCTTCAGGACGGGGGTCCCCAAGAAACCAGGTTGACGGGCAGGACAAATGCCCACATCTGAGAAGTGACTTGGCACTGATAACCAGGAAGGATGGCAAGGCTAGTTCCCAATGCCCGCAGTCAAATCTTTGATCCGCAGTCAGTGAACTTGGCCTCAGTCCTGCGGCCCACATAGGCTCCTGAGGCCGAGGTCCTGGCATGGTGCTGGCCCCCAGCCCAGCTCTGCCCGTGGCCCTGGCTGCCAACCTCTGACAGCAAGGATGTTGAAATGGAGCTAAGACTCTCAGTTGAGAAGGCTAAGACCACTGGACCTCCAGGAGGCTGGGCCTGCAGGAGTCGGACCCAGGGCCAATGCAGCCCTCCCCGCAGCAGCTGACTCCCCAGCCTGCTTGTGGTCTCAGGACACTGTTCCCAAATGTCAGAGAATGAGCTCCCCATCCTTGGAAGTCTTTGGTCAGGTCACTTATTGGGAATGCTGTGGGGGCAGAACAGAATCACCTCCTTAATACCAGGTCAAGGAGGGGCTCATCTCCATTTTACAGAGTAGGAAGGGGAGGCTTAGAAGGAGCTTGTCCAGGGTCAGAACATCATGGCTTTCACTCCCAAGTTCCCTTAACCATCTTCCTCCGGGGGGGGGGGGGCTGGGGTGTAAAAAGGCTTGAGGACGGCCCCATGCTGAATGGAACCAGAGCTCCGACCCTCCGCGGCCCCCTCACGGGCCCTGGCACGCTTGGCAGCCACCCACCCATTCCTCCAGAGACCAAAGGCAGCCGGAAGCCCAACCCACACCAAATGCTGTTGGGAGATGGGCCGTGGCAGCTGCTCCTGGGGCCCAGGGGCTCAGTGCACACAGATGTCGCCATTGAAGAAGCCACACTTGTTTGCCTGCGGAAGCAGGAGCCGGTGGACCTGCCTTCCTCACAATGCCCACTGTTTACATTTGATAAGGTTTATTGAGAAGACGGCTCATTTGACCAACAGCCACTCTCAGGGCCCCGTCTGGCAGTGAGCTCCCTGTCTCTGAAGAGATCCAAGCTTGGGGTTACATTATTAGGTTGGAGGCTGGATGAATCTCTGTGTGGGAGTCTCAGTCCCTCTCTCAAGCCTGCTCAGCCAAGAGACTGTTCCTCTGGGGTGTCTGGGGGGGCATGGCAGCAGGCACATTGACAGACATCTCTCCCTGCAGGGAGACTTGGGGTGAACCTGAGGCCTATCAGAATCATTGGCTCTCACTTGACCCCAGAGCACCAGGCAGACTGGGAAAACAGAAGGGTCTGAATTTGGGAGAAAGCTTAGAGATCATTAGACCAATCTCTTCTTTTGACAGAAGGGGAAACTGAGGTCCAGAAAGCAGGGAGGAACTTGTCCAAACTCACGGAGGTTCTTTGACTCCAAGCTTGGGGCTCCTGTCATTACCCCACCCAGCTGGCACTGCCCCATGGGTAATCTCTTATATCTCTACCCTGGTGGAGTATCTCTGGTTTGGTCTGGTCAAAGGATCCAAGCCTGAGGCTGCAGAACTGGCCTTCAGCCTCCGGTCACTGGTCACTTCCTGGGTTAAAGGGCCAAGGGAAATGCTTGGGGACAGAGGAAAGCAGAAGTGGGCACTTGGCCTCATGGGAAGTCTGCTGGGTTATACACCCCTGCCAAACCCCAGGACCCCAGAGCGTGGGATAAGGGCCCAGTGAGAGCTGCCAGGCCCAGTTCAGCATCTGCTTACAGTGGGACTCAGACCAGCTCAAACACCATTTTGACAAAATAGAACCAAAGAAACACCAGAGGAGCCTCGACACACTCCTGACTCTACCCTTGCCAGTCTGCACCTTGGTACGTCTGTCAGATGGATTCCTGATTTAGGTCACAGGCCCAGTCTCCGATTCATCAGACTTTATTAAGCATGAGTCAAAGCCCCAGCCCTGGTTCTGACCCTCAGAAAGTTCCCCACAGACAACTGAGACATCACCTGGACAGGGTCATCGAGGAGGCTGCAGTCTGAGGGAAGACTCTTGGAAAAGAGAGGAAAGGAGGACCCACTTGGAATTGGGGAAAGAAGACAAGACTTCCCAAGGAAGCAGGGTCTCCAAGCAGGTCCTTGGGGGCTCACAACTGCAGCAGATAGACCCCTGATGCTCTGTACAAGGCTGGCCTCTTGTTGCCTCTTTAAAAAGAGACTCATAATAACACCGACCTCCCTGAGTTGTGAGAATCATATGGGAGAAAAAGACAGACAGACAGACAGATAATACATACATACAAAGATGAAGATAGAAGGAGACCAAGATATGAATATACAGATGAAGACAAAGCTAGAAATGGATGATGGACCAATAGATAGATACAGCGTGATTTGCCAGCCTTGGTAGCCATCACATTGATTCATTATTATCCATGATTGTCATTCCACGCAGGGGTAGAATGGGAGTAAAGGAGCACAGAAGGCTAGCCTCATTGGGGGAAGAGGGTAGCTTGGGCCCATTTGACTGGATCAGAGTGTGGAACAAGAGCTTGGGTAAAGTCACAAGAGCCAGTGTCCATTCGTGGGGTGCATGTGCTTGGGCAGCCAAGTGTTAGGCAAGGACAGGGTCCAACTGGGTCTTTTCAGAGGAGGGAGCCCAGAATGCTGAAGGACTGAGGTCAAGCCAAGGAAGACCTAGCTGAGGGAGCTGGGGTGTGCAACAGAGATGAAGGTGGGGGCCATGAGCACGTGTGAATATACCGGAAGGATCCGCCATATCCCCTTGCCCAAAGGGCAGATCTGTAGATCATGGGGGATGGGGCACTGCAGAGAGGCTCATTCAGAAGTGAAGTCAGGAAAAATATCCCCAGTTTGAATAGAAGACTGTATAAGCCTTTTACCCCGCCACTCCTCTATTGGACACATGGCCCCAAAGAAGTCAAAGACAGAAACACAACTCTTATCATCTGCCAAAATATTTATAGTCATCTTTTGGGGTCACCAAGGACTGTAAACAAAGGGGGAACCCAAAACCTGGGGAATGAGTGGCAAACTTTTGGTGTACCCACAAATGTAATGAGGTATTATTGTGCAGCAAGACACAGAACTGAGTGGAATTAGAGAAACATGGGAAGATTTGTATGAACAGATACCAAGCAAAGCAAAGAGGTGAGGAGAATAACAGGCACAGGAATTGCAACACTGCATGGAAAAGATCATGAAAAAGAAGGCGACCTCTGGGAGGGAAAGAAAGCAGCCTTCCCTCCTCTCAGCAGTAGGGAAGAGAGGCAGAGACTATGAGGTTGCTTGTCTTTGTCACAAGGGAAGGTTCAAATGGGAAAAGGGTGGGCAGAGAAGAGTGAGTCCCAGGCCCTGCCCAAGAGGCTGGCATGTGGAGGGAGCATCCTCAAGGTCTTAGAACAGGCACCAGAGGACTATGGCTCAGGTGATGAGTTCCGGGAGAGAACAGAGCAGCCTCTCAGCCTCCTGAGATCCCAGGAGGAAGTGAACTTGTATTAGATCCTGGAGGAAACAGGGAGTCAGCACCCAGAGCTCTTTGAGCAGGGGAGTGACCTGGTGAGTCTGGGCTTTGGATGACCAATGTTGAAGTAGTGTGGAGGACAGCTTGGAGAGGGGAGGCCAGTGAGGAGACTGCTGCAATAGTCCAGGTGACAGGTGATGAGCATACTGGAGAGCGAGTACTGGCTAGTACCACAGAGTTAACCAGCTTCCCTTTGTCCCTGTGACCTGTGTAGGCAACCAGGGTGTTGTCTCTGTGTCCCTCATACAAAGGATTTCCTTCCTCTGCCAGTGGCTTCTGCTGCTGCTAGGTCTGGGCCGGCATCTAGCCAGTCTTAACTCCCATTGCTCAGGTTACATCCTCCCCAGAGACTGGGTCCCAAGCTGGGGCCAGTGACTGCATTGGAAACCTGAGCCCCCTGGGAGGAAGCAGCTCTCATCTGGAAAAAAGGGCCAACCCCAGCAGCTCTGCCACTTTTAAGGCTTCTTCCAGGCCCTTAGGGCCTTTCTCTGAAACCTGAGGCCCAAACTAAATCATTCATTTTAACAGCATTTATTAGGCACCTGTTGCATGCCCTCAACCCAAAGACAAAATGGCTCTCAGGGTCCTTCCATAGCTTAGAGAATAAACACAAGGATTTTTTAAGGACAGAAGGAACAAGAACACTTAGAAAGATCTGGAAAGACTTTGGGGAGAGGAAGGTTGGGGCAGGTAGCTCCTGAGTTGGAAGCTAAGGATTCTTAGAGGCATGGGGGACAGATTATACAAAGGATCAAAGATGGGCCCTGTGAGAAGCAAGTTTATCTGGAAACAGGAATAATTCTTAAGAAGAAAGTAAGAATCTGACTTCTCAGGACATTGTATGCCAAGCTGAGAAGCTGATACTTTATCCTAGAAGCAAAAAAGTAGCTCTTGAGAGGAGGGTATGACCTGGTTGGACCTGTGCTCTTAGAAAGTTGTTGAAGGGAAGAGAGACTCGAAGCCAGGAATCCAATAAAGAGGTTATGCCAAGGGTCTCACCTGGGATGGTGGCTGGGGGGGTTGGATACTGGAGATTTCAGAAGGGTTGTAGAGACAAGATACTGGTAATTACAGAAATAAAGTGCTGTTAAGACAGGTTGGCCCTAAAGCTATGAGCCTCTTTTCAACAACCTGGGAGGCTGGGAGGATGGTAGTATCTTCAATAGAGACAGTCAGGGAATGTGTCCCTATGTAATAGATGCATGATCCAGTGTCACTGGACCGCAGATTAGTGGGTGGGGACAGGTAAGGTAAAAGAAGACTGGAAACTTGGGGTCTAGACAGGCCGGGAAAGGTTTTAAAAGTCAAATAGCATTTCTGGTCTTGCTCCTGAATTAAATAAGGAAGTATTGGAATTTATTGAGGTGAGGAGAATGACATGGTGGGACCTGCACTTTAGGAAAATCACCTTTGAAAACTGCATGGAGGATGGAATAGAGTGGGGAGAGTCTGAAGGCAGGTAGACCCACCAGCAGCTATCGCACTAGTCTGGCTGATGAGGGTCTGCACCAGGCTAGGGGCTGGACCAAAGGAGAGAAGGTATTGGAGAGATGGTACAGAGAAGAAATGGGCCAGAGAGGCCACAGGGGAGAAGTGGGCCGGGGAGGCCGCAGAGGAGAAACGGACCGGAGACAGTAGAGATAAAATCGATCAGAAATGTAGCAGAGGTGAAGCTGGCAGAACCAGGCAACAGACCGGATGTGAGGGGGAAGTGGGGGGGTTCCATTTTGGACATGTTAAGTTTAAGATGACAACTGGACATTCAGTTTGAGATGTCTACTATTGGAGATCGGAGATTTGAGGTCAGCAGGGAGCTTAGGGCAAGAAAGGACAATTTGGGAAACACCGACATAGATAGATAGATGGTGACTAAATCCACGAGATTGAGTGAGCTCACCAAGCCAAAGAGTACAGAAGAGGGCAGAACCCTGAGGGATACCTAGAGCTAGAGAATGTTACCTGGGTGAAGATCCAGCGAAAGATTTACATAGCAACTGTACAAGGCTTTAGAGTATTTACCCCAAAAGAAAGACCTTGTAAGTTACCTCAGCCCCATTCTATAGAACAAACTGAGGCCTGGAGATATCCAGGACCTTGTCCATAGTCAGCTCACATGAAGAGTGAACAGCATAGCTCAACTCAAACTCATGTCTCACCCTCAGGGTCTATGCTTTCTTTGCCACACGATGGCTTCCAAATGTGGCATTTTATAGAGGAGTCTATTGAGGCCCCAAAGAAGTGACAAGATCTGCCCAAAGTCATACAGCTGGCTGGGGCCAGAGTCAAAGCTGCAGAGGTTTATCCTTGTCTTATGAATCCTTTGGCATCTGAAGTTAAAGCTGCCCTCAGGCACACCTGGAGAATGGGAGCTGAGAGAGCTAGATGCCTCAATCAAGGTCTGTGTAACTCTCCCTGGACTCAGGAGAGAGCTGAGATCCACAGAAGCAAAAGAGCTGAACTGGGCAGGAGCTCGTTGTACATCTAGAACATCTAATGGGGAGCAATAGGGCTAGGGTCATGCTATGAGTGAGTGGCGGGGCGCAGATGCAAAGCCATGCCATATTCAAGTCAGGGAAAGGTGAGGCCCTGCAGCACTACAAGCTCCCCTGTCTGCAGTGGGTGGGTCCCAGGTGTGGACTCTGCTCAGGTCAAGACAGATTAGAGACCGTTACTCACTTCACAGACATGAGAAAGAGAACTCCCACTTTAATTCAGGTCTTACAACATACATGAAAGGCCGGTTCCTCCCTGGCCTGCTGGGCCCCAGCCCTAGTTTTATGACAGAAGCTGCTGAGTCACCATCATTCAGCCAGGGGAGGCCTCTTGGGGCCTTTCCATCCCCAGCTGCCTTGTCTCTCCTCTGGGGATTGTCCATAGATCTGCTGGGGTGATTTATTCAGTGGTGTCTCTTTCCTGCTCGTCCTCCAGTCACCTGAACTACCCCTGGTCATTTCCAAGAAGCTAACAAAAAGCTAACTTTTTTTTTTTTTTAATGAGCATACTTCTGGGGTGGCTAGGTGGTACAGTGGATAGAGCACCGGCCCTGGAGTCAGGAGTACCTGGGTTCAAATCCAGTCTCAGACACTTAATAATTTACCGAGCTGTGTGGCCTTGGGCAAGCCACTTCACTCCATTGCCTTGCAAAAAACAAACAAACAAACAAACAAATAAATAAATGAGCATACTTCTGACCGAGGTGAAATCTTAAGCTACCAATCCTTGACACCTTAGTGTAAACAAGTAGGTAACCATGGGTTTCCATCCATTGATAATAGTAACTAAACTGTTGGGAACATTTTAATTTTTAAATTTATTTTCAAATATTTTCTAATTATGTGTAAAAACAATTTTTACCATGTGCTTTTAAAATTTTTGAATTCTAAACGCTCTCCTTCTCCCTTTCAATGAGGAGACAGGAAATTTGATAAAAGGTTATAAGGCATGCAGTCATGCAAAACGTATTTCCATATTAGTCCTGTTGTGAAAAGAAAACGCAAGCAAATGAAACAAAACAAAATAAGACAAGAAAAATGAGGTAAAGAATCTGCTTTGATCTGCTCTCAGCCTCCGTCAGCTCTTTCTCTGGAGGTGGGCAGCCCTGTTCCTCCAGAGTCCTTCTCTGGAGGTGGGCGGCCCTGTTCCCCCGGCGCCCTTCTCTGGAGGTGGCAGCCCTGTTCTCCCAGCGCCCTTCTCTGAAGGTGGGCAGCCCTGTTCCCCCGGAGCCCTTCTCTGGAGGTGGGCGGCCCTGTTCCTCCAGAGTCCTTCTCTGGAGGTGGGCGGCCCTGTTCCTCCGGTGCCCTTCTCTGGAGGTGGGCAGCCCTGTTCCCCCGGAGTCCTTCTCTGGAGGTGGGCAGCCCTGTTCCTCCAGAGTCCTTCTCTGGAGGTGGGCAGCCCTGTTCCTCCAGAGTCCTTCTCTGGAGGTGGGCAGCCCTGTTCCCCCGGAGCCCTTCTCTGGAGGTGGGCGGCCCTGTTCCTCCAGAGTCCTTCTCTGGAGGTGGGCAGCCCTGTTCCCCCGGAGCCCTTCTCTGGAGGTGGGCGGCCCTGTTCCTCCAGAGTCCTTCTCTGGAGGTGGGCGGCCCTGTTCCTCCGGTGCCCTTCTCTGGAGGTGGGCAGCCCTGTTCCCCCGGAGTCCTTCTCTGGAGGTGGGCAGCCCTGTTCCTCCAGAGTCCTTCTCTGGAGGTGGGCAGCCCTGTTCCTCCAGAGTCCTTCTCTGGAGGTGGGCAGCCCTGTTCCCCCGGAGCCCTTCTCTGGAGGTGGGCGGCCCTGTTCCCTCGGAGCCCTTCTCTGGAGGTGGCAGCCCTGTTCTCCCAGCGCCCTTCTCTGGAGGTGGGCTGCCCTGTTCCCCCGGCGCCCTTCTCTGGAGGTGGGCGGCCCTGTTCCCCCGGAGCCCTTCTCTGGAGGTGGGCGGCCCTGTTCCCCCGGCTCCCTTCTCTGGAGGTGGGCAGCCCTGTTCCCCCGGAGCCCTTCTCTGGAGGTGGGCGGCCCTGTTCCCCCGGAGCCCATCTCTGGAGGTGGGCGGCCCTGTTCCCCCGGCGCCCTTCTCTGGAGGTGGGCGGCCCTGTTCCCCCCGGCGCCCTTCTCTGGAGGTGGGCGGCCCTGTTCCCCCGGAGTCCTTCTCTGGAGGTGGGCGGCCCTGTTCCCCCCGGAGCCCTTCTCTGGAGGTGGGCGGCCCTGTTCCCCCGGAGTCCTTCTCTGGAGGTGGGCCGCCCTGTTCCCCCCGGCGCCCTTCTCTGGAGGTGGGCGGCCCTGTTCCTCCGGCGCCCTTCTCTGGAGGTGGGCCGCCCTGTTCCCCCGGCGCCCTTCTCTGGAGGTGGGCCGCCCTGTTCCCCCCGGCGCCCTTCTCTGGAGGTGGGCGGCCCTGTTCCTCCGGCGCCCTTCTCTGGAGGTGGGCAGCCCTGTTCCCCCGGCGCCCTTCTCTGGAGGTGGGCCGCCCTGTTCCCCCCGGAGTCCTCCCGGGCTACCTAGAATCATCGCATGGCTGCTTGCTACAGTGTTGATACAATGTTGCTGCTCCTGGTTCTGCTCTGTCGCTCTGCATCAGGTCATGGGAGGCTTCGGGGGCCTTTTAAACCCAAGGCTCCGAGAGGCTGAGGACTACAGTTGGCAAATGGAGGAGACAGGATTTGAACACGGGTCTTCCTGCCTTCAGGTCCTGCACTGTCTCCATTCCCCTGGGCTGTCTCCTTCTGACTGCATCCTCTTCAGGGTGGAAGAGGGTGGCTGGAAGGCACTGGGGCTGAAGCAGAGGTTGGACCTGAGTTCAAATTCAGCCTCAGACACTTACCAGGGAGGTGACTCTGGGTGAGTCATTTGTGCCTCAGTTTTGTCATCTGTAAAATGAAGATAAGAAAAGCACCTGCCTTACAGGTTTTTTATGAGGACCAAAGGAGGTGACACTTTGCAGACCTTCAAGTATGGTGGAAATGCTGGCTACTCTCATCATCCACTGCCTGTTTTCTCGTGGCCCTGTCTCTCCAATTTCTTCCCAAAAGGACAATTCCCCTGTAGAATGAGGAAGCCTAGCTCTTTGGGGGAAAGGGCCCCCAAGCCATCCCGGGCTCCACAGCACTCAGACAGACAATGCCCTGATGCCCAGACCACTGACTGGGAAACTCCTTCCTCATTCTCCCATGTGATGATCCCAGCCTTCAGCAAACTTCGAAGCAGACAGGCAGGCATCTTGAAAAGGGGCAACACCTTGCAAGGAAACTATCTGTCCCTTAATCTATGTGGGTCCCAAGCCACCACTGCTCCTGCCTGCCAGCCTCCGAGGCCCTTCTCACACAGTCTCTGAATTAGGGAGGGGGTTGAGGAGGAGGCTGGCTCTGAAGCCCAGGGCCCTCCCATGCTCCTGAGAGAGCCCCTGGCATCTCCGTCGACGCCCAGCTCATGGTACTCGACTTACCGAAAACAACCCTATTCATGACAGATCCAAATTTGCTTTCTTTAGGTGGTCCAAGGTTTGGTCATCGGGCGGTTGACTGAGCGGTACTCCGAGGGTGCCTTGCTTCAGGCCAGCATCCTGGTCTTTGGTTGCGTGGGCCTGGCAATGGTGAGACTTGGTCATCCCCTGGCTCCCTCCCTAGCCCTGGGTGTCCATCCTCAGTGTTCCTCTTTTGTTGCTAAGAACCTTGTAGAATTCTAGGAGCTGGAAGGATCCAGTAGGTGCCAGAACCAACCCCATCCCTCCCTAGGGAAAGGCAGAAATGGAGGAGTCCCAGGAGGTTGAAGGGAGCAAGTTAGTGGTTTGACCTAGGACACAGATATCAGCCCTGAAAGGGAACCTGGAAAGCATCCAGGTTAATCCCCAATTTACAGATAGGGAAACTGAGGCCAGAAAGGGGAGGAACACAGAGAATCAGTAGTAGAGTCCTCTGCTTTGCCCTCACCCCAACAGTACCTCCCCCAGCTTTGGTTGCTACCAAGGCCAGAGGCAGGAGGCTACGTCAAGGAACACTGCAGAGTCCTATTTGGTCTAACAAGAGGCCAGGGCCAGGGACTCCCTGGGAATGTGGAACCAGAAGTCCTGGCAATGCCAGGGGCTGGTTCTCCACAGTCTCTTCCCCTTTCTCCCTACCAGAAGGCAACAAAGCCTGGGAGAGGCGGCATGAAGCGAAAGCTAGGAAGGATCCAGACATTCTCAGGCCTGGTTAGATGTTCCCAAGCCTGGCAGAATTCCAGGCTGGACCAGACAGACTGACCCCCAGGGAAATGGAGGAAGTGGGCTTCTGAGAATTCCCCATCCCCCTTTCCACACCAGTGGCGCCAGAATCCACAAGCTCCTCCCCAGCCCATACCCAAATGGACCCATTCTCTTAGCCAGGCCAACTGAGAAGTTCTTTCAGCCTCCCCAGGAAGTGTCTCCCACCGAGTCCACACAGTCACACGCTCCATGCACACACTCACACACACTCCCAAAGTTACACACACTCACTCATGCACACACTCATGCACACTCATCCCACACTAGTACACACTCCTCTTTCTCATACATAGTTATTCCGACATTCTCACACACATTCTCCTCACATGTATTTATGCACACTCACACCTACTTTCTTATGTGTACACACCCTTACACTCTCACACACTCTCATACACACACACTCATTCTCTCTCCTCTACTCACACACATTCCAACACACTGAGAAGCACAGTTTGTTACTCACACTTTCAAGCCTGCACACATCCCCACACTCACTCTCTCACACCTACATTGTGATAAATAAACACTTGTACCTATCTAACCCATTGTTTTATATACACACACACTCATACACACTCACCCTGTTATACACACACTGTCACACAACTATTCTCTCATACACATTTTTCTCCATACTCAGACACTGTTACGTATATTTTCTTGCACACTCACACCATCACACACACATTCTCTCCTACATACACCGATTCATCTACACACATACACACAGCTCTGATCACCACAGACTTGGTTCAGGGGTGGGGCAGGGAACTCTAACCTCAGAGCCCCTCACCTGACCCAGGAGGGTCTGGTGATCTCTAAGAGGCTCTTCCATCCCACAGGCCCTCATGACCAACGTCTTCCACTTTTGCCTCATTGTCCCCGGCCTGGTGTTCAGCCTCTGCACCATGAACATCGTCACAGACAGCATCCTAACCAAGTCAGTGCCCCCCTCAGACACAGGTAAGAGGCAGCGAGCCAACACAGTGCCAGTTCCCAGAAGAGGGCGAGGGCCCCGTGGATGTGTGGGAGAGGCTGGCACAGTCCTGCCAACCTCAGGAGTATCTGAGAACCTGCCGATCCCAGAGCCGCCCCATGGCAGAACTCAGGTGTCTGGTGCCCTACATTCTCCCTGAACCCCCTTTCCCACCATCCACCAGTGCCACCCTGATCAAGTTCCCAGTGTAAAATGGTGAGGTGAGGTTGGGCTGACCCATACTCAACTGATAAAGAGATATATCTCTGGAGAAAGACAAGCAGCCAGGCAGCCTTGGGGAGGGAAGCATCCTAACGGGGAGGCCAACCTGCTTAGAGAAGAGATGAGGTGGGTGAGAGCCTCTTTGGGAGTGGGGAGCAATGGGCAGCTACAGAGAATTCAAGAGAGGGTGAGGGAGAGTCAAAGCATTGCCCTGGCAAAATCAATCTGGTCCTAGAGGCAGAGAGACTTGGGCAGCTGTTGGAATAGTCCTCACCAGATGAAGAGGGCCAGGGTGAGGAAAGGGAAGGAGAGTCCAGCCTCTGACCCTTCCCAGCACCATCCCCTGAGAAGCAAGGTAGTCCAATGGTTAGAGTCACTCTGGGTCTGCCTGGGCCTCTCTGTCTCAGCCACCAGCCCTGCCTGGAGCCCTTCCCTAGGGCCAGCTCAGCTTGGGGGCTCCATCCTATCCCATCCCATCCTCCCTGTATTGCTGTGGAGAATCCTGGAATGTTTCCTTCTGGGAAAGAAGGGAGAAGGCCATCTTCATCCACCCATTTGGTAACCCAGCATTAATTAAGCACCTTCTGTATGCACAGATCCATTCTGGCTTATGAGGCTGATGCAGAGGTGAGATCAGACACATCTCATCTCTGACCTAGGGAGCTCATCGCCTCAGAGAGAGACTAAGGCACAAACTTGGGGTACTAGGCACAGAATTCAGAATGAACAGACATCCGGACAGAGCCGTGAGAGGGTTGGGCAAAGATCATTGGTCACAAATATTTCCAGAGATGGCAGCCTTGAAGGATTGGTGGGGATTCTCTAGGCAGAGGGTAAGGAAGGAGTCAGGCCCAGCCAGTGAGCAGTCATGGGAAGGCTTCAGGGAATGGGCCAAGCTGTCCGGTTTGATTGAGCCAAGGAGGTGAGTGATATGCCATCGGGTGAGCTGGTTCTGAGTTGTGCACTTTGCTGAGGAGGCCAGGGGAGCCACTGAAGGCTTGAGAGCTAGGGAGTATCCTAACTAGATCTGTGTACTTTCTGGCAGTGGATAAAGGATGGATTGGAGTGGAGTCAGCTGTCCAGCAGGTGAAAGTGGGCACGGGGGCTGTGTTTGGGGGGTCAGAAGGAGGCAAGGGTGTCTCTGCCCGAGTCCCAGGAGATGTGGCTGCAGCCTTCAAGGCTCCAGAGGGCTGTGGGGAGGAGATATTGTTCCCCCATTCTAATCATATGCACAAGCCTGGGGTGCTTCAGAGTCAGGCAGGTCTTGCCCTCAAGCTGCTTCCCTTCTGCCAGAGGACAGAAGTAGTGGAGAGAGAAACTTGGGCTCAGGGTCAGAAGTTTCCTGTCCCCAAGGGGCCGGGGCTGACAGGGAGGTGGTGAGCTCCCTGTTCCTGGAGGTGGAGCCCTCTTTGGGAGGGGGGAGCAATGGGAGCAATGGTGCAGGGCAAGGCAGACCCCAGAGTTCTCTGAGGGCTTCAGCTTTCTGAGATCCTCCACACTTCTTGTGTCATGCCATCTCTGCCTCAGTGGCCACATAGGTGCCCAAGCAGCCCCTAAATGGGCAAAGGCTCGCCAGGTCAGGGGCACTGGGACAGGACTGAGAAGGGCCCTGAAAGCCAAGGCAAAGGTGAACCGGCCTGGACAGATGGGAAAAACTCTCCATCATGTCCTCACCTCCCCAGGCTTCCAGTCCACCTGGAAAGCTCTCCAGGGACCGGCCCCCCCAGGAAATGGTGCTGGGGCTGAGAACGGGGGATGGGTCACCAGCTGAGCTGGCCCAGAGCCACTGGCAGCTCAAAGGCTCTTTGTGAAGGGCCAGCAGGCAGCTTCCTGTCTCCCTCCTCCCTCCCTCCCTGCTGCTGGGTCTGAGCAGCCCCAAAGCAGCCTCTATCCCCGGGGGCTGCGGGACCTTGGGCCAGTCCCTTCCCTCTCAGCTAAAAAGTGTGGCGATTGCCAAGGCTCCTTCCAGCAAGCCCAGACCACGGGAGACAGATGGAGGGCAGTCTGGTCTGGGGCTGAGAGCATGGGTGAGGATGGGAAAGCAGGCAGAGAAGGTGGGAAGATGGGTATGGGGTGGGCAGGTCTGAGAGGCTCCCCTAGGCCTCGAAGCTTTGAAGAGTGAGAAAGCTGTGGAGTGGCCGAGGAGAGGGAGGGCATGGAGGTGGGAGGACCTGCGTGAGCCATGGCATGGAGGTAGGAAGGAGCGTGGAGGGCAGAGGTGGCTGGGCTGGCTGAGGAGGATAAGGGGAGGTTAGGCCAAAGAGCCCAGCTAGCACCAGAGGAGCCTGAGCCCCAGGGGTTCTTGGGGCCCTCAGGAGTCTCGAGAGGGGGAGGAAGCAGAGAGGGAGGGTTCCTTGTCCAAGGAAGCTGGGGGAGCTGGGGTTGTGGGAGGCCCCGGGCTGGTCCGCTGTCCTTTGCCTTCAGAAAGAATCAGGCCCTGGGGCCCCGGGCTGGGCCCTGGGAACCTGCAAACATGCAGAGGGCTCAGCTAATTGCTCTCGGTCTGCTGGGGCAGCACCCAGCTGCCAGCAGTGTGGGCGTCTTCCCGGGAGAAAGGCAGCTCTTACGAGGCCTGCCACCCATTTCTGCTGCTGGGTGGTTCTCTGGCTGCCAGGGCAGGGCTCTGCCCACGGAAAGGGGGCCCTGCCCAGGGCCAGGCTTCTCCCCCAGCTCTCCCAGGCAGCCCCAGGAACCCCTGGCCCCCACCCCAGGTCGCAGGGCTGCTGACTAGGGGTGACAGAGGGGCACCCCTGCCTTGACCAGAAGTCAATGAATTCGGGTAGCCCCCCAAAATCGCACCAAGTTTAAATTGGGAGGGCCCACTGTGTCCATTTCACAGATAAGGAAACTGAGGCTCAGAGAGGAAGAAGCCCAGGTGAAAAACAGGGATGGGCTCAAGATTCCAGGGTGGGTCTCCTGCTGCCCCTTGCTTTGCCCCAAGACCCCCAGGCATCATTGCCTCTGACTCTGGCTCTGGCCTGTCCCTCCTGCCCCCATCACTGGGTGACCAGGGCCTCTCTGGGTCCCTGGCCCCAGGCCAAGGGGAATGGCCCCCCCATCCTTCAAGGCTCTCCTCTAGGAAGTCAGCCCTGATTTCTCCCTCCTCAAACACTCTCTGCTCTCCATTCCCAGCCAGTATTATAAGCATACATTAAGCACCTACTACATACAAGGCCCCTGTGAGGGGATACTGATGCCAAGACAAAACAAGGCCCCTCCTGGTGCCCATCGCTCTCTGTGGGGGGCATCCTCTGGGCCCATCTTGTGGTGGCCAGTGGAACCCTAGGCGCTGGGCAGGGCCAAGGCCAGCGGGGCCTGGCTAATTGTTCATTGAGATGAATTGGTCAAGAAGAGAGGGCAGGCTGACCCGAAGGTGCGGACCTTTCCCTGCTGCTCCGGGAAGCACAGAGCTGAGGCCCACGGGCCCCTGCTGGGAAGGCTGGAGTCACCCTGAGCCGTCAGACACTCCCTTGGGACGCTGTCCCCCACCCCACCCCCACACACAAGGCCGGCCTGGCTACCTCCCATTGTGGGGATTCTGAGTGTATGTCTGCCCCACCCCCACCCCCGGGGCAGCTGTTTGCCCAGCCGCTGCCCCTGTCTCCATGGCCACAGAAGTAGCCAGGCTGCCCCCCCCCACACACACACAGGGAGCAAGGGTTTGGGCTGCAATCACTCCCTGAGATGAGATAGCCTCACACTCTGACCTGGTAAGGAAGGACCCGGGGCTCCCTTGTCCTCCCCTCCCATTTTATGGGTGAGGAGACTGGTCCAGAGAAGGAAAGATCCTGCCCAAGGGCACACAGCAGGAGAGGAAGGATCCAGACTTAGCATCCGGCCCTAGAAGTGACGTCTCTCCCTTCCTCCACTGGGAAACCCCCACCCCCACCCCCACCCCCCAAACCCCGATCGTCAGAGCACACCAACATGTTTGACCACTGGCTGATGCCCAATAGTTTCCCAGCAGGTCCTGGTCGGACCTGACTGACAGAAGCTGGGCCCGTCCCTTGGAGGAAAGGCAAGAAAGGAGCAGGCCCCATCTAGGGCCCAGGACCGTGTGGCCAGGAGACCAGGAGGCCTCCATAGTCACTGAGGCGAATACTGAAGCCGGAGATGAAGAGCTTGGAGGTCCATGGAGGCCCACTGAGGGTCATGAGGGTCATGGGGGCCCATGGAGAATCATAGAGGGCCATGGAGGGCCATGGAAGCAAGATTCTGAGTTGGGGTGAGGGGCTGCACCCTCTGGCTCTGTACCCCAGCAGGGTCCTGCTGTCCCCAATGGACCAAACCCAGCCTGCAGCCTCCCCAGCCACAGGAGGCTGAGTGGGTTCCCTCCAGCAGATGACACTATCGTCCTGCAAAGCCTTGGGGTAGAAGGGAAGTGACCTTGGCTCTGGAAGGTTCCACCAAAGGAATCCAGCCTCTGCCAGTCCCTCCAGGCTGGTAGGCTTTAAAGTGTCGGGTGACAGATTAGGCCTCTCCTGTGCTTGGTGGGCTGGGGGTGCTGCCTGGCTTCAGGAAGCTTATGGTCTAATGACCTAATAGAAATAGAAATAAAGAAAGGTAGTGAGTTATGATGACTGAAGCTCCGGATTTGGGGTCAAGAAGACCTGAGTTTGAATCCTACCTCACACACTCTTCGAGCCTCAGTTTCCCCAGCTGTAAAGTGGAAACTAAAAAGAGCCCCCAATCCAATGTGTTTGATAATAAATACCCCTTGGCTGAGTCCATCACTTTGCAAGCCCACGACCTAAATGCTAGTCCTGATCATGAGAAGGAGCAGGTCAGGCTAAGGGGCTTGGCCACCCCCTGCCAGGTCAGACCCACCCAGGAGAAAACTGACTCTGAGGGTGCTGCGAAAGACCAAGGGGAGTGGGGAGAGCCTGGGCAGGGCTCTGATAGTCCAGGAGAGAGGCCCAAGAGCTAGACGTAGGCTAGCCATTGGCCAGGGAGAGCTCAGCCGTGGATGGGCATGAAAAGTAGAGCCCAAGGTGAGAAGAGGTTGGAAGTGGCAGGGGCACTGGTGGCAACACCATTAAGGTCCTGAAGACCTAGTTGTCTCTGGCTGCTGGCCCCAGTCCTGGACTCCAGCCGGAAGAGACACCTGTGCTGGCCTGGCCTGAGTCACTCCTACTCCTGCTGAAGACTTCAACAAAGCTCACCCATCTCCCTCCAGGGAAAGGAGCACGCTGTGAGGATGGTGCCAGCTCTCCGCTCTGATAACATCTTCCTTGGCCAGCCAGGACCAGAATAATTGTTCCTCAGAGAGCAGAATCAACTGCCAGTCATCTCTGACCCTGTTTCCCTGGCATGCTCTGTGACCCAAGAGCTGGGGGCAGCAGGAAGCTCCTGTGGGCTTGGCATCTTGGCATCCAGTGCATCCAGGACCTGGCAGCTGGATCCCTCCTGAGAGCAGCCTTTGTTCTTAGCACACTACCTCCTGTCATACCATCTCTTGGGAGGTCGATTGATGGCTATGATGACTATTCAGAGGGAAAACTGAAGCTGGAGGAGGAGAATTGACTTACCCAAGGTCACCTGGGGCCAGCCCAGAGGCTATCTAGGCCACCCAGTTTGTCTGAGCTCATATCCCCCTCTTCACCAGAGTTAACGTCTTAATCAATGAACAAGCGTTTATTACCCACTGACTGGGCCCCCGGGGAGCTCTCCGTCCGATTGGGCAAACGAGGGTAAAGGCGTGTGGGACGAACAAGGAAAACAAGGTGGAAATAATAGAACGCCCGGAGTGGATGGGGGACGTGGGTCCCAAACAGGGCTTTGAGGGGGAGAGTGAAATGGAGCCTGGAGCAAATGTCTCCCTTGTTACTTCCACTGGGTGGGCAGAGTCCTGAGACCAGGGAGGGTGACCTCTCTCCACTGAGATCCTGCAGGGGCAGTTCTCAGTGTATGAAGGTATCGGGGCTGTTTCCTATTCCCCTCTCCCTTTGGGACTTGGAAAGGTCACTTCTTCTCTGGGCCTGTTTCCTCCCCGGATTATGTGCTGTTCAGCCCTGAACTGGAGATTCTAAGCGCCCCAATGGAGAATAAAGCCTTACACAGGGAGGATTGGGGTATCTGTTGTCCCCTGGTTGCGCTACCTGATGGACATTTTCTCTCCTTTGACCCCAGGCACCATGTTGGGCATCTGTGCTTCCGTCCAGCCGCTGACACGGACCATCGGCCCCACCATCGGCGGCCTCCTGTACAAGAGATTCGGAGTCGCTGCCTTCGGTCACCTGCAGTTTGCTGTCAATTTTCTTCTCTTCTTGTATCTGTGCAAGAAGAATGTTCCCCAGAAAGCCAAAAGAGCACTGTGATCTTTGCTCCACAGAGGAGCTTGCTGCCCCTCACACCCCCCCACCCCGTCATCCTGATAATAAATGCCTTGGCCTCTCTTCCTCCTCCTCCTCCTCTTCCTCTTCTTCTCCCCCTCCTCCAAGTCAATCCTGTGACCAGAAACAAGGTCCAGAAAACAGGTCATCAGGGTCAGAAAAAACTGGAAGGGACTGATCTCAAGCATGAACTTTGAGCTGGCTTCCAGAGAGGAGGCAGACAGGAGCAGAGGCCTCGGGATGCTAGTCAGTCATCACACACTGGTTAAGCTCCTACTGTGGGCTCTTACCTGGGGTAGCAAATAGAAAAATGACACTGCCTTTGCCCTCCAGAAGATGCTAGTCTCTAGGAGGGCCCCGATGTGTAGGAAACAGGAGAGAGATGAGGGATCCAAGGAGAGAAGGCGGCATCTGAGTTGGGCCCTGAAGACTTGTGAATGAATGGGGTAGGGTGGAATGCATTTTGAAGCATGGGGGACTGGATGGACAAAGACTTGGAGGTGGGAAAGGGCAGGTTAAAAACAGGAGACAAGAGCAGTTCAGCTTGACTAGAATGTGGAGAACATGATGGAAGTGTGAGGTGGACTAAAGCTGGCAGCGAGTCCAAGGCCCTGAATGCTAGGGGCAGGAGTTTCTCCTTCCCCTATTAGGTAATAGTAGAGGCTTTGGAATCGAGCAGTGGGTCTGTGGGGACATTTTAAAGGTGGCTCTGGTGATCATGAGAATAAGAGAAGGCAGGGAGGGAAGAGGAGAGGCAGCAGGAAGGAAGTTGGAGGGGAAGCAGGAGGCAGGGAGGAGGGAAGAGATCACAGGAGGCAGGAGGCAGGGAGACCAGAGAAGAAACTGGGGGAGTGGAGCAGAATTGGAGAGTCGGGGAAAGAGAACAGAATTAGCCAGAGCAGGCCTACCCATAACCCCCATTCTGGGCTCCTTCCCACCTACCTTGGCTGGAAGCTGAGACCCCCCCAGTGTAAGAACCCAGTCAAGCAAACTGAAGAAAGCTTGGAGTCCTTCCCAAACTTTCTTTTTTAAAAATTTTTATTTAAAGCAACGGCATTAAGTGACTTGCCCAAGGTCACACAGCTAGGCAATCATGTGACTGAGGCTGAATTTGAACTCAGGTCCTCCCAACCAAACTGCCCCTCAAACTTTCTTTTATAGATCAGAACAATGAGTTCAGAAAGGAGGAAAGTCAAGTTACTGAGGATTTATTAAGCACTGACTAGATGCCTGCCATTGTGCCAGGGCTTGCCCTAGGACCCCAAGCTACTTAGTATCAGAGCCCAGAGTAGAACCCAAATCTCCTGACTGCCCTACGACAGTTCTAACCACACACCCTGCCACTTTCCTATGGATGTGAAGAAATAAGGGTTTGAGTCTGGGGGAGAGAGAGCTGACTCAGGCAGAACAGGTCAGGGACATATGGTCCAAAATGGAAAGTGGCTTCTAAGACTCCTGGGTCCAGAACTTAGAGGATTCTAGGCTTCAGGGTCATTTGATTCTTGTTTGACAGCAGAGAAAACTAAGGCCAAGGTCTTCCAAGTAGTTTATGTCAGAGTGGTAAATTTGAACCCACAACCTTTGACTTGGAAATCAGAGAGAGCTCTTCCCCTGTACTTTGGAGGCCTGAGAAATGGAAGGACCGGAGACAATATTGCCTCTGTCTGGCAGTATGTGCCCACAATGGGGATTGTTGAGATCTGGCCCCATTTGTGCTTCCTTCTCTGAGTCTCTTTGGCTCTTGGGTGTGTGGGCCCCACTGGGGAGGGACCTGTACCAGTTCACAGGTTGCTAACACAAAAGGCTTCTTTGGGCCTGGGGCCAAGAAGGAGAAGTTTCCCCAGGGAAGGTTTAGTTTATTCAAAGTGGGTCCAAGGGTGTGGAACCTGAAGCTCTGGACAGTTACTGGCCGGGTGGCACCTCTAGGATCTGGTCTCAGCCAACCAGTGCTGAGGGAGGTTCTGGGAAGGCTCTTCTCCCTCCCCTCCCCTCAGGCTGCCCTGCCTTCACCCAGGACTTGGTCCTCTCTCCCCTAAAGCATCTCCTCACGTCCACCAGGCAGGAGCATCTCCCTGCTGTGCCCTCATTCAGCCAATGTAGCTCACCAGAGTAGCCCGGGGTGGGGGGGCTCCAGGGACACCAGCAGGTCAACCATCCTTACCCCAAAGGAATGGAGCTATGGTTAGGTGACTCACCAGCCAGCCAACCAGCCATCACCATTCGAGGTTCAGGGATGTGCCCTGGAAATGCAAAGACCAAGACAAATATCCTGGCATCATTTCCTAGAGGGGGGAGCCTGAGCCTCCAACCAAGGGGCAGGAGCAGAGTCCTCTTCCAGTTTCTGAGGCTGCTCAAGTACCTTCCCTGGTCAAGGCAGTTTTCATTCATTCACTGGCTCCTTTGGGGGGGGGGTCCCCAACAATGCACACTGCAGGAGCTGGGAGAGGTGTCCTAGAGAGCTCCTAGATGAAAAGGTGAGGGAGAGTGCCTGACTGGCATCTATCAATAACCATCTGCAAGGGAGAGGCAGTCGGTGAGAGTTCAGAGACAAGTCTGGGAGGCTGGGCCAAGATGAAAGAGTTGGGAGAAGGGCTTGGCTGTGGAGGGCTTCCCACCATTCCCTCTGATGTCCAACGAGCCCCATCTGCCCCTGAAGGCCCCGGAGCTCCCCTCTAAGCACGGCCGCCTTTGCCCTCCTTGGCAATAACTTAGTTCTCCCCAGAAAGCGAGTCTGGGCACGGTGGCTCTGAGGCTTCCAAGCTCGGAGCTTAGGCTGGAGGAGAGGGGGGAGTGAACAGCCTGGGCCGAGTCAGTGGGGTCCCTGGGGAGTAAGGTTGTGGAAGGGAGGCTCGAGATGCTAGGAAAAGGGACATCAGAGAGTGAAAGTCGATGTCTGGGGAGGGACTGAGGAAGCCCATGGAAGCCTGGGCTTATGGTACCAAGCTCCGTGGCACTGTGGCAATGAGAGCATTAGTCCATGCTCTGCTCCTTCCTGCCCCCTGCCCAAGCCTAGGAGATCCCTTCCAAGGTGATGACAACACCCCCATTCCAAGAGCATCAGATGGAGGTAAAACAGGGTCCCACCCTTCCCCCACCACTGCCTCACCCTCCTTTTCTA
This sequence comes from Macrotis lagotis, assembly GCF_037893015.1. Taxonomy (NCBI): domain Eukaryota; kingdom Metazoa; phylum Chordata; class Mammalia; order Peramelemorphia; family Peramelidae; genus Macrotis; species Macrotis lagotis. Next base: position 276,319,747 of record NC_133660.1, read on the forward strand.
CCTTGGAACCTTGGAACCCTGCTGGTCCTTTCCTCCCAAGAATATATGATCCATGCCCATGGAGGGCACCAAGAATCTGAGACCCTACCCCCGACTCCCCCCACCCCCACAACCCAGACACACACACACACACACATGGCTCCTGGGTGCTGCTCCCACAACTAGCTGGAAGCCCAGGCCAGGGACCCAGGCTGGGAGTTGAGACCCACCCTTTTGGGCTCAGTCACTGACTCAGCTCGGTGACCTTGGGTTGGTCTCACCCAGTTACCCCATTCCCAGCCTCGGGTTTCTGCCCTTGGAAAGGCAGGAAGTGAATGGCCACAGTCCCTTTGATCTCTGATTTCCCAAGCCGACTCTTCCAGTTCCAAAAGCAGGAAATCTTGAAAGGAGGGATTTTAGTCCCGGCCCAGCCAAAGCCTGGGGCAGATCAAGCTGCCGGAAATGGGGTGAGGGAGGCCCAAGGTCTCCCAGTGGGCGAACCAGGCTGGCTTTTGTCCTCTTGGGGTTCCCCGGCAGCCCCATGGCCTGCCCCAAGGAAGCTGAGCAGGGGCTCAAGCCTCTACTCTGGTCCCCTGGGGTACTCCCCTTGGCCACCCCCATCTGCCACCTCCAGCCCTCCCAAATCCCATGCCAAATGAACTTCAGGAGATCAAACCGGCTGATAAAAAACTGAGTATTTCAAGTCATTTATTTGGAATGGACACAGTATGAAAAAATATTAAGACAGAATGCGCGAAGCCAGTCTCACTGAAATAAATATAAATATAGATACCACAAATAACTTAAGCCCTGGAGCGCCCCTCCTGGGTGCCCCTCCTGGGAGCGGGGTGCCACAGTTTGCACAACTCATAAATAGACGCGGCTTGCCCCCCTCCCCAGGTTCCAGGGCCCGGCAACCGCTCCCCACTCCTGGGGTGTCTGGGTTCCACTCCCCCCAAGTTTGGAGCCAGGCAGAGTCCGTGGCAGCCGGAGTCGTCTTGGGGGGCTCTCCCCGCCGGCAGGGAGATGCGGCTCTCCTTCAGCACTTCTTCCTTCGTGGGCTCCCAGGGGCCCTTTCAGTGCAAAGACAGGTCCCCACTGAGGTCCAGCCAGAGGGCTCTAAGGAAGAGAAGAAAGAAACGGGTCAAGGTTAAAGTCGGGGTGGGGGGAGAGGGGAGGGGAGCTTCCATCCCGTCTCAAGATTCGGAGATCACCTGAGAGCAGGTTCCTGCTCCTCCCCATGGGGCGGGGGAGCTGGCTCCCTGGAGGCCGAGGAAGACCTCGCCGCGGTCTCCCATCTCCCGGCCTCGGGGTCCCTAATCTCCCGTCCGCCAGCCCCAGGAGGCCCCCAGGCCGCCGCCTCCAGGCTACTAGAAGTGGGGTCTTTAGCCCTGGGAATACCCTGCCCCCCATCTTTTTCTAGAATTCTCTTCCCTCCTCCCACGAACCACACAGAGACTCGGAGATGGGAAAGGGGGAGGGTCTTAGAGACAGGAGAGAAAGCTTTGGGGACCCCGGCCCGAGAAGAGCCCGAGGTTTTGCCCGTGGAGGTTGACTCTGGGACTGATTCCGAAGCCCCGAGCGGAAGACCATAGGGTCTCAGTGGACCTCGCTCCCCAGGGGAAGCCCGGTCCATCCGCCACGCCTCCGGGCTCTCCGCTCCAAAGGCTGCGGGGGAGCGCGGGGGCGCCCCGCTTGCTCCCTGGCCCATCGGAGAGCCGTCCCCCCAGTTTGCACCGCCGGCGCCCGCCGGGGCCACCCGGCCGGGGAGGGACAGGCCTGGCCCGGGGTCCCGCAGCCTCACCTGGGGCCCTGTCGGGGCGGCTCAGGGCGCGCGGGCCAGCCGGCTCTCGGGCGGCCCGGCCTGCTCCCGCTCCCGCTCCCGCTCCAGCTCCTGGCGGCTCCGAAAGTCCTCGATGGCGCGCTGGTTCTGGAAGTCGATGAGCGCCATGGTGATGGAGGCGTTCCAGCAGCTCTCGTCGGGGCAGCGGAAGTCGATCTCCTTGCGGTCGCGGGTGACGATGGTGAAGTAGACGTGCTTGGCCGTGCGCTCCACGCAGTCCACCTTGAGGATGGAGTGGAAGCGCAGCTCCTTGGGGCGCGCGCCGCGCCGGGCCCCCGCCGGGCCGTCGGGGAAGAGGCTCAGGCCGTCGGTGCTCAGCACCACCAGCTTCTTCTTCCACAGCTGGAACAGGCTGTCGCTGCGCTTCTCCAGCTCGCCCTCGCGGAGCACGGCGCCCGGGACCTTCATGCCGCCCGAGCCCACGGCCCCCGGCCCGGCCCGGCCCAGCCTGCAGCGCCCCGACGGCAGCAGAGAGGCAGCGGCCGGGGCTGGCCCGGACGAGCGCACGGGGCGGGCGGCCCGCCGGGAGATCGCACGGGAGAGCGCACGGGGCGCCCCGACGGAGCGGCGGCCGGGAGATGGAACGGGGCGGCCGCGGCTGGAGGCAATCTGGGGGGCCGGGAGCGGGCAGCACTGAGGCCGCCGGCTTCCCGCCGCGCCTTTATCTCGGGGGGCACCTCCTCCCGCCCCGCGCCCCGCCCCGGCCCCGCCCCGGCCCGCCCAGGCCCGCCCAGGCCCGCCCGGGGCTTTCCATGTGCGCGCGGACACCGGCCGGCTTCGGGGCCGGGCCCACCCCTGGGTCCTTCCGGGCCCCGCATCCTCCCCCCGCCCGCTCTCTTCCCCATCTGTCGGCCCGCCTGGCCTGCCTCCCTCCTGGCCCAATCTCCTGTCGCCACCTCTCGGCGGCCTCTTCTCCTTGGCTCCCTAGTCTTCATTCTGCTCCCTTCTTTGCTCTCCTTCTCCCCCTTCCTTCCCGCTTTCCCTCTCTCCTTCCCTCTCTCCCTGCTTCCTTCCTTCCTCTTCCTTTCTCTTTCTCTTTCTTCTCCTCCCCCCTTCCCCATCCACTCTCATTCACCCCCCTCACTTCCTGTGACCTCCCTTCCCCCAGACTGTTCCCCGGCCTCCCTCCCTGTCTGCCCATCTCAGAGGCGTGGACGCTGCCCAGGAATGTGGCTCCTGCCTCACCAGCCCGGCCCAGGCGTGACTCATCTCCCTCTTCCCATCCCTGGAGGCCTGAGCCTGGGCCCCAACTCAGCCATACTTTCCCTGGGAAGAAAGAACTTCCGCCCCACCCAAGCCCGAGTTGGACTGAACTCAACTTTGGGTTCCTGGGAAGCTGGAGGCTCATCCCCGCCACCCTCTGCAGTCTAACTCAGCTCATACCCAGCAATCTGATCCCTCTAGCAGACCATGCTCCACTCGGGGCTGTCTGGGCCTCCCAGGCTGCCCACTAGGCGAAGCCCCGGGGGCTCCCGCTTCCTCCCACCGGCTCACCCCGGGCCCATCCAGGTGCCTGGGCCACACTCCCCAAGCCCACTGTCTCTAAGGCCTCCCAGGCTGGGCCAGTAAGCTCAGCTTGACTTTGTCCTGGCCCCCTCCAGCTCATCAATGCTTGTTGCCCAAGTGGTTGCTAGAAACGTCCGAGGCTTTCCTTCCAGGGTCTCCCTGGAGGTCTCCCCACACCCCCTGAGCATTCCCCATCCAATGGAATATAAGCCCCCAAGACCCAGTGGGGACTGCTCTCTTAGGCTCTCCCCCCCCTGCAACCCCTCCAAGGGCCAGGCACTGCCTCAGTCATGCTCCAGATCTCTGTTCCCCAACCACAAGAGCCCCCTGGGGAGTCCGTATGGTGGAGGAGAAAGAAAACAGGCTGGGGAGCCAGAGGAGCTGTGTTCCGATTCTGCCTCTGTGGCTGCTGGAAGCCTCACTTTCGTCCTCCAGATCCCATCAGTCTAGGGTCCAATAACCTGATCAGAGAAGAGCCGAGCTCCCTGAGCCACATGCTTGTGGGGGAGGAAAGGGAGGGCCTGGCCCAGGGGCTGGTAATGGGGAATGCTTATCCATAACCTAGCTCTGGTCACTTCCACCTTTTAACATTGCTGGGGGGACCCCTTCAGGCAAGACAGCAGGAGGTAGGAACCCTAGAACCCCCTGGGGTGGAGTCTCCACCTTGGAAAGCTTAGCTATCTAGTCATTGATTAAACTGTAGGGGAGGGGAGGAAAGGAAAAAGCTTTCACCAAGCACCCAGGTGCCTGGCTGTGCAAGGAAAGGGGCTCTAGGTGAGGCAAATAGAAATGGTGCTCTGGGTTCCAGTTCCACACTCCCCTCTGATATTCCGTTTTTAGTTTCAGTTCCAGTTCCTCTCTGGGTTCTGACGTTCCATGTTCTTGGTTACAATTTCCCTCCCAGCTCTGATATTCCAGTTTCCTGGTCCCTCCCAGTTCTAATATGTGATGTTCAAAGGTTCTCTCTAGTTCAGATAGTCCATGGTCCAAGGTCTCTCTCAACTCTGAAATTCCGGATTCTCTGTTCTACAGACCTTCCCTGTTCTAAATATTCTCCAATCTAAGGTCCCTACCAGTCTCTAAGGTCAAATGTTTTATCTTCCAAACCAGGGTCCCTTCCCAGCTCTGATTTTCCATACAATATGTTCTAAGGTTCCTCCCAGGCAGTTCGGACATTCTATGTTCTATGGTCTGAGGTTCCCATGGTTCTGATATTCCATGGCTCCTCTCAGTTTTGACATTCTGTATTCTAAGGCTCCCCACAGTTCCAGGATTCCATGTACTGTATTCTAAGGTTCCTCCCAGGTCGGACATTCTGTGTTCTGTGTCCTAAGTTCTGACATGATCTAACATGTGTTCCCTCCTATCTCTGAGGTTCTAGGTCCCAGGGACCCTCTGACTTTGACATTCTGGCTTTCAGAGTCTACCTGTGATAATTCTTTGCAGCTCCAGTTTTCCTGGTCTCAGTGACGTGAAGTGTCCGCTCAGTCATCCTCCCTGGACTTAATGATTCTAGAGAAGAGATCGAGTCATTTCAGAGTGGTCTTGGAGCTTAGGCCCTCTCTCGGTCACTTTGTATCCAAGGAGGACCACAGCCCTGTCTCTGCCCTCCAGGAATTCACAGAGGGCGAGGAGATGCCCATGCCATTAATGACACCTTCTATCTCTGAAGGACTTTCCCCGAAGCCGCCAGGAGATAGGACTTGAAGGGTTATTATCTCTCGCTCAGAGCTGGGGCAGCAGACTCAGAGAAAGGATAGGAAGTGACCTGTGATCACAGAGTTATGAGTCAGGGTACAAGCCATCATTCGGACTCAGGAATCCCAACTTCAAAGTCAGCAGGTGCCTTTGCCATACCTCCCTAACTCGCAGGCAGGTAGATGGTGATGAGTGTCAAGAAAATGCTATTGGGAGGGGCAGAAGGTCTGGTCATGGGGGAGTGCTCAAAGCTTAAGGAAAAAGAGAGAGAGAGAGAGAAAGAAAGAAAAAAAGTGAATGAATGAATGAGTGGATGAACAAATGAATGAATAAATGAGTGAAGGAATAAAGAGGAAAAGAGGTAGGGGTGGTGATAGAAAAAAGTCATCCAGCTAGGGTGAGATCTGAAACCAGATCTGGTCTTGAAGCATCCCCAGGTGGCCTGGACAAGCAGGGCCCAGGACGAGCAGGGCCCAGGACGAGCAGGGCCTGGGCCAACCAGCCAATTTCTGTTGGAAATTCTGATGATTCTCTTGGAAGACTTAAAAACCTTGCCGGCTCCCTTGCTGCCTGGTATTCCATCTTCCTTTGTTCCTTTTTTTAAAAAAAAATTATTCATTTAAGTCAATGGGGTTAAGTGACTTGCCTAAAGCCACACAGCTAGGTAATTATTAAGTGTCTGAGGTCACATTTGAACTCAGGTCCTCCTGACTCCAGGGTCAGTGCTTTATCCATCATGCCACCTAGCTGCTCTCTTTACTCCTTTTTTAAAAGAACATTAAATCACCTGGGAAATCACCTGAGGTTTCTCTGGGATATTTGGTGAACAGGGGCTAGGCCAGAGTCAGCTCAGGGGCCACCCTTCTCTACCCGACTCCACAGTGGTCTTCCTCAGCCCACCTTAGGAACCCTCCAGCCCTCTTTGTGCCCTCATCTGTGAGATAAATGGATTGGAGGAGCTGGTCTGGGAGGCCTTTTCAGTCCTCCCCCCCCAAAAGCAGCAGGACCAGAGGAAAGTTAGTGTTTCCCCAGCAAGATAAAAGCGATTCTGATGTCTATGGCCATAGAACCTTTTCCAAAACCCTGAAGTCCAGAGTTCAAAGGTCCCTTGGACCATGGAGTGATGGAGGAGGGAGAAACCTTAGAACAGAGGTAATCTCATCTCTTCCATTTTTTCTTCCACCTCCAAATGTACAGAGGAGGAAAGTGAGGCCCAGAAAGGACAAAGATGAGAGACTGGGAGCTAGCATGGCCAGTTCTCTGGCCCAGAGTCTGCTGTGGTTTCTGATGGCCCTCACTCCAGTCCCTCTGGGTCAGGGACTTCAGGTGTTATCATACCCATTTTACAGATAAGTGAGGATGAAGAGGGGAAGTCACTCACTCCAAGGCCCCAGAGCTAGGCAGGGCGGGAGCCACCACCCTTGGCTGCCTGGGTCGGGAAGCCCCGGCTGACATCATCCCCTCCACTCCCCTCTGGTTGCCCTGACGTGTTCCCATGATACCCCACATTGGACTTCCTGGGGTTGACACTTTCCCTCCTTGTTCCCATTTTCAGAGGCAGCACCAAAGCCTTTGATGCCAGGCCCTTCCTGCCTCCTGGTCCCATCCGGAGACAAGTGGCAGCTGGGGGCTCTGGGAGGGCAATGAACAATGGTGGTCTGTCTGTAGCCTCCGTTGGAAGGGAGCTTGGTTATTTCCACAAAGGCCCTTTCCTGGGCCAGGGGAGAGAACCCATCTCCGCCCCGCCCCCCCAACTGAGGCCTTCCTTGGGACACAGGATGGGGATTCAGATGGCACCACCAGTGGCTCCTCCTGGCCCTCTGGCTACAGCGAGGAAAGTGAGATACGCCTCCAATTCTTCCAGAGCTGCTGCTACTGCCCAAGCAGGCCCTGCCAGGCTGGGAAACCCATAGGTTGGACTGGGTCTAAGGTTGGACCAACCCAGAAAAGCAAACCAAGAAGCTGTAGCTTTGACCCTTACCTCCCCAGAACCCTTTGTGGTTGTCACAGAGACCATCTGTTGAGAGGGGTCAGAGCAGACTCGGACACACCCTCACAAACCACTTGATTGGGCCCAACCCTCCACACTCACAGCTGGTCTCCTCCTGGGAAGCAGAGAAGACTTAGTCTGTTCATTGTTCTCTCCTCCAAGTTTGACTGTGATGGGGAAAGGGAGTCTGAGGCAGGTGCCCCTCCGGCTGCTTCATGATGGAGGGAATAAGGTTGTTCCTGCCCAAGTAGCCTCCGAAATGGCCCAGCCAAAGGTCTGTAGGTCTGCCCATTCAGAGGGAGCCGGGCTTTGATGCTCTGATTGTGCAGGGTCTCTGTGCCGGAGAATTCTACCTGCCCATCTCCATTGCCATGGGAATGCTCATGCCCTCTGCCAGGATGCTCTTGGACACTCTGAGGGAGCTCTGACCCAGTTCTTCAATTCTGAAAAGGGAAGTACAATCTCAAGTAGAGGAGGAGAAAAGAAGAGGTGGGGGACACTTCTACCTCCCTGCCCCCAAATAAGTGTGGGCAGATGGGGCAGGAGGCTTGCCCCAGAACCAGGTCAGCAGTGCCTACAAGTGTGGTCTACATGGGCATTCTCCCTCAGGATGGGCAGGCCAGGCCCTGGCCACAGACTCCCCATGCCCAGAAGTGGGTTTTCTGGAAAGCCATTTTCTTGCCAGTCTGGCTATGGGTTTGGGCAAGGGCTGGATATCCAGCCTGGGGTCTCACTTCCTCTGGTCTCAGAGCCCCAAGGAGACTTAGTCTCTCCCCATGGATGGATCTGCCTGTAAGAGACCCCACATGGAGGTAGAGTCACACGCATGTATAGGCCGATGAATGTAGGTCTCAATGCAGGTGTCCACACAGATGCCTTTGTCTGGAGGTTGGGACGCACCTGTGACCCTTGTGATGTGTGCAAGGTAAGAAGAGCTCTGATTGGGGGTGGAGGATCTGGGCTGAAGAGCTGCCTCTGATGCTCACCTGCTGCCTCTGGCGCCTCAGTTTCCTTGTTGAGAAATGATCAACCTCAATGACCTTTGATGGTCTTCTAAGCTCTGGCCTCCAACCCTTGATGCCTCCGGTTTTAACCAGGTCCTCTGACCTCCAGATCCAGCCCTTTCCCCCAGGAGACTTCCTTCTTAGGGGAGATGGGAGATGAGAGACAAGAGACAAGAAATGGGAGATGATGCGATGAGTGATGATGAGATTGGGGAGATGGAGACCCAGGGCCAGGCCTGGTAAAGGAGGGGGCAGAGTGTCTGTCTGTCTGTCTGTCTGTCTGTCTGTCTCTGTCTCTCTCTCTCTCTCTCTCTCTCACACACACACACACACAGAGAAAGGGCTTTAGAGGTTCAAGCTGATGAACTTCTCTTCTGATGGAGGCCTTTTCCCCTAAAGGACATTCAACCTCTAAGGTGTCAGGGGTCTGAGGAAGGAAAGTCCTCCCTTGGGCCCAGCACAGTGAGAGGCCTGGGGTCTGAACCAATAGAAAATAAGGAGGCTGAGGGTAGAAATGACTTCGTTTGGGTTTGACTCCCAAGCCTCTCATGTAGTGGGGCTCAACAAATTCCCCATAAAGTGGTTTGACTGGGGTCCAACTTGTCAAAGAGAAAGGGGGCCCCCGCTGGAGTGGCCTGGCCTCTGGGGCCTCCAGCTCAGCCCAGGCCTAGAGACTCCTCCCACCCTAAGATGTGATGGGGAGGACACGGACCACTGAGCTATTCTGTTAATGATACCCTTGGCCATGGGATGTCAGCCTCCTGCCTCCTCCAGCTTCCTCTTACCCAACAACTTGCCACACTGTGCCTTGTTGCCACTGGCGGAACAAACCAGGGATACCATTACTACAGGAAAACTTGGGCATTGGCGGTCTAACAGCTGGACAAAATCTGGGACTGCCCAGGCTCAAGCTCCCTTCCTGGCCATGGGGTCTCATTTAAAAAAAAATTATTTATTTAAGACAATGGGGTTAAGTGGCTTGCCCAAGGTCACACAGCTTGGCAATTATTAAATGTCTGAATCCAGATTTGAACTCGGGTCCTCCTGACTCCAGGGCTGGTGCTCCATCCACTGTGCCAGCTAGCTGCCCCATGGGGTCTCATTTTAGAATGCAGCCTCCTTGAGGGCAGAGACCGCCTCTGAGTCACAAGTCCCAAGGACAATGTCTAGCCCAGAGAAGTCTCCTGATTGGACCCTCCGGTCTCAGAAGGCGGAAGGCTGGTGTTCTAATGCCACCTCAGGAGGCACTTCCCCCTGTCAGCCTCAGTTTCCTCAACTATCAAATGAGGGGGTTGGGCCAGGAGGGAGATGGACTCTGAGGTCCCCTCTCAGTTCAGAATCAAGATTTCCGGCGGGTCCAGAGTAGGGTCCTGGGGAGGGACTGGCTGGACCTGACTCCTGCCGGGAGCTCCCTGAGGTCAGGGCCGGGCTCCCCAGGTACCTCACATAGCAAGTGAGCCCAGAGCCTGGGGCTGAGCAGAGAACTGAGGAGCTGGTCCTGGGTGCCTGGGCTCACGTGGGGGGAGGGGCAGGGGACCTGGCCCATTTCCAGAAGTCTCTGCTCTTAGGCAGTGGGGCGGGGGGAGATCTGCAGGTCTCTGCCCGGTGGGCTGCCAGGTTTGCTACTCTCTATCCTATGGAGTCCCCTCCACGTCATCCTTCCCGGGGAGAAGGTGGGGCTCCCAGAGGGGCCGAGCCTCCAGGTTTGGTCTGTGGGCCGACAGGCAGCAGGCTCAACCTGTGCGCCGCTCTGAGTCAGGGAGATACGCATCTTGGACCTCATCCTTGAGTCACTTCCTCCAGCCTCCAGCTTTAGAGCCTCTTCCCTCATAGGACAGACCTTGGATCATTGCTCTGCCGCAGGACTCCCAGGCTGGACCAAGCCGGGGGCTCAGGGGTGGCAACCTCCGAGGGCAGGCCCTTTGAGCTGGGGGGCCGGAGTCCAACGCTGGCCTCCTCTCTGCCCCTCCCCCATCCCAGCCTTCCCCCATCTCCTCTCCCTGGGTTAGGCTTCAGAAGAAATTTCTGTGGGAGAAGAAACCCCAGGGCCAGGAGGGGGATAGGAATGGCCTGTCTTCACAACTCCAAGGGCTGGGAAGAGGCACCCGGCCCCAAAGGGCAGAACAAGGAGAAATCGGGGTGGCTTGGAGGAAGGCAGGGGTTCCCTTTCACCCTCATCCCTGGATAGTCACTTATTTGGGGGAGGGGAGATTATTGGTCAGCATGAGGTGGGTGCCATGGCCTTTGAGGATCCTTCTTTCTCCAGGATTCTCCCAGGTCTCATCCTGTTCCCTGGGGGTTCTGAGGTCAGTGGGAAGGGGCCGGAAGCCCCATCTCCGGCTCCCCCACAACTCCCAGCGGCCCTGGCCGATTTCTGAAAAGGCTCCAAGTTTCCTATGGGTCAGCACGGTGATGCCTGAGGATCTGAAGGGCCCGGGAAACTCATGCTGGTGACTAAGTCCCCGTCACCCCACAGCAGGCAGTGGGAGGAAGAAAGTGAGATGCCCTCGGGGAGGCCCCGTCCACACCTGGTTTCAGCCTTTACTCCCTGCTAAGCCTCCCAGGCCCCAGCCCTGGGCTAGGGATGTCTGAGGCCTCAGTCTTCCGGCTTCCCTGCAATCAGGAGCCTGTAGAGCCCCAAGAGGAGGAGCCCCGGGTTCTGTCCCATGACTCGGGTCCAGAACAGCCACCCAGAGCCCGGGCGGGGGGGGTGACTGCTGAAGCCAAACTGGCCCTAATCTAGGATGAGCTCATGAGATGGGGGGGTGATGACTGGAGGCCAGAGGGGGCACCTCAGTGGGCATCTGGGGGCCCTGCCTTTGCATAAGGGGCAGGAGGAGGGGAGTCCTGAGGACATGGATCAACTGGAAAAAATGCAAAGGAGGGCAATCAGGCTGGAGAAGGGCCTGGTGCCATTGAAGGAGGAGCTGAGCAGCTTTAGCTTGGAGAAAACTGGGGGTCACAGAACTATTGGAGGGGCTGTCACATGGATGAATGAATCCGATTTGTTCTCTCCACCCCAGTCCTGGGACATAACCAAGATTGTGAGGGAGGGGGGAGTTAGAGGCAACCCCTCTAAGGATTGGAATGACCCCAAAGCAGCCAGGCAGCTGTGAAAGGCAGGGAACGCCCTGTAAAATGGGGTGACTGGTCTACCCTGTATCTAAGAGTCTGATGGTCCGGGCCTTCACATGGGCATTTTCATGGCACCCCTTTGTAGGCAGTGTTAGTCAGGTGGCTTTGTCCATGGCTGAGCCTCTGAACATCAGGCTAGCCCAGTAAGTTTGGGGGGAGACCATGCTGTTCCCCCCACACACACATACACATACACAGTCATTGATAGACTCCCCAGGCCTAGGGCCATCTCAAAGACTGTTCACAGAGCTGGGGTGCCTCTAGCCTCAGTCATCAAGATCTACCTTGATTCCCTGGCCTCAGGGGGAGAAAGCTTTGCCATGAAGTGGGGGGCACAGCACCATGACAGGGAAGAGTCCCCCCAAATGTATCTAATTTATAACCTGCCCTCCCGCCTCTCCCCCCAAATGGGCACACAAGACCTTCACTCTACTTGGCAAGGATGTTCCAAGGAGCTACACTGATGATAGGCCTGATGGGGCCTTGTAGTCACTTAGTCTGAGCCCCTCATTTTACAGAGAAGGAAACTGAGGACCTGCAAGATCAAGAGACTCCCTCAAGGCCACCCAAGCGGTGAGTGACAGAGAGGAGATTCCAACCCAGCTCCTGGGACTCCTGGCCCCATGGCCTTCCCCGGCAAGGAAAGGCAGCGTCCCAGTCGTGTCCTAGCTCGGACCCTTCCCAAAAATCCATCACACAGGCCCTGGGATCACCTGTCCTGACCCTGGCCAAAGCCCTGGGGCCCAGGCTGAGCCTGGGACTGCAGGAGGCCTAGGTGGTCCCAACGGTTACTGCCCCCCAGCAGGGGCAGGGGTGAGCCTCAGGAGACCCCCCTCCACACACAGTGCAGGGACTGGGCTAGGGAAGAAGAAGCAGGAGAATTGCTGTCGGAGGGGCCTGGGCTCCTCAGTCCTGTTCTGAAGCTCCCTGCACCCTTATAAGACCTGGCTTCATCTTGGACCAGAGCCAAGGTCCCCCCAAACTGCCCCCCCCACCAGCAGAGAAGGCTTCTGGCCCTGCCAGTCGCCTCCAGCACCCACTCCCCAAGCTGAGGAGAGCCGCTGGGGCCCTAATTACCCCCCAATTTGAATGGAGGAGGCGGAGGGAAGCTGGGGTTCTCACCAATTTCCCTGCCTCTCATAAAAGGTTCTCCTCTGTAATTATTCCCCTGTGGGTGTGAGCTGGTTTTCCCTGAACCTGCTCTCCCCCGCCAGGCCCCTTGGGACAGACTCCCTCCCAGCTGCGTGGGGAGGGTGGGATGGGGCTGAGCTGGGGGCTCCTGGGGACAAGGAGGAGGCCAGAATTTGAGCGAGTCCACCCCTTGGCCACGGGGAGCCAACGTGGCCTCCATTGACCACAACTCACTTCTCTGGGGTCCCCAGAGTGGGGAGGAGCCACTTGAGCCAGGTTTCCACCAAGCTGGTGGAAGGTATGGCCCCTCCCTGCAAGATGGCACACCCCAAAGTCAAAGGTGGGGGCACAGATTTCTGGTGAATGGTGCAAGGCCTGGAAAGCAAAATGACAGAAGGGGAATGCCCCCTCCCCCATGCAGTCCCGTGAGATGAGGTAGAAAGCCCCCACCCCCTCCTTTGCCCCTCCCTCCTGCAGGGAGGAGGACTTGGGCTTGGTGTCCATGGTTGGGAAGTGGGAGGGGCTGCCCCAAAAGGGGGTGGGCACCCCCTGAGACCTGCAGGCAGTCTGGTGGACCAGCCAGACCTGCTGCCTAGGGCGCCCGGGCTGGCTCTGAGGGCTCCCACCTCCCATAATGCTTTGCCCCATCTCCCTCTACCTTATCCCAATGGACCCAGCCACACCATCATTTAGTCAGTCTGCAAATGCTCCCTGGGCGAGCACCCCCTTTCTGAGCCTCCCCATGCTCAGCGGGGGGCCATCTGGGGCCATAGGCCTGCCTGGAGGGTCACCAAGGTCAGCCAGGAAAAGTTAGCCAAGCCCTGATGCAGTGGAGTAGAGGGGCGGGGCAGGAACTGGGTTCAAGTCCATCTCCAGCCTTCCAGGTGATCCCTTGAAGACCTCGATCTTCTCCTGTATAATCGAGGCAGCTAAGCCCCCAGCCAGCTCTGGTCTGACCCAAGAGCCCCAGCCTCAGAGGGAGAAGCTGCAGGTGGCATTGGGCTCCGATTCCCTCTGAGCCTTTGTGACTTTCTGCCCATGACCCTCGAGTCAGGGACCACTGGCCACCTCCGATGCCCCTGGAGGTGGGGGCAGGGACTTGGCTTAGAGATGATCAGCCCTCCCCGGAGCACAGGGAGTGGCATCCATTGGGCATCCCGGTTCACCTGAGACCGTACGAGGTGAGAGGAGCTGAAGGGGAGCTGGAGCCCCAACCCTCCCTACAACTGAGTGGCATCAGAAAGCCTGGGTTTGAATCTGGGCTCTGGGTCTCAGTTTACCCATCTGTAAAATGAGGAGAGCCTAGATGGCTTCCAACTTTGACATCAGATTTTTTGACTGTTTTTTGGCCTTTTTGCATCCTCAGCATTTAGAACAATTTCTGGAAGACAGGAGGCACTGAATAAGTGTTGATGGAGAGCAAGGGGCCCAAGTCCTAGCCTCCCCCATCCCAGCCCCCCCTCCGAGAGCCTGGCATTCTGCCTCAGCCCGTGTGACTGTGAAGGCCTCCCAGCACGGCCGGCCACCCATCGGAGACAGGCCCAGATGTCCATCGCCCACTGGGCTCGTTCTGAAGCTTCTTCCTGTTCCCAGGCCAGGAAGGTCTCCAGGTGGAGCCTTCAGCTGGGGACAGAGATGCCACCTCGCCCAGACGGCTGGCAGATTGGGTGAGGCCAGACCCAGACCCCACTCTGAGCCGGTAGAAGGTGGCATCCCCAGAGTCACTCATTCATCTCAACAGTCTTTGGCTCTCCCTCCACGCCTGGCGCAGGCAGCTGGCATCCAGGGCCTTGCCTATGGATGACAGGAACCGGGCTGGTGGCTGCTCAGCCCACCCCTGCTCTTGGGGACCTGAAGACAGGTACATACCCAGGCATACAGGAGCTCAGAGGGGAGAGGCTGGGTCATTCAGGGACCCTTCAGTCATCATTTGGGGGTGCCTGATAATCCTCTCCAACGTGGTTATAAAGAAAGGCTCTGAAGGGGAGATGGGAGGAGTCATCAGCTGTGGCACTGCTGGGAAAGGAAAACCAGGGATGAGACGTGTGTTTTTTAAAATGAAATTCAAAATATCAACTAGCTCCAAGTCACACAGATCCCTGGGGCCCTCCCCTGGAGACCTCCGGGGGTCTCCGTCGGATGACTTGGATATGGTTCAGTCTACCTCACTGCACCGCAGCCGTGGCCCCTCTCTTCTCATCCGGAACTCAAAAGCCAGAAGAGAGACTTTGCCAAGGGATTCCCTAAAATTTAGGCAAACTAGAACCACGTTCTCCTGTTCTAGCGCTCTCGCGACTCCATCAAAGGAAATGAAATTTGTTGGTCTGCCGCGTTTTTTGGAGTCATCCTGGCTCCCTGCGACCGCTGCCTCCTTTTCCCCCCGGCCACTAAGCATCCCTTTACTATCTTGCTGAATGTTCCCAATGGCTGAAGACAGGAATTCCGATTGATCGGACTCTGCTTTTCCCGTTGTGGAAAATTAGTCCCCCTGCCCTGCTCTATGTCCTTGATTTCTGAGATGTCCCCCTGCCCCGCGCCGGCCTCCTCGTTCTCAGTGAGTGAGCACAGCAGTCACCCCCTCGACAGACCTCAGGATGTCATTGCCCTCGGCCGGGGAACGTGGGGTTCTTTTACTCTCGCCATGTTCATCCGAGACCCCGTACCCCATCTCTGTCTGTAGACATCTGAATCTCTAGCCACCTACCAAGCCCGGTCTTGACGTCTCCACCTCTCCGAGGCCTTCTTGGATCCCTGGACTGGTCCCCAGCACCCCTGGGTCCCGCTGCATCACTTTGTTTATACTTGTCACTTCCCATTCTTCCTTGGTCTGTGCCTGATGGAGATCTCCAGAAGGAGACAGAGGCGAGACTCAGGAGGCTTGAGTTCAAAGGCTCCCTTGCTACTCCCCCCCCGTGGGGAGAGGTCCCACCTTTAGCCAGGCCGCCCAGGGCCCAACCGGCTTGCCCGCCAGTCCCTCCAGAGCCCGCACACCCACTCACACAGAACACCCCTCCTTACACATACATACTAGCATGCTCATTTACACAGACCAGACAGACTCATTTATACTCACACATACTAACACACTCATCCATCCATACACACACTAACACATGCATGCACATTCACACCCAAGTGGAGAAGATGCAGCTCTAAGAGGGGACCATAGGTGAAGGGGAGTGGCCAACCTAAAGGTCCCAAGGTCCCAACTCTACACCCCTTGGTCCCCTCCCCATTGCACCAGGAAGTCTGGTTCCTGCCTCACTGTCCCATTCTGGTCTTGAGAGAATACAAGGGTTAGGTGGACACTCGTTGAAATCTGTCCTTCCTGAGAAATCCCCTGGTGCTGCCTGGGATCGGACCCCATCCTGGGCAGCCGGCTGCTCTGCTCCCACATAGGGTCAGCCCTGCTCCGGGGAGCAGGAATGGGAAGAGCCTGAGTCAGTGACTGCCACTGCCCATATTGGGGGGAGAGGGCAGCAGCTGGGCAGGGAGCAGAGTCCAGCTTCACTGAGACTCAGCCACGAAGCCCTCTCAGAGGCCGGAAGGCACGGCCGGAGACCAAAGTCCCCTCTGGGAGCCAGAGGAAGCGTGGGAGGCAGGAACCTGACTGGCCCTGCCCTGCCGATCCCTGCCCTTCTTCTAGGATCCCTGGCAACAGCCAGAGCTATGGTCCCTGCTCCCCATCCTTGGGGGTCCTTGTGGGCCCCTCCTCCCAGAATGACAGTCCTGAGAAGGCCTTTGGGTATTTAAAAGGAATCCAACCCCCTCCCTTTACAAGGGGGGAAACTGAGGTACAGCAGAGCTGGGACTTGCCCCAGGTCACCTTCCAGCTAGGTGCTAGGGAAAAGCTGTCCTGAATCCAGCTGGGAGGCCCAGAAAGAAAGGGGGGGGGGATCCTCCAGCCAGGGCTTCCTGGAAGTCGCCCAGTTTTTGTCCTGCCTTCCCAGATCTTAAAATCTAACGGGAGGGGCGGCTAGGTGGCATAGTGAATAAAGCACCGGCCCTGGAGTCAGGAATACCTGGGTTCAAATCCGGTCTCCCACACCTAGCTGTGTGGCCTTGGGCAAGTCACTTAACCCCATTTGCCTTACAAAAACCTAAAAGAAAAATCTAATGGGAGAGACTATGTGCCCCAAAGTCACCACCCACGTGTGCCTGCACAGGGTGAACCTGGATGAGAGAAGGGAGCAGCAGGGGGACCAGGCCACACCCCCTTACCTGAGGTCCCCTCCTGGAGCTGCATCAGCCTATGGGAATGCACCTTCCCCACTCGTGCGCATGTGTGTGTGTGTGTGTGTGTGTGTGTGTGTGTGTGTGTGTGCATGTGAGCACATGCATGCACACCCACCCAGGTCCTAGGGAGGCTGGCCTCAGGGGCTCTGTGCCCCACACTCTGAATGGGGAGGGGCCCCTGGGAGGGGCTCGTGGTCTTTGTGTGCCAGGGGACAGAGATGGGGGCCCTGGCTTTGATCTCTTCCTCACCTTCCTCCTTCCTCTTCTCTGTGATCATGAACAAGCCTAAAGCTAGGACCTGGAGGATCCTGGGGGATCTTGGGGTCTGGTCCTCAGACCCCCTTTCTTTTGCCTCCTCTCCCCTTCCTCCCTAGTCCTCCTTCCTCCTTCCCACCCTCCGTCTTCAGACCCTCCCAGCCTCCCTTGGGTCCCACAGGCCTCCTTGACCACACACTGTTAAAAGCTCTCTCCAGAGTTGCGATCAGTAAGGCAACGGTGGAAAAATATGGAAGTAACCTTTGTGATGGACTTATCCTAAAGAATGTGATCCACCCGCGATAGAGCTGGTGGTGTTGGAACACAGACTGAAGCACATTCATTATTATTATGTTTTGGGGGGGTGCAGGGCAAATGGGGCAGGGTGGCCTGCCTGGGGCCACAACAGCTGGGTGATCGTTGGGTGTCTGAAGCCAGATTTGGACCTGGGTGCTCCTGGCTCAAGGGCCAATGCTCTGTCCACTGCACCCTGGCCATACCTACTATTTTATTAGTATTATTATTATAATTATTAAATTTTAATGTTTTCTCTCTATCGCTCATGTGGGTCTATATTTTCTTGGGGGGTATTATATTTACTCTTAAACAAGAATATTTTAGTAATGTATAAAAACATTATTTGTACCAAATAAGAATGAATAAATAATTAAAAAGAAAAAAATTTTTAAAAAAGCTCCCTCTAAGGAGCAGCCAGTGTGGTCACTGTCCGGGTTGAAGGCTGAAGTCTTTGCGGGGAGCAGCTTGTGTATGGTTAACGCTACTGGCCTGGTGGGGGACAGAGCAGGAAGGGGAGGCCCCTGGGAGCCCCAGGCACTGTGAGCTCTGTTGGGAGCCCCCAGACCTAGGGCCTGAGTGAGGCGGCAGAGATGTGTTGCCAGGGAGAATTGGCATCCACCCACCTGCTGCCACCCACCCACCTATGTACACTCAGTGATTCACCTGGAGGCGGAAAACACCACCCTTAGACAGGCAGGCCCAGAGGGGGTAGCAATTAGGGCCAACGCCCAGCCCCAAGAGGCTCCTATTTTAGGAGGGGATTTTCGGAGGAAAGAAGAAAGGGAGGGTCTTGGGAGAACAAAAACTGGATGATTCCCCCACCACCACCAAAAAAAACCCCAGTATTTCCCCCGTGGGGTCCATCTTACAGGTGAGGAAGCTGAGGCTGGTTCTGAGCAGCTGGGGGGGGGGTATGGCAAAAGGATCCGGTCCTCAACTTCCCAGGGAATTAGCTGAGCCTGAGAAGGGCAACAGGGGCTCCAGGGCAGGGAAGGTGAGGAGCAAGCCAGAAATGACACCAGGACAAGGCCTCCTTCAGCCCTGGCCTGTGGGCAGTGAGGACAGCCACCCTCCTGCTCCCTCAGTGTGGCCTGGCCTGGGCTCAGCAGCTTGGAGAAGACTTTGGAGGTCACCGGAGTCTAGGGAGCCAGTGTCAGAGCCAGGCTTCAGGGTTCAAATCAAGTCATTCCACCCACTAAGGACTGCCTGTTCCTGGGGCCAGGGACCTGAGAGTTGGGGGGGGGTGAGAAGGAAGAGGGCAGATGAGAAGCGCCTACTGTATGCAGTCACTGGCTGTCCCGAGCCTTTCCCAGGGAGCACCTCACTCCATCCTCACAACGCTCTGTCACCCCATTTTACGGCAGAGGAAATGGAGGCAGGCAGAGAAGTGACTCATCCAGGGTCACCCAGCAACGGAGTGTCTGGAGCTAGATTGGAATTCTGGTCTTCCTGACTCCAGGCCCGGATCACTCTCAGAACACTGAGGGGAGAGCAAGACTAAGCTGGGAAAGGCCCTCTGAGAAGGCCACTCGTCCTCACTGAGTCGCTCCAAGCGATTCTGTTCTCATTTAGAAAATGAAGGTGATATCTAGAAGACCTGCTGCCGGTGAAATGGGGATGAGGGTCCGCCCTGCAAGGGGGCCACCTTGTGGTCCCCCTCATCGTCATCATCATCATCACTACCATCCTCGTCCCCATTGTGACTGGCACCCGGGTCAACATCACCACAACTCCACCATCACCATCACCATCACCATCATCATCCCCATGGTTACTGGCACCAATGTCAACATCACCATGACAGTTGTCCTCATCCCCATCCCTGTGCCATCGATGCCACTATCATTGCCAAAGGAGAAGGCAGCACCCTGAAGCAGGTCTCTACCATCTGGGTGTCCCGGGGGGAAACAGCCCTCCCTGGCTGGGAAGCACCCATGTGACCAAAAGTCAACCTCTTCACGTCTCGGGGCCTCAGGCTTTCCACTGACTCGGCTTGACTTGGGGGTCCCACAGGCTCCAGGTAACCCCCAGAGGTCTGAGGAGGAGCCTGTCCCTGGAGTCCCAGCCCCCCAGACTCATGACCTTGGCATTTTCCTGGACTCCTCCCCCTCCTCACTAGTCAATCAGCTTTGGAGGGGGTGCCCTCACTCTCTGATGCTGCCAGGATCAGAGTGGGAATCTTCTGGGGGGCCCTCTTCCTCCTTTCCAGTCTTTCCCTCCTCTACCAAGGGATCTCCAGGTGCCAGTCCCTGGTTTTTCATTTGGGGAAACTGAGGCCCAGAGGGGAACTCATGGAGTTGGTTAGTGGAAGACTTTGGGCACCTTGATCTCCAGGTTAAGGCCCTCTCCCCTACGCCACCCAGAACCGGGTGCTGACTGTGCCAGCGTGTGTGGGTATGGAGGGTTGAATGCATACATGTGCTGTGAGTCTATCTGTGAGTGGAAGTGTGTTTGGGATCTGAGTGGGAGTCTTGTGACGGGTGTGAGTGTGTGTGTGTGTGTGGTGAAGCCTGAGAGCTCTGGGGAATCCTCCACAGCCTTTCTGGGATGGGGTTCCCTCTTGGTTTTCGTGGGACCTGCCCTCATCCGTCTCCCCTTCCTCTCTAAAATGAACAGCCAGAGAGATCCCATCTGGCTCCCAATGGGGACCCTGGCTTCGGGATCCTGGGAAATATTTTACCACCAGCTCTCCGAGGGGCTGCTAAGTTTATCTGCACCCAACCATTTCCTCTACCACTTTATTACGTTTAGACATTCAACAAAACAACATGCAACCCCCAGGACTGGAGGCTTTGCCCATTTCCAAGACATAACTGTTGACACTGAATATTTAACGAGGGGTTCTCGGAGGCCAGCTTGGCAGTCCTCCTCCCCTCGGTGGGCTTGACCCCATGACCCTAATATCCCCCTGAAAAAAGCTGTTGGCTCCCGCTGCCTCTGCTTCTCTCCTCCCTCACCCTTCAGTCCTGGGTAGCCTGGTTCCCACCCTCTGCCGAGTAACCAGAAGACTCTTGTCCAGCCGGGTAGGTGAAGCTCAGGCCCCCTCCCCTCATTCCCTCATTCCCTCATTCCCCTCCCCCTGGGGGTTCTGGGCCTGCCCCTCTCTGGCTCTCCTGCCCGAGGTCCCTTGCTGGCTCACGGGCCACAGCCTAACTGCCCCCCAACTGCCAGTGCTCCCCAAGGTTCTGCCCCAGGTCCCCTCCTCCCTTGTATTCTCTGGCTCCGCCAAAGGCTTTGCGTCTCTCCCTGGAGATCCCTGCCTCTCGCCTTGCCTCCCCATTGACCTCCTGGACATTTCACCCCGAATATCCTAGAGATGTCAGTGACTCAACCCACCTTAGTCCTCCTGGCCAAGGCCAGGGTGACCAAGCCACCAGAGAATCCCAGACAGTCCCAACTGAATGAGGACCATTGAGGCCAATCCCTCCTCGACAGCACCCCTGCTGTCTCCAAGGTGGCATAGGCAGGTCCAGTTGGGTGCTCCCTGTGAGCTCAGGCAGGTGAGTCCTTGGGACCCTGCAGTACCTGATGCTAAGAAATAGGGACAGTGGAAGGGGAAGAGTTTCTAGCAGAGTCCGAGACTTTATGAGGTCCCGGCCGGGGGTGGGGGGCTGGAAGTATGACCTATTAAGCTAGAAGAGACCCAGACCCCTCACTCTGCCCTGGAGGCTTTCTGGGCCAACCTGGAGGAGGGTCCTGCAGTGCTGGCCCATGGGCCAGGGGGGTGAGATGGGGTAGGGGTTCTTCAATGGCTTCCTTTGCCCCAGGAGAGGAACCAAGATTGGCACCCCCCTCCTCCATTTTACAGGCAAGGCTCTGGGTTGGCCCAGGTCAGAAGGGCAAGATTCAGAGCCAGGCTTTGGGACAGTGAGGAAGGGAGGATGGGGTCACCAGGCCACCTGTAGAATCCATGAACCCAAGAAGGGCAGAGACCAGCCCCCATTTCCCACCTTCAGGGGCCAAGCAGGGATGTGTTCCATCAGCGAGATCTCCCCCAGCTGTGATTCATCTGGTTGCCCTGGCAGAGCTTCCTACTTCACCTTTCCTCAAAACCCCTCGGTATGAGGAAGATGAGGATGGGGGGGGTCTGATGTCACCAGGGCACCCTCTCAACTCTGGAAAGTGGGAAGCACAAGTGGTATTTCCCCTTCACCCCACTTTGCAGATGAGGAAACTGGGGCTCCAGAAGAAGTCATTTGCTCATGGTCACACAGCCACAAAGTTCTTTGGAAATGGTAGGATGCATGCCTTGTCTCTTCCACACTCATTGCTCTTCCTCACTGCTGCTCAGGGGGTCGGGGACAGAACTGCCAAGTGGGTAAGCAGAAACAGAAGCAGGTGGATAGAAGTAGAATTGGGGGATGGATGGCTTGGGAGACAGGAAAGGGAGCCAAGGATGGCACGGCAGCCCAGGGATTGTTGAAGGCTTCATTCCAGGACTTCAAGGTCAGTGAGGCTTCTCGGGGGTCAGGCCAAATGGCAGCTGAGTGGGAGACCTGAGGCCAGGTGAGGTCTTGGGGAGGTAGGGACAGGAGGGAGGAAGATTTGATCTGGGGCATGCCCCTAAACTGCCTGACATAGGCCCCAGGCCCTGGTAACTGGTGCAGGAGGGGGAGCAGCTGCTGCTTCTGCCTTGGTCCCCACTAGCCCAGAAGCTTCTCAGACCCTCCTGGCCCGACAAGAGCCGGCATCCCAGAGGGTGGTCTGGAGGTCGGTCTCGGGTTCCTGTTTGAAGCTCCCAAAAGAGGTGCTGTTAGGGAACAGTGATAATTGCCAGGCGACAGTCCCCACCGGGCCCAGAGAAGAAAGAGGCATCAGCCAAAGAGTGTGGGCAGATGCAGTGGTCAGCCCAGCAGCCCTGAGCAGGACAGGAGTTGGGCAAGGGCCTGGTGCCGGGAATCTGATGGGCTTGAAGCAGGAACTTGGTTCTAGTCTTGGGGGTGCCATCTCCTTGCCCCCAGGGATACCATCTCCTCACCTCCCCGGGGAATCTCTAGGCCTCAGTTGACCTACTTTTAAAATGGAGCAGTCAGACTCCCTGCTGGACCTTCCTGGTCCCTCTCTGCTCCACCTGAGGGGTCCCCAAATTCTCGAAGGATCCCCCTCATGCCCCCAGTCCTCACTGGAGAAACTAGGTGCCCAGAGAAACTCCTCGGCCTGCATTCTGCCCAGGGGCCGCCCTCTGATAAAGGTGATTGAGGTAGAGCCTCACACTCCACTCACTTCTAGGAACAGGAGGTTTTCCAGGTCCGCTCCAGATGGGTCATGGGAAGCACAGCGGGTTCCCTCGTGGCTAGAGAGGGCAGGGAGTGGTAGCAAGAAGGCCTAGAATTGGGGCAGGTGATGCCAGCACAGATGGAGCCACCCTGGCCCCCCAGGGCTTTCCGTTCTTGTGAGCATCTGGAAGATGCAGTGGGGACACAGCAGACACCAGGGACCTCTGGAGAAACCTTTAACCATTGGGAAGCTGTGACCTGCTCAACAAGGTGGCAGGACGACAAGATACCTATGAAAGGCTGGAGGACTGGGCCACACACTGCTTGGGAAAGCACCCCTCCAGGCCCCAGGCTTCTCTTTATTCTGCACTCCTGCACCTCTGGCTTCCAGGGCAGGGCACAGGCCTTGCCCAAGACTGGCTCAGCACTTGATGCCCCCGTGAGGGGAAGCAGAGGATCCAAGGATTCTCCCTGGCCATCCCAGCAGCACAAGAGGGGTCTGGCCTAGTCCAAACAGCCAGGTAGGCCCCCCAGATGGGCACAGCAATGGTCCTTCCCAGGGCTTTCACACTTGCCTCAGATGAAGGTTGAGGATGCCAGGCTCATTCACTCATTCATTCATTCACTCATTCACATTCACCCAACAAACGCTCTGCTGACAAAGATACAGAGGGTGGGTCGAGGATTGATTGATGATCTCCCTGCCAGCATTTCAGGACACAGCACAGACCCCAATTCTGGGGCAGGTGTGAAAGAAGCCACACACCTCACACACACACGGACACTAGAATGAAGGCGCTTGCCCATTTTCCCTGAGCCAAATGGGGCAGGTGTTACCGTCTGTTGAAATAACCATGTGTTTGACAAAGTGGAAAAACAGAAATGAATCAGGGAAAATCTATTTGATAAAAATGGCTTGAAAGCTGGAAAACCATTTGGCAAAACTGAGGTTAAAAGAGCACTAAATAGATTTGAAATAGCCTTTGAGAATCCTAGCATACCTGGGATAGCCCTGGGGAGATGTGTGGCTGACCGCCATTCCCTGTTGATTGCGAAGGTCAAAGGATAGGAACAGTTCCCAAAAGGATTGCCAAGTATTCACAATTGTAATAAAATAAATTCCTAAGAGAAAAACAAATGGAAACGTTCTTGAGGCTTCAGACCACTCTGCAAATGGGCAAAAATTGACCAAAGTGGCAAGTCATTGTTGGAGGGCCTGGGGAAAGATGGGTAAATGGAGGAAGATGGGCACATGGGTGCATTGTTGGGGGAGCAGAAATGGTGCAAGTACTTTGAAGAGCAATTGGAAATGATGCAAATAGTGATTCAAACCTACTCTTTGTGAACTAGAGACTCCATTTTTGGTATGAGTCTAAAACAGAAAAGTTGGGGGGGTAGCAAAGTATTGGAAACCATGTCCATCAATTAGGGAACAGCTACATGTGGAGGTACACGAATGTCATAGCATGTGGTGCTTGGAAAGGATACAGAGAAGCTAGAAGGGCCCCAAGCAGGGGAGTTAGCAGAGTGAAGAGATGATGTCCCAAATTAAAAATGCAATTACAAAGAAGTAGATGAGGGAACACCCCAGCCCTGCCTGGGTGGAGGGAGGTGCTCAGGGGTCATCCCTTGACCAGGTTGCTGACCCTCTGCAAATTCAATCTATCGTGGGGATGGTTCCTGGGAGGGATGGGCACTTGAGATATCACAGGGATATGAAAAAATGACCGGGGGGGGGTGGAGCCAAGATAGCATCATTTCCTGGGAACGCCTTCCCCCCAAAACTCCAAAAGCCAACAAATTATGATTCATCAAAATTTTGAGGGGCATAACCCACAGAAAGACTGATACATTTTCCCAGTCCAAGATAACTTAGAAGTTCCACGAGAAAGGTGTGTTTCACCAGGAGTGGGGATTGGAAAAAGCCCCAGTCTCAGCACAGTCCAGGAACAGCTTGAAGGGGCCAGGAGAGAATTCTGCTACACCAGAATGAGTGTAGAGTGAGGAACACAAGCCGCAGAATCTGCAGCAAGAATCTGGAGAAAGCAGTCTGCACCCCCAGAGATGGTAAGAGAAGTTTGTAGAGATTGCTCTTCCTCAGGGCAGGACTCTGCTGCTAGCATACACTCAGATCCAGGTTGCAGTTTGGGCTTCCATCCGAAGTAGCCAAGCTGGATCCCTCCTTACAGCTCCAGGGCAGAGGGAATTACTGGGGCCATCTACATATCAAAGCACAGGCAAGAGAGCATAAGACCTTGGAGGAATAAAGGTCCCAGTGGGGTGTCCCCCCCCAAAAAAACCCCAAAGCCTTACAAGTGCTGTCTTGGGCTGAGGAAATGAGTAAACAACAGAAAGAGAATCCAACCATAGAGAACTGCTTTAGTCCCATAGAAGATCAACACTCAGATGACAAAATCAAAGCTTCTGTATCCAAAACCTCCAAGAGAAATAGAAAATGGGCTTAAGACTATGGATGAGCTCATAAAAGACTTTGAAAAGCAATTAAGGGAGGTGGAGGAAAAATTGAGAGGAGAAATGAGAATGATGAAGAAAAATTATGAAGACCAAATCAACAGCTTGGTGAAATACAAAAAAAAATACTGAAGAAAATGTTAAAAACCAGTTTAGGACTAATGGAAAAAGCAAAACAAAAGGCAAATGAGAATGCCTTAAAAGGCAGAATTGGCCAGCTGGAAAAGGAGATAAAAAAGCTCTCTGAAGAAAATAACTCCTTCAAATGCAGAATGGAACTAAAGAAGCTGATGACTTTGCAAGAAATCAGGAAGAAATAAAACTCTTCCAAAAAAGTCAAAAATTAGAAGAAAATGTGAAATATCTCACTGGAGAAACAACCAACCTTGAAAACAGATCCAGAAGAAATAATTTAAAAATTATTGGGCTAGGGCAAGCTAGGTGGCATAGTGGATAAAGCACCGGTCCTGGAGTCAGGAGTACCTGGGTTCAAATCTGGTCTCAGACACTTAATAATGACCTAGCTGTGTGGCCTTGGGCAAGTCACTTAACCCCATTTGCCTTGCAAAAAAAATTATTGGGCTACCTGAAAGCCATGATCAGAAGAGCCTAGACTTCATTTTTCAAGAAATAATACAGCAAAATTGTCCTGAGATCCTAGAAGTTGAGGGTGAAATAGAAATCAAGAGAATTTACCAGTCACCTCCTGAGATTCCAAAAGAAAAACTTCCAGGAATATTATAACCAAATTCCAAAACTCCCAAATTAAAGAGAAAATTCTAAAAGCTGCCAGCAACAATTTAGCTACTGAGGCCCCATAGTCAGGATTACAAAGGATCTGGCAGCATCCGCATTAAGGGTTTGTGGGGATTGGAATATGATATTTTGGAAGGCAAAAGATCTTGGTTTACAACCGAGAATCAACTACCCAGCAAAACTGAACATCCTCTTTCAAGGGAAAAGATGGACTTTCAATGAAACAGGGGACTTTCAAACTTTCCTATTGAAACAACCAGAGCTGAACAGTTTGATCTCCAAGTACAGGACTCAGGTGAACCACAGAGGGGGTGGATGAGAAGGACTAATTATGAGGAACTTAATGATACTGAACTGTTTGTATTCTTGCATGGGAAGAAGATACTGATAACTCATATGAACTTTCTCATAAGAGCTGTTAGAAGGAGCATGTATAGCCAGGGCACAGGAAGGAATGAAATATAGTAAAAAGATGGAGTCAATGGGTGATAAAGGAAAGTACTGGAAGAGAAAGGAAAGGAAGTAGCTAAGATATTTCACGAGTCAAGAAAAAGCTTTTATCAATGGAGTGGAGGTGGGGAAGGCAAGGGGGAATGTGTGAGCCTTCATTCTCAAGAGATGGCTCAGAAAGAAAATAAGATACACACCTAATAGGGTGAGGAAATCTATCTTACCCTAGAGAAAAATGAGAAGAAAGGGATGGGATAAGGGGGAATGGCAGGAGGTAAGGGGGAAATAGGTGATAGAAGAGAGGGAAGATTGAGGGAGAGGGTACTCAAATACAACATACTTCTCAACAGGGACAGAATGAAAGGAGAGAGAATAAAAATAAATGAGAGTGGGGAGGAATAGAGTGGAGAGAAATACAGCTAGTGATAGCAACTGTGAGAAAAATATTGAAGCAACTTCTATGGTTGACTTATGACAAAGAAGGCAACTCACCCCATAGACAAAGCCATTGGAATCTGAACATAGACTGAAGTACAATATTTTTTTCTCTCTATTCTTGAGGTTTCTCAAATTCTGGGGGGAGGGGGTATGTCTACTCTTATAACACATTCAATTTCGATCAATGTATGGCATGGAAACAGTGTAGAAACCATCAGACAGCCTTCTGTGGGGGAGGGGGGAATTGTAAAATTCAAAACCTTACCAAAAATGATAGGTAAGATAATACTTTTGCATATAATTGGAAAACAAAATGTTGTTAAAAAAATTATCAAAACTTATTTGGAAGATTGTTGAGTGGTTTCCCATTGTCCATGGGTTCAGGGGTCTCATCTTCAGGTGTGCCAGGTGGGCTTACACCCACTCCAACCCCAGTTCTTTGTTAGGGGACAAGGGCACCCCTGTGGTCTCTGCTGGGAAGAGGGCCTCTTTTCCTGTTGGGGGAGCCTCCTCTCTCCCCTTCTCTGATCCTGCTGACACGGCAGCACAAAGTGGTGGTTTAAGCTGCTGGCACTGACTCTGTGATCTTGGACACTCCACCCAGCCCTCAGTTTCCTTCTTTGTAAAATAGGGACAGAACCAGACTACATTGTGTCTCACAGGGAAGATAGGAACCTGCTTCAGGGTCTTCCACTGAAAATATCTGATAAAAGCTGCTGTTGAATAAAAATGTGCAAACCCTCTGATCCAGCAACACCACTACTGTGTGGTCTACACCCTGAAGATGATGAAAAAGGGTAAAAACATCACTTGTACAAAAATATTCATAGCAGCCCTGTTTGTGGTGTCAAAGAATTGGAAATCGAGTGTCCATCCATTGGGGAATGGCTTAGCAAACTGTGGTATGGGTATGTCATGGAACACTACGGTTCTATTAGAAACCAGGAGGGACGGGAATTCAGGGAAACCTGGAGGATCTGCATGAACTGATGCTGAGAGAGGAGCAGAACCAGGGCAACATTGTATCAACCTTAATGGCCTTGCAACATTGTGGCATCAGCGCCACCACCAGGGACAATTTGGGGGATCTGCCATGGAGAATCCCTTCTGTATCCAGGAAAAGAACTATTATCTTCTATTTAGAAAAAAAAAGGTAGGGGCAGCTAGGTGGCGCAGTGGATCAAGCACCAGCCCTGTAGTCAGGAGGACCTGGGTTCAAATGCGATCTCAGACTTAGTAATTACCTAGCTTGCCTTAGGCAAGCCACTTAACCCCGTTTGCCTTACAAAAAAAAAAAAAAACCTAAAGAAAAAAAAGGTGTTTATTATGTAAGTTTGCCATCGCTTCTATTTTATTTTTTTCAAGGATATTCTCACACATTCCATTTGGATCCACGTACAGCATGGAAACAATGTAAAGACTCTCAGACTGCCTTCTGTGGGGGTGGGGGGAATTGTAAAATTAAAAGAATTAAAATTATAAATTAAAAAGCTGCTGCCAGAGTTCTGAAGGAGTCTCTCAAGTTGCTCAGAAGTTTCTTTGATTCCCCATCATCCTGACTCTGGCTGACTGACCATGCCAGGCTTAGGGAGCAGTCTCCCCCCTGCGCTCCCCCAACACCTGGCCCTCCTGGCTCCCCCAGCCCCCACAGGTTCCCATCCACTTCAGAGAGACCTCTCCTGAGATCACTGGGTCCCGATCCGCAGTGGCTTTCATCTCTCAACTTTGGCAGCTCACCTGGCTCGTCATTCGGCCAGGGGATGCCCAGATCTAGTCAGGGGGACGTGTGCCCTGGAGCTGCTTCGCCAGAAGTCTCCACTCTCCAGCCATCTCCTCCACTGAATCCCCCGTGTCCAACATCCAGTCTGGCCCCAGCAAGCACTCAGGACTGAGTCTCCCCACTGCTCAGGTACCTAATAGGAGGGTCCCCACTTACCCCACCTCGTCCTGTACCCCCCCCAATAGCTTGTTGCAGGGAGAGACTCCTGGATTCAAGAGCTGGGGGAGAGGGGGCACCCCTGAGGAAGGGGCCTGGGCTCTGACCCAAGGGATCCCATTTAGAGAAAGCCAGGACCCATCACTGAGGCCAGGGAGATGGGTATCCCCTTGCACTGCCAGTGTGTCCCTTGCCCTAGGGTAGTTTCCCAATCAAGCCCCCCCAACCCAAAATTGGGCCCTGGCATGCCCAGAGAGCTCACCATTCTTCTGGGAGTTTGGCCCATCCCACTCGGTAAGTCCACCCTCCCACCACCATCTCCTCATACATCGTCACAAACCCAGCGCCCCTTCCCCCACCCGTCACCCTCTTATGGGGGTTCCCACCTCACCACCTTCCACCTCAAACTTTTCAACAATGCTGTCTTGGGAAGATTTGGAGGTTCACTTCATTCTCCCTCTTCCTCCCCCCCTTCCCTTGAAGGCACTTACCTGACACAGGAGCCCTGCCCCCCACCCCCAAGAAGCTCCAGCTGGGATCCCCCTCAGCAGACACACACACACAACCCAACAATCATGTAGTTTAGGGAATCTAGAAAGTGATGAATTTGCTCGTAACTCAGGTGGCATCTTAGGGACCTTGGACAGTAACACACCCCCCCACCCCCACCCCCACCCCCACCCCAGCACTCCCAGCAGACAGCAGAGATCCAAAGGGAAGAACATTGATAGCAACAGGCTCTCAGGAGCAGCCTGACCCTCCCCCCTCCACCTCCCCTTCAGCCCATGGTCCTCTAACTCCACTTTGGTGGGACTGAGGGAACATGGTGAGAAAGCCTCAGTACGGAGAGCAACCTCAGTCCAGTGTGGGCAGGCCCAGAGGGCAGTGACCTGACCAGGAAGGACAACATATGTCCACTGATGAAGGCTGCCATCAATAAAACTTCCCTTATCTAGCCAGCCTTTTCCGTTCTCTAACCCTTGTCTGAAGCCTCTGAGGGGGAGGGGGCTGTGGAGACAGGCAGACCTGAGTTCAAATCCAGCCTCAGATACTTAGTAATTGGGGAGCCTTATTCCAAGCAGGGAGCTTCTCCTGCACCTGCTAACGACTCTCCTGTCCTTGGTCTTTTTCCTTTTCATTGATGCTGAAGATAGGTCAAAGGGCCACACTAGGCACACCAGCCCAAGATGAAGCTAGGTAGGGAGCATGAGGAGAGCCCAGGGCAGCCAAGTCAACCCATAGGCTCCCACTTGAGGCTTTCTTCATCTAGGCCAGGTTTCACAGAAGGGCAGATCCCCATCGGGGAAGCTGTTGGGCAAGAGATGGCGCAACAGGCCAGTGCTTCTGGGTGGAGCTGCCCCCTGGGATGAACAGCCATCTCCTCCCCAGGCCCCAGCCCACCCATGGTGTCACCTGGAATGTCTCCTGAGGAGGGGGACTGCGCCAGTCGCTTGGGTCCCAAGAACCACAAAAGAGAGGGTGGTGTTCATGTTTCACAACTTTAATAGAATATCCTAACTATTCTGTACAAATTGAAAACACCGGATAGTCTTAAGTTACAAATGTGTATTGTTTAGGCAAGGCTGGCACTCTCTACACGCCCAGTCACAGTGGAAATAAAGCTGCTAGTCAATGGTGGCTGGAGATTGGCATCGGGGACTGAATAACTACAAAGGTGCATCCGAAACCCTACACGCCAACAGAAAGATAGAACCCACCCACCCCAAGCACTGGAAGAAGCTGGAGCCAGAGCCCGCAGGCTGCCAGGAACAAGCCTGCCCCATCTTCCGCAGCATAGGGGTCTGGTCTCTGCTCTGGGAAGGCCGTGCCCCCACCCCCCTGGACCGAGCCGTCAGATCTCACATTATGTGGTTTCAGGATCTAGCACAGGCGGGCCCCAGTTCATGGTACATACAAACATTAGGAAATAAATAGGATGACGACCTGTCCGAGCCCCCGCCCTCTGCCCTCCCCCCACCAAACCTGGCTTGACTCTACTTGGCAGCTCTGAGATGATGGGACAAAGAGGCTATAGAAGCGGGTGAGGGCACGGGGCAGGGCGTGCGTGTGTCCGTGTGTGCCTGTGCGTGTCCTACCTCCTCTGTCTTACAGAGCTACAAATGCACTCTGGCACCTGTGGGTGCACCTGCCTGGCTCACAGGCGGGCAATAGTGGGCAGAGAGGGCGCTTTACTGAAACCTCCTAGTTGCAAAATGCATCAAAGTTACCACTGTACAAATTAGGCAAAAAGAAAAAAAGTGTAAGTGAAAACCACGCACTTGAAAACAAGTTAACCGTAAGCGTTGTTAGTTAGACTGCCGGAGCGGGATCCCAAGGCGTCCTTCATCGGAGGCGGTCCAGCCTCTCCCGAGGGGGCGATGCGTGTCACTGCTGCTTGCACTCTGCAGGCTGGCTGCATTCTCTCTGCCAAGACAAAGAGAGCCTCTGAGCCCACGCCTCGCAGCCATCCCACCAGCACCCAACATCAAACCACAGGAAGTCCCTCTGAGAGCCAGCCAGAAGCAGTGAGAGCAGGGCAGGCATGCGCTTCCACCAAGCTCCCTGGGGTCAAGGCCCAGCACTCTTTCTCATCTTAAAGGAAAAAAGCTCAGACCGGCAAAAAAGCCCAGGAAGTTCAATCCTGACAAAGTTAGAAAGCTGAGCCAAGAACAGATGCTTTAGAAGGGGAAGGAAAGCAAATCCTTTCCCCAGACACAGACCAGGGCCCAGTCCAGGGGCGCCCGGCCAAGGAAGCCCAGAGTGTGCTGGTTTTGCTGGCCTCTGCTACAGCCTGATCCTGAATCAGGACAAGGAATATGGACCTTCCCTGGGGAGGAAAACCAGCTTTTCAGAAAATCCCATTGGGATGCTAAGAGCACAAAACCCACCATCCACTGCACAGCTTCCCCCCCAGCAGCTGAGCTCAGACCCAGACCTGTACCTCATCAGAGCCTCAACAGGAAGAGCTGAGCCAGGTAATAGGCTGCCAGTGCCCCGGGGGTATGCTGAGCCCCTTTCTCCCTGGGACAGTGGGGAAAGTGTCTCTCCCAGAACCCCACAGCAGCTCAGTGACAGAGAACTCTCTGCCAAATCTCACTTCCTTTCAAAGACTGTTTTTTAAAAACACCAAGCACTCCACAAACCTGAGTGAAGAATGAGGCTGGTGAACCCCACCTCTGGCCAGAGCATCCAACCTTTTTCTCTGAGGGTCTCCAAGGGGAAACTCCACCTCCCACAGGGCTCTCAGAGAGACTGAGGCCAATGCAGGGAAAGGTCACCCAAGGCATGCCAAGGTCAGAGAGAGAATTCAGAGGCGGGACAGAAGGCAATTCTAGCCTTGGCAAACTATCCAAGCCTTGTTTGCTCTGCCTCAGACCACATGCAAACAGGGGCAACCAAGGACCTCGCCCAAATACCTAATTCTACCCCAAGCGGTTGTCGCTGCTCTTCCTGTCTGTCTAAAATTGGATAGAAGTGGCACAGTGAATAGAGCACTGGCCCTTAAGTCAGGAGGACCTGAGTTCAAATCTGCCCTCAGACGCTTAATATTCACCTAGCTGTGCGACTTCAGGCAAGTCACTTAACCCCATTGTCTTATTAAAAAAAAGGGAGTTAAAAAATAAAAAAAAAAAGGGAGTTATAATCACTAGGTCACTGGGTGCTTCATAAGGAGTCCTGTCCCCCCCCCCCGGGGGGGGGGTCACGTATGTTCGTCAGTCTGTCTCCAAAAGGCTCAATGGATACCTCTGGAAGAGGGAAATCTTTCAAGAATGAGGGGCCAATACCAGTGGTGGCTCATTAGCAGATGCCACTGTTCTTAGAAGAAGGGGCCCTCTATTGCAGAGATTCCCGTTAGTATCAGGTGTCAGATGTATCTGAACCCCCCTCAGAACTAAACATGTCTTTTGTTTAATGCAGCAGGCTCCAAAGCTGGCACTGTCCAGCTGAGCAGAGGGTTCCTGAGGGCAGGCCAGTGCCACTCCGCTCCATATCACTGCCTGTACAGGAGGCTCCACCGATTTTCTGGGGCTAAGGGGGAGCTGCAGAGAAAATGGACCCCATGCTCCTTTGATGAGCCCATTGTCTAAAGCTTCAGTTATTCCCCAGTTGGACTGCCTGGGGTCGGGGGGCATGTTTTTAAAAGCCAGTGATTAGGAGTGGGTACGGACTGGCATGTCATAACACCAATGAAAATAACAGACCCACCTGAGAAAGGACACAAGAAGCTAGCACACCTAGTCTCGATGGCAGGGCGGCTCTAATGACAATATGACCTAAGCATTTAAGGTCCAGATAAAAACTAAAGCTAAGAGGGAAGAAACTGTTGTGGAAGCAAAATAAAAAGCCCCCAAGCTCCTCATTCTCCCTTAACATGACATCACCCCATTGCTGGGCTCAATGAGGAAGGCTTGCAAAGCCAGAGCCAGGTCAGATATGGAATCCTAGGTCAGAAATCTAGCATTAATGCTGTGGCCAATTCCTGGATGATCTGAGTGAAGCTGCCCCAACAGCGAAGAACTGCAAGCAAACATGGTGTGGACCACACAGTCTTCCCAACAAAGCCAGGTTCATCTCGGGTGAAGGGGGGCCCCAAAGAAATCCCCACAAGGGGAATCTGGTTAATGTCATCATGAGTCAATGATCTACAAAATGAGTTTCATGGAGTTTAAAAAAATGCTTTTGTTTTTCTATAGAAATTGATGAAAATCTGAAGTTTTATATTAAACTAAATCATTTTTGTTGTAAAAGATGAAAGTTTACCAGTTCCAATCCCGAGTCCCATTTAATTAGCAAAAATATATATCCTGATTTAATTCTAGAGCTACTGCTTTAAATACTATTTCTAAAAACTGGGTTTTATGAAATAAAAATGCAGACTCAATGTTAAGATAAAAATTGGTGGACACTTACTTAAGTATCCTCGATTCTTCTCTCCATTGAGAGTCAACCCTTTTGCTAATAACCTTAAATTCTAGAATCTGGCACCAGGCTGGTTCCCAGGCCCTCCTCTGTAATGAGGCTCCTCCCTTTGGCTCCCCCCCCCCCCCCCCCGCCCTGCACCCTCAACACAGGTAAGGTTTTCCCTCCATTTTTCATCTTCCCATTAACTTACTCCCATCTTAGTTAGCTACTTGCAGGGAGGAGGACCCTGAGAGAAATACCCTTCAAAGTATCACCTTGGGTGGGAGAGGCTCATCCAGGTGGATTTAACTTTGCAAATAGCTCTCCTACTCATTTAAGTACCTTTTATAAACAGAAAATTCTTCATAAACTTCACACTAGAATACCCAACAGGTACTTTGAAACCTAAATACACCTGTTATCACCTTGTAAGTGAAAAATAAAATATGACTATCAATCCAGAGTGTGACTTGGCTTTGCAAGCTTGAAATTTTTCTGTTCTAGATAACCCTTCATTTGGTCCTAGAGGACCAAATTTTAAAAAGACAAAAGCAGGAGTCCCCGTGCCCTGCTTCTCACTGTTCTGATCCCTAAAGGGGGCCTGGGGCAGCACCCCCCAGGGTCCCCTAGATGCTCTGCCTTCTCAGGGGAGGTGCAATGAACCCTACAGATGGAGATGGCACCTTCCTGGCTTGAACGCCTTCATCAGAAGAAAGATCAGGTGAATCCAACTCAGGAAAAGTCATGGTTAAGTTACAATGCCCCATGTTACAGAGGTTCACCCTACAAACACACTCCTTGGGAACCAAGCCCTAAATTGACTGGACTCTACCGTCTGCATGGGTTTTATTCTCTCTTTAACCCTTATAAGTGAACAACCCCACAGTGTATTGGCTACAGAGCATCAGCTTTCAAGTGTATGAATGGAATTCCACCTTACCTATGATATGAATGATAAACAGACAAAAATTACACCTAAATGGGGAAAAAAAAATTGAAAGGAACCGTCAGCATGAAAGACAATGAAATGTGAAAAATAATACAGGAGGAAACAACCCCAATTTCTGGAGCTACTTAGCTCTGCAAATACTCTTTCTGTGAGGCCACTCCATCACACCAGACCTGTCCCCTCAGATCACCAACTTCTCACCTCTCAAAGAGAACATTCCTAATACTAAACTTTGCTGTCCTGTCTTCCTATCTTTTGCTCAACTAGAGCTTTTCTGAGGCTCTAAGTTCCTCTATGGATTCCTGTCCCTTAGAAAAAGAGGTGACTGCAAAGGGCCATTTTGATGGTTTACTCAAAGAAACAACAACCCTTCTTTCCTCATGAGGGTGAATCCTCACACTCCCCAAGGCAGACTTCCCTGTCCAGACTCGCTTCAGGCCCCTTCCCCCATCCCAGGCTTCATCAGGAAGGAAGGACTTGGGAACCTTGTACTAAGAGGGGAAGGGGGGGGGGGGGCTCTTCCAGAAGATGACTAAGATTGGAAGCAAGAGGAGCAGAGCAATGCTGAAGAAGCAAGGCCTTGCAAACAGCAGCAAGCACGCCAGCACCTTCACAAGCAGAACCAAACCAGAGGGGGATTGGTGGAAATAAAAAACCAGTTTTGACTCCATTCTGTGAAAAATAAGCCCCCAACTTCAAAACTCTGTCACTAGGGCAGAGGAAGCTAATAGCCACGAGCTTCAAAGCAACTCAACGTGACTTTAGCTGATTCGGTTTACTTTGTTGTTTGATGGCTGATAGGCACTGAGCTCGTTTTCCATTTTTTTTATGAAGGGAAGGGACATTCTATCCATATTCCCTCGGATGGGGATTACTTAGCGTAACAGGATTCAACAAATATGGCTTAATTATCCAAGTGCCCAGGCTCCTTGTTAAAGAGGAGCATCTCTATTGGTGTCCTCTGGGAATCAGCTTCCAGTTGAAGCTGGGTCTCCTGAGCTTCGTGTCAGTCATTCAAGTTCAGACTGGTCATTACATTACGGACTTGGTCAGACAGACCTCCTCTCCCCCCCGCCCCAGCCAGGGATGCCAGGTGTCACTCTCTGCAGGCAGCAAGCTAGTGAATTTCATGCCAAAGAATAAGAAATAGTTATTTCTAATTCAGTCGAAGAGCTGGAATTGGTTTTATCTTTCTCTTAATTTGAAAAGAAAAACGGTGGCTTTATGAATTCAACTATTAGGAATACAGCCAGATAAAGGGAAACCAAAATTTTGTCAAGATAAATAATAATTTCTAAATTTCTTGTATGAAAAGTTCCCTGGTTTTTCATCCAAATGGAGCCCTTTTTAAAAACTCTACAATTTCTAAAAATGTTATTTACCTTCAACTTTCACCAAATGTCTGACTAAAACGAGGCCTAAAATGCCCAATACAGTGTTCCCCAAAGCAGTTGGTCTGAGTCATTAAGACCACTAACCTTGGGCTCATTCTCTCCATCTTCATCTTCCTCTCCCTCTTCTTCACCCTCCAATTCCTGGGGGAACAAGAAAGACGGCCAGTCAGCAGAGGGCTCCTCAACAGCCCCACCCCACACTTCCAGTAGAACCACAAATGTTCCCACAAAGCCACAAGAAGCAATCACTTGATTTAGAAAGAATGCTAAGTGAATGGTGGCAAAGAGTCCCCACACAGTGGAAGTCTATTTGCTCAAGTAGCCAGTGTCCAGTTTTAAAAACATGGAGAAGGGTGACATTAATTACAAAAGCAGATCAGTGTGTGGTCCCCCAAAACAAATCCTAAGGAGTCATGCTCCTCATCACAAAACAACCCCCAGCACGTCCCCCAAATTGCCATGGTATGTTATCTTACCTCTTCTTCCCCTTCCTCGCCTTCTTCAAACTGAAAAATGGAAAAACGTTTTTAGATTTCTAGAACAACAGCTACATGGCCTCAATCCATCTTTGGCCAGTTGTTTCCACTCTCCCCAAAACGCCATAGAAATCTTGTCTTGCATTCACTGAGCCACCCCCTGTTGGGAGGAAAAAACTTCCCATGGCTAACCACTGGAAGGGCCCCTCTGAACAGGGACAGGAAGAGAAAAGGGACCCAAGAAAGAGGTCAGGAAAGACAAGCCCTGGGTACCTGCTGGTCGGCTCCTACTGGGAAAGGGGCACTAGAGAGCCGCTAGTCCCTAGAGTTCATGGGCTGGAGAGGCTGGAAAAGATCTTTAGGGGTGGATGAATTCCTTGTCTTTCAATTCTCTGCAAGGTTGGCCTAAATAAACCTACAATATTCCAGCTGACAGCCCAGATAAGAGAGAGGCAAACACTGGTTTTGCTGCTGTCAAGTAGAAATCTTTGTGCTGAATAGTCAAGCCTTCAGCACTGGTTAGACTTAAACACTACTGAATCTCAAACCAACTTCTCTTGAGCCCTCTAAGTCACTTTACTGGGAAGATGTGGGTCCTCTGAAGGCCACATTCATTAGACTGGCAGGAAAGAGGTGGGCTAGGAGTAAGCCCAAGACTGCAGTCATTTTAGGAATCCCCAGAACTCGGAGAGATTACAACTTGCCCAGGGTCACAGGGAAGACTCAAACTCGGGCCTTCCTTATTTGGAGGCTACCTCAGAAACAAACACCCAGGTGATAAAGCCCTTGGCTCTAATGAGAAGGCTCCATTTCTAGTACACATTGGCTGCCTGATGGTGGCGTGGTTCATGCATATTTGGATGCACTCACTCTCTCTCTCTCTCTCTCTCTCTCTCTCTCTCTCTCTCTCTCTCTCTCTCTCTCGGTCCACACATGTGGTCTCCTGGATAAACCAAATAGAACCTGAAATCAAGTGGCCTGTCCTCAAATACCAAGAAACTAAGGTACCAGGCTCAGAGAGGCCTCAGACTTGGAGGGAAGTGCTCCTCACCTTGCTTCAATGTGGGCCAGAGCTTGGATCCAAGGCTGGTTCCACCCCACCCAGCAGGAAGAGACAGGGCAAAGCCTGAAGGAGAAGGTTTCTGCCTCATTGAATTCCTACCTTTCTTAAAGATCAACTCAAATGTCCCCTCCTCTAGGAAGCCTTCCTGGATGGTCGCAAGGGCAACATGCCACTCTGCTTTGTCTAGAGCCTTGATGTCAGCTCTCTACATGGCCAAGTTTACCCCCAACTAGGACTAGAAGTTCCATGAGGGGAGGCACCAGTCTTGTCCCTAGTGCCCTACCCAAGGCTCTGCACAGAAAATGGGCCCCTCGGGCTGGTTGGACACTCTATGGGAAGCCTTTTATAAAGAGCAGCCTGGCTACTCTAGACCTTGCCGAGATGGAAGACAGACAAAAACGAGTAACACACCTTGGGGTATGACGGCTGGGGACTCAAAGAAGCTGGGCTGAGGCGGCAACTCTTCTACCTATAGAATCTGTAGCAAATCACTGAACTTCTGGGACCCCCAGGGTTTAAATTCTAAATCCTTAGATTCCCAAGACAATGGAGGAGGGATAGTCTTACTGAGCATCACATGACAGAAGGGTCAAGTAGTTGGTCAAGGATGGCCAAGGCTTCACAAAGGACAGCTAGATGTATTAAGGACAGGTGGGTAATTACGCTTCCCAACAGTTCCCCTTAAGAACAGGGAAAATGGAAAAGCACAACTTTATCAATTTTGCTTTGAAACACGTAATTCTCCCCCCCCCCCCTTGATTCTGAATGCACCAGAGTATCCAGTAGCTCTTGGGCTACTGTTGCATTTCTCTGTATAATAACTCTTTCCTAGAGGATCCCACAAGTTATATATCAACAACCTTGAGAACATGTGCTATCTTGGGAAAGTTCTCAAAACTTCTTCTGGTTTGGGGGAGTAAAGTGGGAAGATGACCACTAGAGAAGTCAGCATGTCCCTATGCTTTCTATTTTCTGTCAAGATAACAGGAAGCAGTTTTTGCCAGATGTTTGTCTAAGGGCAAGCAAAACTACTAATGTCCTCTTCATCTCTTGCAACAACAAATCACTCTCTGAGAGGGAGAGATCACCTGTCTAGGAGTCAGATCTGGTTTCTGCTCCCAGCTCTTCTATGTGCAAGATCACAAGGATAGTTAAGTCATTTAAATATACTCTCTGGGCCTCAGTTTACCCCTCTATCAAATGAAGAAACGGGCTCTTTCTGGCTCCCAAATGCCATGACCCTTTCTGGCTGCTCACACTCATATAGACATGATACCAGTCACTAACAAGATTGATATACATACATTATCATCATCCTCTATGGCTTCCCCAGTAAAATAAAGGACTGCACGTGGAACTATCCTTTCACGGAAGAAGTGCCCAATTTCAAAATCCGAAGCTAATGTAAATTCTGAATCTTCATCCTGTGGAGGAAAATTTAAAATATTAACTCTGTAGAATCTCCTATAGTTGAAAAAACCCACAACATTTAACTATGGCCATCAGCTTTTTCAGAATCAAGGCAGGTCTGTTTTGGTCACAAGGCTCTCGAGAGGAGCAGCTTCAGTAACTGGCCCAAAGTTGTATAAACAGTATTGTATTGAACCTCCAACACTATCCATAAACATTTGAGCCATTTCCACTTTAGAACAATTAGCTCTTGCCCGTCCATTGGGGAATGGCTAAACAAGTTATGGTACATGGATATCATGGAATATTATTGTTCTAAAAGAAATCATACATGGTCAGACTCCAGAGAAGCATGGAATGAGTTACAGAATCTGATGCTGAGCGAAGGGAGCAGAACTAACAGAACAATGTACACATTAACAACAACATTGTGAGATAATCGACCTTGATGGAAGCGGCTCCTCTCAGCAGTTCAGAGAACTAGGACAACCGTATTAGACTGGCTATGGACAATGTTATCCCCATCCAGAGGAAGAAAAACAAAACAAAAACAACCCTTCAGAATCTTGATCAACACTTTGTAAAAATTATCTCTTATGTATCTCTTTCCCTTAATCCTAATTCCTCATGCCGATCTGTAAAATGTCTCTCACAAATATGTATGTACAATGCTAACCTGACTGTTTGCCACTAAGGGGAGGGGAGTGGAGGGAAATTTTGTAATTTACAAATATACATGTGCATATGCATGAAATAAATTTTTTTAAAAAAAGAATACTTAGCTCTTAGGTTATGAAATATTTATGAAATTCCTCCAAAGCTATCTGAAAAGTCTGTCAACACCACCTTTGAGGGACCAGCCAGCCCCCTAGAGAAAAGCGCTGGACTCTTCGTCCCCGGGCCTCCAGGGCAAGGGTGGTCCACTGTTACTAGCATGGTGGAGAAAGCACACACACACACATTCAGGATTGAATTGGGAGTTTGTGTGAGGTGCACCCTTTTCCTTAGAGATCCACCATAAATTAACACAAGTACTTAAGAACAAAGAAAAGTATAAGAAAATAGGGCACTCAAATGAGGCTTTGAAATATGAATCTTACCAGTGACTCGCCATCCCCAGATACTACAAAAATAAAGAAAAAAATTCTATTATTAAATATCACATTTATACCAAGCCCTGCCCCCAGTCCAGTTGACTTAATGAAAAGAACATTTCACAATTCTAATTCATGTTTTTCCCTTCACTGGAAATTACTAAGTTTTAACACTTCTTCATATAAGAGGGCTTCCCAATGATTTCCAAGACATGTCAGAGCATTCCCCGGCTACATCAAAGCTGGGCTGTTTCCCACCCACCTAGCCCTCCCCTACCTTAACTTCAAGGAATGGGTCTGGACTTGATTTGGCCAGAAAATCATTCCCAGGCTGAACAAGGGATCAGCATGTCCAGACACTTGGGGTACCTTCGGGGCCACAATGGGCTCACCTAAATAACAAGTGAGCATTCCCCACCCAAGTGACACCAGAACACTAACCTCTCTGGGACCTCAATGCCCCCTGCTCATCTTGCAGACAGAAACTAGGAGCTCAATAAAAACACCTATGACTGGTCTCAACAACATATTCCTGCATTCCGCTCAATGAGAGGAGGGGCTAACAAAGCGTCAGTCCATGGGCATGCTCCTCTCAGGGACAAATCTAGGGGTCTGAGACAAGACAAAGGCTACTGGGAGAAGGGAAGTTGGGGAAGAGGGAAAGGTGTCAGCTGTGCCTTCGCTGTCTCTGTGGAGCCCTGCTACCCTCCCCTAGGAACAAGTGCCATGCATGAAAGCAGCACTTAGCAGGTGGGTATTTATTAGCCAAGACGTAAGAATGCAACTGCCTCTGCTTCTCTGGCCCTTCTCTTATTCACAGCACCCACAGCCATTCTAAGATGGGAGCGCTCAGAGAGGCCTCCAGTGCAAAGTGGCCCCAGAACCATGCTCTGAAGCAAGGAAGAAACAGCTGTCAAGGGAAGAGGGAGTCGAAGGCTGTGGCCTTTTCCAGCCAAGTCAAAGTTTGACTGATGTCAAGACCTCTAGGGATGTGGTTGGGTTTGTGGGTCACATGTGTCAGGCAATTAAGCCAGGAGAACAATCAGGAAAAAGGCCTGGGACTGGCAGGACTGGCATCTATAACATTCTCTCTCCAGCAGCCTCTTCCCTAAGACTCCACACACGTGTGTGCTTGATGAGGGACACCCAACTCAAGATAGACTTGAGTGCTTCAGGACTGAGTAAAGAAGCCTGGATCAGTTGGATGTCCAAACCAGTCAAAAACTATGGAGAAAAAAAAAAACACCCCACCTGCTCTTGGGCAGGATGCTGAACAACACAGCCTTCCTAGCCCGTTCCCACATCTTTAAAAGTCCTTAGACTTTTGGCCAGTCTGCCCCAGTTTTGGCAAGCACAGCAGGTGGGTACCTCTGAGGCTAGCACTATCAGCTTGGGTTGCCAATCTCAAGGGACAAGTTTCCAAGCTCTGACTGCTTAGCACAAAAGCATTCTCCATCTTCTTGTGTGTGGGTCCTTTGTGTCCCTAGGCCTCCCCCTCTGTCCCACATTGAAAGGCAGAGTTGAGATGGCAATGAAAGGTGCCCTTCCCCACAGGGTCCCAGGACCAACGGCGGGGGGGGGGGGTCTCCCCAATGAGCTCAGCACTCATGGACACGAAATGTTGTGATCAGAAAGCCCTTCTCAAGGATACAAGTGTGTCATCTTCCCTGTTAGAAAGATAACTACCTCATTTCAAGACTCAGGATGGGGAATGCCAGCCACATCCAGAGAAAGAATGATGGATTCTGAATGCAGTTGGAAGCAGACGATTTTCACTTTGGTTTTTTCTGGGGTTTATTTTCATGGTTTTCTCTTCTGCTTCTTCTTTCCCAACATGACTAAGGTGGAAATATGTCTAACATGACTACAGATATCTAACCTTTATCAGACTGCTTGCTGTCTTTGGAAGGGGAAGGGAGGGAGAAAAGTGTGGAACTCAAAATCTTAAAAAAAAAAAAAAGAAAGAAAGAAAAGTTGCCTCTTCTCTGCTTCTCTATTGGCTGAAACCAGCCCTTGGCTCAGTACTAAAAAAAAATGAGCAAATGCTTATGAGTCCTTCATTTCCATTCTCTCCTTGGTGATTATCAATCTATTCCTTTCCAAGCTGATGACTGCTTCCCAAGGCTTGGAAGGTGAAACTGCCAGGGTACCCCAAAGTAGGTCACCCAAAGGTTTCTACAAAGCAGAACTACTTCAAAAACACAAGTGGAACATTTTCAAGAGGAAGAGAAGGCCAATCTCAGGTGATAGTTGGGAAAGAACTTCATCAAAACTTCGTTAGCCAAAGTACAGTTGGGCTGGGGTGGACACAGGCCATTTCTAGAGCAACAAAAACTAACCTCAATGAAAACAGCCTCCCAACCTACTTTAGGTGGGCATATTCAAAGTGAATCAAAGAGCACTTCTTCTGTTATTACTACAAATTCAAAAAAACTCCTTTGAAAAAATGAACAGGCAAACAGGGCCATCAGACTGAAATCAAGCTGAACTGTTTTAAAGATAAGGAGGAGCAAAGGACATGGCACTCACAGCAGATGCTCAAACACAAATTCCCAACCACATGGCTGAGCAATGCAGCTGGTACTGCCCTACAGTGGAAAGGCCAGCCGGCCTCTTCTTCCAGGAACACAGGCAGGGCGAGCATGAAGGCAGGCTGAGGTATGTGTGTGTGTGTGGGGGGGGGTGGGGGGGCAGCTCAAAAGAACAAGGTTCTGAAGAGGTGAGAGCCAACCCCGGCTCTGGCACCTATCTAGGCGACTGTAGGAAGATCTCTTATCACCTCCATGGCCTCACCTGACACCTGTCTATAAAAGGGAAGGGAACAAGAGGACGGCAATAACTCTTCATAATGCTCTAAGACAGTTTATAAACCTTTTTTTGGTCCAGATCTCGAGGTCACAGCTTACCTTTGATGGGGCTAAAGAAGTTAAAAAATGAATCGTTGGGGACTTGCTTCGTGACCGTCCTCACAGTCCCTCGGCCCTTGTGTTTTTGTTTTTTCTTGATTGTCTTCACTGTGACGTTCTTGCCCTTCTTCCAATCAATAGTACACCTGGGGGAGCAGAACCGAGTCAGAAAGCCACACCCCACAAATCCAATGACCACCCTGTCCAGGATCCCTCCAGCTCTGACACCAGCCCAGAAACTTCAGACCAAGGTCAATTTGCTGCAAGAGGAAACACTACTTTCTGAAATGATTGTGAGCGGGCAGGACAGTACAAGCCTAATGAACCCCAAACTGAAAAATGTTAGACAGAAACCAGTGAGCTGACCAAGGGCTGCCCACCACTCTGCCTGGGAGCTTGGAGCTGTCCTCGAGACAGCATCAATATGAAACAATCACCCACTTCAATTTTTTCCTCAACAAAAGCAACAAGAGGTGTGCGCTGCTGAGGTCAGGCAGGTGGGGCCTCTGAATCTTGTACCCCAAACAACCCTCACCAAGGGTCAATGAGGTAAACA
Organism: Macrotis lagotis; assembly: GCF_037893015.1. Taxonomy (NCBI): domain Eukaryota; kingdom Metazoa; phylum Chordata; class Mammalia; order Peramelemorphia; family Peramelidae; genus Macrotis; species Macrotis lagotis. The sequence goes on from NC_133660.1 coordinate 276,362,839, forward strand.
CCCAATTCCCATAGCCCTAGACAAGCTCTATGTGAGCCCTGAACTTGCCCCCCAAAGCCCTCTAAGACTGTGCAGTGAGTCTCACTAACATGGCAATGCTCCCCAAGCTGCTGACACCACTCAGAGTGTGGCTGCCGCCCACAACCAATCAAGGGGAGATCAGGGTTGTTCAAGTGTCCATTCTTAGAAGCCTCCAAAACTCAGCCCAGAGACAGATTCTAGCACAGACCATCTCCCTGCTGACTCGGCAAGTCCCCCCACCCCTGGCCCTTGCCCCCAAGGAGCCCAAGTACTTCTCTAAGTCCCCGGGTCAGGACCAGAGCAAACTTGAATTTCAAGCCCTCTATTACCAGACGCCCAAGTTCATGTCATTTCATTGATCTGAATTCTGTGTAACTACAAGATGCAAGCAGGTTCTGACTAGCAAATAGCTCTTCTTTACTGTTTAGTTAAGAGAAAAATTTAACTGAGTCTCCCAAGTTGGAGACACCAGATGAATGTCAATCCTGCCTTTGTCCAATCCCCAGCTCCCTTCCATCAGCCCCTTTTCTCTGGGCCTGTCCTGATATCCTCTCCTGGAGTCAGGATGACCCATGTTGAAATCAGACCTCAAACAATGACAAGCTGGGTGACCCTGGTCAAGTCACCTGACCTGAGTTTACCTAAGTTTCCTCAACCATAACATAGGACAGGGCAACGACTTCCTCAATGGGCTAACATGCAGGCCTGGCACCCACTGGCCTCCTTCCTTCTCCCCATAGAGGGGGCAAGGGCTGCCTCTGCCACCCTCCCACCAAGCCCAGCATTGGGCACACACTGAGGGAGGGAAAGGCCCAGTTTCCTTACCCATCGCAGTCTACTATCTCAGGCCCTTCAAAGGAGAAGGGGTCCGTCGTGTCTGGCTCAGACTTCATCTTGTAAGTCTTCGTGAGGACAGAGTTGGTGAAGTAGTCGTTGGGCTCAAAGTAGAATTCTAGCGAGAATGACTGGGGAGAAGACGACACGGGGTCAGTCAGCCGCTCCCCCCCACCAGCACCCCCCACCCAGGCCCTCCCCTCCCCTCACCACTACAGGGGCCTCCTCACTGTCTCACTGTCTCCCCACCACCAGCCCAGGTCTGTCCATTCCCGTCCCAGTCTGTTTTCATAACCACTAACCCTCGGACAGCCCTTGTTCCTCGCAGGTCAGGCCTGGAGCTGCTGCTCCTCCTCCTCCTCCTGGAGCACCCCTGGCTGCTGGCTCCTGCTGGCTCCTCCTGGCCCTCCCCCGCCTCCTCAAGCCCCTCAAGCCCCTCTCCAGTACTCCTAGAAATACAGATTTGCCTTCTGTGGAAGGCAAACTCCCAGGATCACAATCCCCTCCCCCTGCCCCTGCTCACACACAGGAGGCGCTTCATCAAATCAAAGCTTAGTAATTACTAAGAATGAGACACCTTCAATTAGGGGTTGAGTGAAAACGTCACCCCCTACTCATTTGTAGAGGGAGAAGGTCAGGAGGCATGGAACGCTGAATAATGATGTCAGATATTTTCCCCCAATATATCAGTTAGTGTGGTTGAAACTTCTTTTTTAAAAGAATTCTTTTGTTCTAAGGGGATTTCTGGAAAGGGGAGGCCCCAGAGGCTAGAGGAGAGCTCATCGACAGAGGAAAGGCAAGAGTTTTGCTGAGACCCAAAGGAGGCTGGAGAGCCAGACTCCAGAGAATGAGGAGGAAGGGGGAGGGGTGGTACTATTTGGACCCAGGGAAGGGGAGGGAGGAGAGGTACCACTGTTAGGCCTGAACCTCAGAAAGATCTGGGTGAATGCTGAGGGGAAGGAGGGCCAGAAAGGGGAGATCAGTCAGATCAAGACTCATTTTAAACTAGATGCCAGCTACATGACCAAAGAGCCTTTGAGGTGAAGCACCAAAAAATAGCCCAAGTTGGTTCCAGGTCAATGAAGTATTGGGGGGTTTTGGAGAAAATCAAAGAAATGGGTAGTGATGTAACCATTTTCCCAGTCCCTCTCAATCCCTCCAATCTTTCATAGCATTTGGAAAGGTTAAATCCTCTAGGCAGTGGCCAGGCCAGGCCTGACCAGCCCAAGACTAGCCCCCCCCCCCCGAACTCTATTCAGAAGTACTTGAGGGCATTGCCCTGGATCACCAATGCCCAGCCAAGTCTGTTCAGTGTCCTTGGGTCTCTTTGCAGAGGATGGTGCACTAGGTCACAGTCTGCTTTTGATGATCTCAACTTCACACATCTTTTCCTTTGCTTAATCAGAAAAAAAAAGCATCTCTTTTCTACAGGTCCATCAGAAACGGCATGCCCAGGTCAATGCCAGATGGTCACTTTATAGCAGAAGAGTCACTACACAGGGAAGAGGGACAAAGGGAAAAGACGCCCCTGTCCCCTCCAGCTCTTTGATTTCCCAAGTGTCACAGGACAGGAGAAAGCCAACCTTCAATTGCCCTGGCCTCCCGCATGTCCAACTTCCCCAGGGGCCCTGGGGAAGATCAAGACAAGGCTGCCTCCCTGGCCTGCACTGACAGGGATCTGGTCTCAGGACCCTGCTCCTCCTGAGTCTTGCCCAGATTCAAGGTCTTCTTTTAACTGAGCTCAAGCTAAAATTTGCTGATAAAGCATTGGAAATGTATAAAACTACATACAAAGACCCTCCTCCAACAACAGTGGCAGTTCTGCCAACTACCCACTTGTGACATGGGTAGAGAGGCTGGCCTCCCTTCTCCACCACTCAAGAAAGCAGTACAGAACAACCACTATCTCATTTGATTTTCTCCAAAAGCAGTCAGAAGCCTAGTTTTATAAATAGGAAACCGAGAGTGAAAGAAGCTAAAGATTTGTCTGAGGTAAAGGAAAAAAAAAAATCTCCTATGTGACCAAAGGGGTCTGAAACAGGATCTGCAGTGGTCAGAGGGGATGAGGCTGCTCTTGGCCTCAATTGTTTTGTTCTCAGAGTCATGCACTGAAGTCTCTAACCATGCTGACAGTTTCTAAATGGAAGGAAATATGTCTTCTGCTGTTCAGAGGCAAAGACCAGCTCACTTGACAGTAGGGGAGTCACTGGACCTGAGTTGAAACGCTGACCCTGTAACAGTTATTCTGGACCTGTGTCCTCACCTATCAAATGAAAGGGCTGTACTGGATAAGGTCCTTTCCAGGATGAATTGATTAAATATGGAGCTAATGCCAATCATGATGCTGCCAAGGTTGGCAAACAGTGGTCCATGGGGCCCGCTCTCATGAACAGATGCACATGGCCCATCAGTGCCCTATCTAGAAGAGCCATTTATATACGACCAGTGGAGAATTCTAATATGGTTATTGGGAGACTCTTCCTGTGCTGAGTGATAGAACAGTGACAGAGAAGAGGCGCACACAACCAGTGGGGAGGAACAAGAGGGTCCTGATGGACCTCTGACATTGCCAGTAGTCCTCCAGTTATACCCTACATGTAGGGTGGCTAAAAATTCTTAAGTATGGCTTTAGACAAACTTCAAAGCTTAATTTTAAATTTTAATAGATTAAAACTGCCCCAAGAATCTGAGAACGCTGTGGGACCCTGTGCATTCTCTTCCCCAAGGCTAAAGTGAGAGCAGAGACTTGGCCAGTGTTTCTTTCTGGGGCCTGAAATCTTTTTTCCTCACTGCTACATGAGACAAAACCATGAATAATATATGGTTTAAATACAGGATTCAATTTAGTAGCAAGCATTCTGGAAAGCAATTAGGAATTTAGCCCCTCTACACATGTTCTTGGACCTTGTGAAAACAACCCAAAGAAACAAAGGGCTAGGTCTGAAAATATGCATTGCAATGCTTTTTGTTTTTAGCAAAGAAATGGAAACTAAAGGGGTCCTTTCAACTAGGGAAGGGTTGAACAAGGATGGTATTCAAATGTAACAGGATTATGCTGCCATAAGCCTAGGGAGATTGGTGAACAAGGAGACCTGAGTAGAACCAACTGAGTAATTTCTAAAATGAGGTTTTTTTGGTTTTGGTTTTTGCAAGGCAATGAGGTTGAAAGACTTGCCCAAGGTCATACAGATAAGCAAATATTAAGTGCCAGAGGCCGATTTGAACTCAGGTCCTCTTGACTCCAGGTCCGGTGCTCTATCCACTGTGCCACCTAGCTGTCCCATAAGTTTTGAAGGCTGAATCTTTCTGAGGCCACTGGTCAAGCACATAGTCAGAAAGGATGGTATGCGTGGGCAGAATCAAGGCATCCATGCTCAAAAATGGCAGGTGGATGCATCTGTACTTGACTAAATCATTTATGTGGTTTGAGAGAGACCTTTTAAGGGGTGGCTAGGTGGTGCAGTGGATAGAGCACACGTCCTGGAGTCAGGAGAATCTGAGTTCAAATCCGGTCTCAGACACTTAATAACTGCCTAGCTGTGTGACCTTGGGCAAGTCACTTAACCCCACTACCTTCAATTGAAAAAAAGGGGGTGGAGGGGAAGGAAAAAAAGGAGACCTTTTTGTAGGAAAAGGGAAGGACAACGAAGAATGTCAAAAATAGAAGATCAAGCAAATATTTTAAGACATGCTGACCATAAAGGGCATCTGAAAGCTGTAACAGATTTGAGTTTCATCTACAATTCTTTCTTCTCTTCCTCTATGGAAAAAGTCACATTTATTAAACTCATTACCAAAACCAAATAAAAACAAAAACATTTTACTGGAATTTTTAAGAGATCGTATATAGATTATAAAGCACATGAGAGAAGAGTCAGTTGAGAGAAAGCACAGGGTAAGGAGGTGGGAGGACCTCAGTTCAAACCTCAACTTCAGTCATTTCCTGGTGGTAGGATTCTAAACAAGCCACTTAACCCTGTTTGCCTCAGTTTCCTCATCTGTAAAAAGAGAAGGAAATGGCAAACTGTTCCAATATCTTTGCCAAGAAAACCTCAAATGGGATCCTGAACATCTGGACATGACTGAAAAGACTGAACAACAACAAGACAAAGGAAATAAGGTTTGGAGGAGGACAGATCTATAACTTGGGGATGGGGAAAAGTCCTTTCTTTTACAGACCTTGAGAAATTGGTTCTTCCCCTCTCTCCCCAAACTTAATTTCAATGTTTCCTAACGCCTTACTTCTACATATTCTATGGAGGGGCAATCCAACTTGAGCTGCATTCTGAAACATCCAAATAATGGGGGTTGAAAGTTAACAAGATTTTCATTACAGAAGGATGCCCTAGAGTAGGGCTAGGCCGCCACCTAGTGAGCGCCAGGAGAAGTCAGGGTCATTTGTTTTTCCTTTCTTTGCTCCAAGGCCGATCAATGATTAGCTCTCCTGAAGATCACAACACATTTGCCTTCTCATCAATAAAACTGTCCCTCAAACCTAAAAATGAACCTAGGGAGTCAGTCACCCACTGTTTAAGCCACTAAGAAGGGACAAGAAGCACTGGCAGGAGGAAAGGTGCCAGAAAGACCTTTTCAAAGCCCTAAATCCTGAGTTTCAGTTTAACCTTCATAACAAATGTCTTTTGCAGGTTTCTGCACAATCAAAGGCCAGTCCCCACCCCCAGGTCTCCTAGTATGCCAGGCCTGCCCATGTAGACAACGAAGCCTCCACTAGAGGTCACTGTCTGTCCAGGTCCCAAGCCTGGCATTGCAGCTGACCCCTGGTCTGCTACCAACCTGCTAACGACAACTCAAGTCTCCAGTACTTACCATGGGCTGTCCAGGATCCGAAAACTTGACTTTAATATCCTGTAAGTGCTTCAAAATCGGTTCATCATACTCCTAATCACAAAAGAAAAGATAAATTAGCTAGCATATGTTGTAAAGAAAAATCTGGTTTTGGCAATGTCTTTTTGACAGTCACAGTTCCCCTACTTTTTCTCCAAATGTAGACACATAATTCATGGTCTTTATAGAGGAAATGAATCTGAGGGTATCACAGGATTTCAATTCTGCCAAATCCTTGGCTTGAAACTTGTGGCCTGCTCCAAGCCCTGACCTCCCCTGGGCTTGGAGGCTTCTTTCCCCTAACCCTGAAATGTTCTCCTCCCCACTTCCAGGAGGGGAGTCCCTTTTCTCTCACCGCTGCTACTGCAGTCCCTCACAGGCCTGGGGACAGTCTACTGCTTCATTTGTGCCTCTTTACATGCTGTGGGTCATCCCCTTAACCTCCACCAAACTGTAAACTCCTTGTTAGCAAAGACCCCGATGTACCAGAAAGCTTCTGAGGTCTGATCAAGAAAATTGGGGAAATTCTGTCTGAAGACTTGGGGGGAGGGGGCAGGTAAGTGGTGCAGTGGATAGAGCTGGAGTCAGGAGTACCTGAGTTCAAATCCAGCCTCGGACATTTAATAATTACCTAGTTGTGTGGCCTTGGGCAAGCCCCTTAACCCCATTGCCTTGCCAAAAACAAACAAAAAAAGACTTGGGGGACATGATGACTGTCCTGGGCCACTGGATAAAAGTAGTATCCCCAGAGGAAAGAAGTGTGGATGGAACAGAAGAGGCAAAGAGAGGCTTGACATCAGGAAAATCTTCCTCAAAATCAGAGCAGTTCCCCAAGGAAAGGAGAGCCATTGGTTAGCCCACCTTGCTGGAGACCTCCTGGCAAAGGCAAGATGAGCCCTGGTTGGCTCTTCTGGGGGCAGGGCTCTGAGACCCCATTAACTCTGAAATTCTATGACTAAGTGGAACTCTGCTGTCTCTGCCAATGGACAAATGGCCTTCCTGAATCTGGTCCAAAGGTCACAGCTCCAAGTTTAAGGAGACCCAAACCAAGGGCCACAGCTTCCTGGACACTGGAGCCAACTCCTACATTAGGGGACTAGCTGGAGCTGCGTGATCCTTCATTCAGCAGCTTTTGGAGCAGCCCTACCCAAGTGAAGCTGCTCACACATCATGACGACAGCTGCCATGGCAGACACCATGAAGCCAGCAGACATTCCACTACCATGGAGCCTGCCCAGGTTGAGATGAGACAGTTCTGTGTTCTGGGGTCAAATTTTTTCCTGGGGAACAGAGGTCCAAAAATAATTCTGGAAGTCAAAGGTGAAACTTGATTCTTACTTGCAGCAGGCACCATTTTGATAACATAAAGCAAAGTCAGCCTGCAACTAAATATCCCTAACCTCTCCAGACATGAGACAGTGAATAATTCTTTTAAAAAGTGGTTGGCACTGACACAAGCAGTGCAGTGGACTCAGCCAGAAGGATCCCACCCTTGCCCAATGATGAGGATAAAGACTAGACAGGAGCCTGAGGTCCCTTTGCCAGTCCTATTGCCAAGTCTAATGGCATTGAATTCTTCATCTAACAATAAATCACCTTAGATAATCATGAGAACGAGTAGCTATAGAACCCAGGCCTCAATATTGCCTCTATGCCAAATTGCTTCAATGACCATGAGCCAGCTTCTAAGATGAATTCAGAAAACAGCATCAGCACAAAGATCAAGTTAGCCTCTCCGGAACACTGCCACCAGTGAACTCCCATATAAGGAGGGTTCTGAGCCCACACACTGCTTGCTATTCTCTATTTGCAGCCCAAAGTCAGGCTGTCATTACCTGGACTAATTCACTCAGCATATCCACATTTCTAAAGATCGTAAACCAAAATTCTGGGATCCCTTTGGGGTTCGGCTCCTCTGCAGAAGCTTCTTTCTCAGCTATCACCACTTTGTTCTTCAGGTCTCCCTGGAAGAAAGATGTTTACACTGTAGAATTAAGTAAAAAGAGTAACACTGGGGGCAGCTAGGTGGCATAGCGGATAAAGCACCGGCCTTGGAGTCAGGAGTACCTGGGTTCAAATCCGGTCTCAGACACTTAATAATTACCTAGCTGTGTGGCCTTGGGCAAGCCACTTAACCCCGTTTGCCTTGCCAAAAACCTAAGAGTAACACTCTGCAACACAAAGTAACACATGGGTACAGTTTCTCAGGGTGCCCAGGTCATTGCTGGTCCTCCAATTCATGCCCCTGAACTTGTGTCAAGTGTGGCCAACGTACTGATCTGGAGCTCCCGTACACACAAGACGGCCCCTGCTAGGTAGGAGGGTTATGGGGTAAAATAAATGGAGACAGCCCCTGCCCTGAAGGAACACGATGTGTTCAGGTACATGTATTCTACCCCTCTTCTCCCTCATTCCCAGATGGACATGGACACACATGGACACACACACACACACCCCCCAGAATTCTCTGGGGCCACTGGGCCTAACCAAGTAGTACAAGAAGTCTGTAATAGGTCCTAATGTTGAAGGGAACAGGTATTGCCCAGACTTCATAAATGGGAATGAGGCCACCTTCTGGAAAAAGGTGATCCCTTCTGGCTACCATTTCTCTCTGTGAGCTCCCTGAGGGCAGGGACCATCTTAGTTTTTATGATTGCATCCCCAGGACTTAGCACAGATCCTGGCCCATTGGCTTTGTTTTACTGTAGTTTCACATTGTGGGATTTGTAAGAGAAATGTTACGTTCAGACTAGGATATCACATGCCCACAATGCCTTTCAGTGTTAAAAAGACTAAGGCGAGGGGCAGCTAGGTGGCGCAGTGGATAAAGCACCGGCCCTGGAGTCAGGAGTACCTGAATTCAAATCCGGCCTCAGAACACTCAATTATCTAGCTGTGTGGCCTTGGGCAAGCCACTTAACTCCATTTGCCTTGCAAAAACCTAAAAAAAAAAAAACCCTAAAAAAAAAGACTAAAGGGAGAAATGAAAACATTAAAGCTGACAAACCCCAGCAAAATGCAATGCTCATCATCTGTTCCAGGGAACTGCTGTTGGAATAGACAGACTTCTTCATAAAGATTACGATGCTGAAAGTGACAGCTGTTCTAAAATTTCAATGGTTTTGTTGTTGTTTCATTAGGGAGAGGGGGAAGAGGGGGAAGAGGGAAGGAGATTAGTGAAAGGCAAGTATGGCATCAAAACAAGTTGCACCAATCAAATGTGCAAAACAAAGGGCTAGTTTTGAATCACACAAAACCACAACAGATACAAATGCCACCCGGAGGAGTCCAAGCCCAATTTGCTAAATTTGCTGAAGCCCTCAGGAAGACAAAAGCTGTCCCCCAAGGTCAACCTAGAGAGACATAAGTCAATCCAGATGAACTCAGGGATGTTACTGTAGCACCGGAATGGAACCCACCAGCAGAAAATGGCTGCCAACAGGTTACGAACAGTGCAAAGAGCGACTGATGTGAGGGAGGTTTTTCTACATCAAAACAAGATCTTCTGCCCGGATTAAATGCATCAGTTCCTTTTTTTTAGGTTGGTTTTTTTTTCCTGCAAGACAAACGGGGTTAAGTGGCTTGCCCAAGGCCACACAGCTAGGTAATTATTAAGTGTCTCAGACCATATTTGAGCCCAGGTACTCCTGACTCCAGGGCCGGTGCTTTATCCACTATGCCAACTAGCAGCCCCCCCCCCCTTTTTTTTTAAATAAATTCTCTATATTGTTTCTCCTTCCTAACCCAATCCTACTTTTCTCACCTTTCTAACTCCCTGGTAAAAACCCATTCCTGGCTGTATTTCCAGCTCCTAGGGCTTATCCTCTATTTTCTTGCTGCTTCAAGGATTTGTTTGTCTTCTGATTCTTGTGTCCACTGCTAATTTATACATTTTGCTAACTAGGTGAACAAAAGGACAAGCTTATACTCTAAGAGAATGAAAAACTGGGCCACAAAGGAGGTCTCACTTACAGCCAATTTCTCCTCTTCCTCATTCTCACTGGGCCATTCTGATTCTGCATCTGTAGGTTCAATATCACCAGTGACAAAATCCCGTCTCTGCATCAGAATGAAATCTTATTAGAACAAAGAAAAACAATGCAGTACTTACTTTGGAGGATACATGGAATAAGGTCTTTCCTCCAAGTCCCCAAGTTTTATGATTAGAATAAAGGCCCTAGGAATTCCCTGGCCAAGTGCTCTACCTTGTCGAAGAGAGGCTGGTAAAGAGCTGCATATTTTCGCTCCAAATCATGTACTTCCTCATAGAACTTGGCCTCAATGTGAGCACATTTCACCTGAAGCTGTTTCAAAGCATCAATTCGTCTTTTGACTGCTTTGGGCAAACTGACAACAAAGAGCAAGAAAGGGAAACTGTTTCAATCACACAAGCCCTTGTCCAGAGGGCTCCAAAGGCCCCCCCTCCCATTAGCCCTCTCCCTTGGGTCCCACAAGGCCAGCGCTGTCAGAGCTGTTGCCGTTGCCGTTGCCCCAGGAGAAGTCAAGAGGGATTCTGATCTCAGCATTCCATGAAAAACTTTATACTTTTGTTCCCAATTCAGCTAAAAAGGGAATTATATGATTTAAAAAAAAAGCCCAATGTTCTTCCATCTTCCCTCAAAGCACTTCTGACCAATAACTATCCAGGTTTCCTCTTTCCTCTCTACTTTCGCCTCTCTCCCTCCTCTCAACTCTAGGCTGCCTCTGAGGAGGTCTCCAGAACTCACGTTTCAATGTAGCTTGAAGGTGTATGAGACACATTCTCAAGTCGCTCCTGGAGAGCCGCCAGCACTTGTGGATTCTGCATCACCTGATCCGTGAGTTTGTCTATGAAAAGAACGCAACGGTTTAAAACTGTATTACCAGAGGTCCCAAGACTCGTGGCTAACAAGCTCCAGAGGACTGCGTGAAGACAATCACTACCAAATAGATGTGACCCTCCAGCACTCAAATGGAAAATCTTAATATTAGAAAAATGCAGCCCCAAGTCTTCCTGAAGGAACATTTGTTCACGAAGTGCATTCAAGACCCATGTATGAAGTAGAGGACAGCTTCTGACAGGAAGCAAATGACCAGCAAACTGACCGTGGTCAAGAGTGTGGCACCCAAGCAAGCAGTCCTCCGAGGGGGAGAAGCACACAAATCCTTTTCAAGGCAGGGCCAGACTCCGAATTCTCAATTAAAAGCAAGATAAAAATATACTAGGTAACCAAGGTCGAGTAAAAATGTTGCATTCTTTGGCCTCCTGTATCCCTTTAGACAAGGCTCAATGTGAACACTGGCTCCACTCAGCCCAAAGATGACTCCTCAGGTCAGGGACAATCAAGAGGGAGGAATAATGGGGGAGCTGATTCTTCAGAGATAACTCAAGCTCATTCATTTGTCAGCATTTCCCAAGGAATGCCTACATGCTTACATTGTTATTTATCCACAGGGAAATCAAGGAAAGGGACAACAAAATGATCCTGGGTCCAAGCCCTGGTAGGCTTGTGTAAAAAAAAAAAAGAGCTATGGCGAGAGAAACTTGAAGCAAAAGTTACAAAACTGACAGAACCTTGACAAGTTTAACCTCCCCACTCTAATCTAGGGGACACAGAGCTTAAACAGTTACAAACACCAATGCCCAGCTGGCCCTTGGTCTGACCAAGGAGTTCTCTAGACAAAGAAGGGGGGGGGGTACCTTCATTTGGGCAGGAGAAGAAAAAGTGAAGAAAAAGAAAAAATTAGAAGAGAAGGAAAAGGAAAAAATAAAGAAAAAAGGTAAGAAAAACTCACTTTCCATATCATTACCAATTACTGCATAATTCTTACTAAACTCTATTATTATATTGAATTTTCTATAAAAGTAGATAAAAACTCTGAAATGTTCTCTAAAACCAATCACACAAAATTCCTTCAATATTTGAAACTTTCTTGATCCCCAATTCTCACACCCCTGAATATCAGACCTTCAGTATGACCTTACCTTTGTCAGTTTTAGCAGTTTCAAAGGAATCTGAAGGAACATCTTCTGAATTACTAAAAAATATTTTAAAAATTAAAATTTAAAGTAAAGCTCCATCATAAAAGGAAAAATAAAAAACCCTACCCAGACTAGATTTCTAAAAACCATAATTATCAGTTTTGCTGTATGAAGTGCCTTTTTTGTAGGGGGAAAAAAAACGCTGCACTAATTTGTTGGAAATATTCTCTTTTCAAAATAGTCTTTTAACTTCCAACTTTGGCCAAAGCTTTTAAACAATAACCATTCCTGTCCCCTGAAATAGCCCCCAATCCCACTCAAACTGCCAGACCCTCAGCATTTTGCATACTACTGATGGAGAGTCAAAGACAAAAGAAAACAAACTACCTCCCAAACAGTGCCAAAGACAGTGCTAAAAACAAGTTAAAGAAAAGTCATTGTAATGGGATTTGAATTCTTCTAAAAAACGGCAAAACAGGCCTTAAAATTTTACAAGGCTCTCAGGGACCTCTTTGGAACAAAACCAAACTGTATGCCACATTCCCCAACAAAATAAAAAACTAAATTGGTGCGAGGGATAGATCACTGCACTGACCCCCTACAGTGTTTACACAGCCCTTTCAATGTTTGCAAAACACTTTGTATATAGTTCTTCATTTTATCCTACAATCCCTGGGCCAGGCAATGTTATTCCCATTGGACAGATGAAGAAATTGGGGCTCAAAAAGAGTGACATAGAGGGCAGCTAAGTGACACAGTGAACAGAGCAGCAGCCCTGGAGTCAGGAGGACCTGAGTTCAAATCCAGGCTGAGACACCAAACACAATTACCTAGTTGTGTGACCCTGGGCAAGTCACCTAATTCCACTGCCTTGCAAAAAAAGAGTGACATGTCCAATCACACAGTTAAGGAGAGCCAGAGACAGGATTCTAATATCGGCTTTCCTGATTCCAAGTCCAGTCTTGTCTCAGACTTTCTCCACGTGTTAGGTCACCTAGCAGTCTCTGTCCTGATCAAACTCCTCCAAATCCCAAAGGCTTTTGATACCAATTCCTAGCTAGGTTATTCAAAAGATTCAGGACAACATCTTGCCCTAAAAGAGCTTGGGAATGACTGTGGTTTGGTTTTATCTTTTGTTATTCTATGTCCTCAAACAGAATGCCTGATGCTGTACTTGTTGAAACAGGGTCTGAGACATACGGCTTAATAGCTTGGTTTTGGAATTCCATCGAGAAAATCCTTTGGTCAAGACTTACCTGTTCTCTGCCATCTGAAGGATTTTATCCACCTACAAGTTAAAACCAATAATTAGTTCTCCCAAATGAAGTTCCCGGGTGGGTGGGTGTGTACACCCATAAATACACAGTGTCACACTCACCCACACAGTGTCACACACTCTGTCTCTCTCCAGGAAGCTTTAAAGGCTCATCTATTCACTATCTCACAGCCCCAGAGGCTCATTAGCAACACACCCAACAGGTGCTAATCTTTCAGCCCTCCTCTTTTGTCTCTTCCAAGGAGAAGGCCAGGATAGGCCACATCCTTGGCTCTCAGCAGCAAGCCTGCCCTTCAGCCACGTGTGGTTTTTGCCTCTTCACCACCCTGACCATTCTGGCTCTCAGAAACAAAGAGCACAAACCTAATCTTACTCTCCCAGATGGCAGCTATTAAGTTGAGTCCCCTGAAGTCTTTCCTTCTCCAGGATAAACACACTCAGCTTAATACCTCAAGACAGGACCTTGAGGTTCTTCCCCACACTGACAGCCTTCTCCTTGGAGTTTACCTAATTCACATATCTAGCAGTATCCCACCCAAACTGCCTTTTAAGACTCGCCTGTGCACAGGACGACCCTAGCCTTGGATGGGCTCTTAATGCAGCCTGTGGTGATAGTGGCATTCTTGAGCACCACATCCTCATGAGCTTTCAGGCCAACAGGAACATTAAGACCTAAGTCCCTAGCCCAACTCCAAGTCTTTTTTAGACAAGATTCTATCTAACTATGTCTGCCCCCTTCCACTTTATGCTTGGGAAGTTTGGGGTTTGGGAATTTAGGCTTGTTTTTTAACTAAAATGCAAGACATTTCATTTATTGCTATTCTACTTGGCCTTATTCAATTCAATTTATTCTGCCAAGATCTTTTTTGGATTTTGACAGTCATCCAATGTTAACTATTCTAGCTTTGCATCATCTTCAAATCTGATAAACATGTCATTTATTTGTTTGTCACCGATAAAAAAAAGGCACAAAGTAGGAATCCCTGAGTAAACCCAATGAATACCTCCTAAGTGGGTTTCAAACCAGAACAAGTCTTTGGGCAGAGCCTGCAAAAAGCTGCATGCATTCCTTCAAATGGACAAAAGGCAAGGCCACCCAGCTACAATCTGTCCACAAGATAAGAGGGACTCTTCCAAATGCCTTGCCAATTTCAGAGAATTCTATCTACACAAGTCTCCTGATTGACAAGTTTAGGATTCCTGTGAAAAAAACAAACAAATGAAACCAGAATGGCAAGTTTGAGGCAGATCAAGGAACTTACAGTCTAATCCCTGAATCACTAAAATCTTTGTGGGGATGATGAATTTTGTCATAAGAGATTGATTTCAGTTAGAATTTGCATTTGTTTTCTATTTCAATTCAATAAAATAGCTCATATTCTATAGGAAATTGATAGTTTGCTATGTATCTTACGGGAAGAGTTTCAGGGCTACCTGGGAATACTTGTATGTCTAAACTGATCCTGAGGGAAGCACTAGAGAAATTCACACAAATATGATAAAGACAAACAACCTGCCAAGTCTCAAGACCTCTTAGAGAAGCCACGAGCAGCTGCTCACTTCAAACACAGATTTCTGGACATGGTCAATAGGGGAATTTATTTTGCTCATTTAAACATGTTTATTACAAGGATTCTGGTTTTGTTTTTTCCCAACAGAGGTTAAGGGAAGGAGAGAAAAGACATTTTTAGCTAATTGAAAAAAATAAAATTTAAAACATTTAACTGTCTTTTGCATACTATCTCATTCAATACTCAGAAGTGAGGTAGAACAGGTCAAGTACTCTTCTCATTTCATAGGCTGCAGACAACAAGCAACTCGGCAGCATAGCAAGCACTCAAACCCAGAGCTCAGTTACTTGGCTTCGGGAGGTCGGTTTTATCCATTACCTCCTACAAGTGAAGGTACCTAGCTCACTCTCAAAAAGTAGCTACTTCATTGGGACAAGAACACCTAGAGAGGAATGTCTGCTCTTAAATGTGGGAAGCTCATTCCAAATCTTTTTTAACAATAGTCCCAATTCAGAATTATTTCCAAAAATCACCTGGGGAAAAAATTAACTATGCAGAGAAGAGCAGCAAAAAAAAAAACAAAAACAAAAACTTTTGCAGATAGTTTAGACAGAACTCTTCTTCCTCTATTCAAGGCAAAAGAGGTCCTTGGAGTCCACATCTCAGGGTTGGGACAAGGTGGACCCCTAAGGTAGTAGAAACTCATTGCCATGATCTCCATGACCAACTCCTTTTCAAGTTAGAGACTTTGTTCCAACAATTATAGCAAAAATCCTGAATGCTTCATCATTAAATCTGTGAGAAACTAAAGGAACTGGTGCCCAAGGTTCATCCAAGCCCAGTTTAAGCAAACTCCTCTATCTGCTTAATCCTTTCACTATCTAGTTAAAAGAGAAACCAAGTATTAGACTCTAAAGGCCAGGTGCTCTTGACTTGTTACATTTAATGGCCTTCTCTGGCAATCTGATGGAAGCTCAAATCTTTCTCAAAAGATGTTTTTAAACTGAAGAAAATGCTAAGTTTCAGTTAGAAGTTAGTGGAAAAACATTAATAGCAAAACTGTATGATGGGAATGGAGCACTGGTCTTGGGAGTCAGGAGTACCTGGGCTCAAATCCAGTCTCAGACACTTAATAATGACCTAGCTGTGTGGCCTTGGGCAAGGCACTTAACCCCATTTGCCTTGCAAAAATCTAAAAAAACAAAAAACTGTATGCTGGTCAGCATTCATCTCTCCTCAGCAGTACAATGATCAAAGACAATTCAAAAAGAACTGGTGATAGAAAATACCATTCACATCTAGAGAAGGAATTATGGAGTCTGATGACCAAAGCAGTCTATTTTCCATTTTAAAAATTTGTTTTATACTTTATGGTTTTTTCCCCCTCTCAAAGACCTTTTCCCTTTTGTTCTGATTCTTCCTTCACAATATGACTCAAGGAGAGGAAGGAAGGGAGAAAAATGTAGAACTCATCTCTGCACTGTGGAAAAAATAAATTTATATACCATTTTATAATTGATATATTATAAGAAGTTAATGAAAATATGTCATTGTCCTCCATCGGAGTCAAAATATTTATGGAATTACTAAGTGCTAAAGTGACCTAGCTGATTTCACAGATATAAGAATGTCCTACAGGAGATTCCTTGATTGACAAGTCACCCTTAGAAATTAAGAAATGGGAAGACTAATGGAGGGAGGAAAGGAAGGTAGCTACCTACTATGCACAATTGTACTCCTTTTCATTAACTATCTAAATTAATCCACACTGCCTCTAAAATTGCCCAACTATTCATTATTCTTAAATTTATATCAATTTCTTCAATACAATTAAATTTAAGCCTTCAAAAAAGAAAAGGGTCATTTACTTCTCTGCATCTGGAATATTTATCTGCCCAGAGTCTATTATATCAGACCAAAACTTAAGTGTATATGGCAAATCATTTCACCTGCTAAATGTATCACTTTTGTTCACTTTTGTTTATATACCACTTTAAGCAATTAAGTTGATAAATTAACAGGTATACTATTCACTACTTTCAACAAGAAAACCCCAAAACAACCACCCACAAAAGATTAAATAAATCAACTCTACAAAAAATAATTTTATAAAATAAAATTTAAATCTCAAATTCCCTTGGATTCCATTATCACTTGATATCCAATATACAGATGTAGCATTGATCGCCCCAAAGTCTCCCCTTGCTTCTTCTCCTATCTCCAGCTGGATGTCCCAGACATCTTGAAGTCCCGAGTCCAAATTCTGCTAGTTGTATCTTTCCTTCCCAACCTTTCCCTCTTTCTTATTACTTCTGAGGACACCACCATTCTCCTAGTCACCCTCAACACCTTCCTGCCCCTCACCCCTGTCCAATCTGTTGCTAAGTCCTGCTTTGGCTCCCTCAGTAACAGATTACCTCCCACACTATATAAAGGTGGCCCCAAACCCGGACAACTCATGTGACCTCCCGGGGTCTCCCTGCCACTCTTCACTCTTGTCAAGTTATCATACTAAAGTTCAAGTCTGACCATCTGACCCCCCCACTCCATCAACTCCCATAAGCTCCTTATCACCTTGGTTTGGTTTTCAAAGCTCTTTCAACCTTTCCAGGCTCCTTACCCCCCCTCCCCCATGAAGTCTGCCATCCAGTTACATGACATTTTCAATTGCTTTTCTGTGCTCAGAATTCTCTTCCTCCTCATCTTCAAGGTTTCTATCAAGAGGAATGAAGGTCTGGACAAATTTGCATTCTTTACAACTAAAATATTCAAATGAAAACTATGGCCAGTCTCCTGGCTTGAAGAAAGTCTGAACTCAACTTATCTGCCACAAATGGGTCTAATAATTAAATAACATTTTTACCAATGTTACCAGCATGTAACTTATATAAAAGAAGTGTAGTCGTCCAAGACAATGGAAGTTGTCAGGGATCTACGGTGGAGAAATTTAGTTTCTAACATGTATTTATGAGACCAGACATCTGCCATTAAGCAACAGGAGAGAAAGATCTCTCCAGAAACCAGCTGGGAACCAATCCTGTCCTTCAGAAACAAAGGCAAATTACAATTGTTCTTCATACAATAACTATGCCCCAGACCTTCCTCCTCTCCAATTCACTCTAAACCCAGGTGCTACAATGACCTTCCTAAAGGCCTAGCTCCTTCCTCTACTCTCCTAGGCTCCAATAATAACTGTGAATGGAATCTAGAATCAAATAGAAGCTGCTCTTTTTGTCTTTTAAAGCAAATCACAAAACTACCCAAAGGGTTTTCCAATTCTGCCTTTCTAGCTAAGGTGAGTTTTGCTAGGCAGATACTCAACTACCGATTCAATTGCAGTGGCTTTGTAGGGTGGGTGGGTCTGTCTCTCATTTCTTCTTTCTCTCTCTCCCCCCTCATCTGTGGTTGTACTTTCCTCACGCTTTTAAATTCTGCTCAAACACTTATGCATTGTTGATGGAATTGTGAACCGATTCAACCATTCTGGAGAGCAATTTGGAACTATGCCCAAAGAGGAATCAAATGGATCATACCCTTTGATCCAGCAATACCCCCTACTAGGTCTGTGTTCCAAAGAGATCCCAAAAAAGGGTAAAAAAACCCATAGAAAAAAAAATCCATAGCAGCTCTTTTTGTAATAGCAAAGAACTGGGAATTGAGAGGATGCACATCAATTGGAGAATGGCTGAACATTTTGTTTTAAATGAATGTGATGGAACCCTACTGTTGTGTAAGAAATCACGAGGGATGGAACTTCAGAAAAGTCTGAAAAGAGCCCCATGAACTGAAGTTGAGTGAAATGAGAAGAATCAGATTGATATACACCCTAACAACACGGCATGATGATCAACTGGGATGGACTTGTTCTCTTCAGCAGTACAATATTCAAGGATAATTCCAAGACTTATGATGGAAAACACCATGCACATCCAAAGAAGGATCTGTGGAATATAAATGCAGACTAAGGCCTTACTACCTCCAATTTTTAAAAGTTCTTATGAATTATGTTGGTTTTTTTCTAAAAATGCTTTCCCTTCTGTTTGATTTGATTCTTCTTTCCCAACATGATTAATTGGATCTATGTTTAGCATAGTTACACGTGCACAGCCTACATTAGATTGCTTTCTGTCAGGGGGAAGGGGGAAGGAGAAAACTGGAAAACTCAACATCTTGCAAAAAATAAAGATTGGCTGTAGACCATGGAAACATGTGAAGACTAACAGACTGCCTTCTGTGGGGGGTAGGAGAAGGGAAGAAAGAATGGGGGGGGAGAATTGTAAAACTCAAAATAAATAAAATCTTTCTTAAAAAAAAAAAAAGGTTGGGGCAGCTAGGTGGCACAGTGCATAGAGCACCAGCCCTGGAGTCAGGAGTACCTGGGTTCAAATCTGGTCTCAGGCACTTAACAATGACCTAGCTGTGTGGCCTTGGGCAAGCCACTTAACCCCATTGCCTTGCAAAAACTTAAAAAAAAATCGGTGAAAATTGCATGTAACTGAAAAAATATAGATATTTAAGAAAAAAGCCCTCTGCCCAAACCCATCTATGCTCAGATGAAAATTCCTTCCTTCTTAATGCTGGTTAATTAATATCAAGAGATACTCATTCGATTTAAGCATTTACTTCTGTGAACAGGGCATTAAGCTAAGCGCTGAGACTACCAAGCCAAAAAAGTTAAAACTTCCCTGCTCCTAAGAGAGTTCTTATTCTTAGAGCAAGAAGTCCATCCTTAGAGGTCACCAAAGGGAGACACAGGTGTGGCCCGGAGCCAGGAAAACCCAAGTCCACATCTCAGACAGTCCACAGGCTCCGATCCTTGCACCTCAGTTTCCTCAGCTGTAAAAGGAGGGCGTCAGAACTGCTCCCTCCGTGGTTGTAGAGAGGAGGAGTGTAAGGCATTTACCAGAAGCTGGCAGGAGGAAGTGCTCTATCAATGCTCCTCTGAAGTTGAAGGAAAAGAAAGATCTCCAACATCCCTGGGTTCTGAATACAGACTACCCCCTCCCCCACTTTTCCTGTGCTCTAGTCCTGCGGGCACCGGGATGTGGGCCGATGGGCACACGGCCTTCACCTACACCTGAGGGGCAGCCGGGAGGGCTGAGGAGCAGGTGACACCATTTTACAGACTGAAAAGCCAGAGCAAAGAGCTCGTCGGGGAGCCTCCCTCGGGGGAGACTTCGTCCCCTGGATAGAAGGTGTCGTGGAGCCCGCGTGGGCCTGGTGGAGCCCGAGTTCTGCCCGGGCCCGTGGGGGAGAGATCTCGGCCGGTCACCCAGCCGGCCCCCAGCGGCCCGCCTCCTGCCCTCCCGAGGCAACAAGCTGCCCGGCGGTCCGGGCGGGCACAGGGGTGGCCGGGAGATCGCCGGGGGGCGGCCAGGCCGGCTTCGGAAACGGGCAAACAGGAGAGAAGGGATCAATGGCTGTAAAAAAGGAGCCAGCCACCTACGGGCGGGGGCTGCCGTGGCTCCGGCCCAAGCGAAGGGCGCTCCCGGGTTAGTCCGGCGCGCGGGGCCGGGGCGCCTGGCTCGGCTCGGGGGGTCCGGCCCGGCCCGGCTCGGGGGGTCTGGCTCGGCTCGGGGGTCCGGCCCGGCCCGGCCCGGCTCGGGGGGGTCTGGCTCGGCTCGGGAGTTCCGGCCGGCTCGGGGGTCCGGCCCGGCCCGGTCCGGCTCGGGTGGTCTGGCTCGGCTCGGGGGTCCGGCCCGGCCCGGCTCGGCTCGGGGGTCCGGCCCGGCCCGGCCCGGCTCGGGGGTTCCGGCCGGCTCGGGGGTCCGGCTCGGGGGCCCGGCCCGGCGCGGCGGGCGCGGCTCCAGCCCGAGGCCGCTTCCGGCCGGACCTCCCGGATCGCTCGCACGTGGCCGCCGGGGGGCTCCGCCCCGCTGCGCCCCGGAACCCCACGAAGCTGGAGCGCAGCGCGGCGCCGGCGCGGGAGGCGGCGCGGGCCCGGCCGGCCCGGCCCGGGGAGGCCCCGGCAGCTCCCTCCCGCCCAGGCCCGGGCCCGCGCGGCGCAGGCGGATCCAGGGCGGCGGGCCAGGCCGGCGCGGGCCCGGGAGGACTCCGGAGCCGCCCCGCCCCGCCCCGCCTCGCCCTCCGGCCCGGCCCGGCCCGGCCCCGCGGCCCCCACCCACCTCCGGTCCGGCTGCGGCGGCGGCTCCGGCGGCCTCGGCGCTGCTCCCTGAAGCTCCCTTCGCAGGCTGCTGCGCCGCCGCGGCCGCCAACAACGCCCCCTCCCATTGGCCGGCGCCCCGCACGCGCTCTCCGCTCGCCTCCCCCCAGCAAGGGCTGCCGCGATTGGGCGCCGAGCGCTAAGGCGGAGCGCCGGGAGGGCGGCGACCAATCCGAACGGGGATGGGCGGGGCGGGGGGAGGAGCCGAGGCCGCAGACCCGCCTCCCCTCGCCCCCCCGCCGCCGGGCCCCACGCGGCCGCGCTCCCCTGCGCCTGCGCGGCGCTCCCTCCCCAGGCGAGCGGGGGAGGGTCCCGGCCGGGCGCGCGCCCCTGCGGCTTCCTTCCGCCTCTTTAAAGGGGCCGCGGCGGGAAGCCTGGAGCACGTGGCGGGCAGGGCCCCCCAAGCCCCGGGCGGCCGAGCGCCGCCCGCACCCCTCCCCGTGGCACACCTCCGCAGCGGGCTGCTGCACACCCATGCCCACCGCAGCGCCCCCGAGGGGCCTGTGCCCCGGCGTTCCTGACCCACCCGGGACACTGCTTCAGCCAGCATGCATTTGTGACAATGACGTCATTACTTGGGAAGAGGATGAGGTCATCGAGGAGGGAGGCCAGGACGCGTGAAGTGCATGGGGGGCCGTGCCAAGCCACCAGCCGCACTGCCTCCCCCAGACCCACGGGGCCCAGTGGCCACAGAGGAAGCAGGGAGATGCAGGGTAAAGGACTCACCCAAGGTCACACGCGTCAGACTAGCTTCGAGCTGGTGCTCTATGGCCTGGGCCACCTCGCTGCCCCACATAGGGTTACTGGCCGCCTAACAGACCCCACTGCCCTCCAGGGGCTGGGTGAGATGCTGGGGTCACCGTGACGAAAATGGAACTAGCTCACTCCAGGGCTCCTTTCTTTTACAGAGGCCATGGGGGGGCGACACCATGGGTGCAGAACTGTCCGCCCACCTGAAGAGAGGAAATGGGGGGCGTCCGGAGGGCAACCTGGAGGAGGTGGCACCTAAGCTGGGCTCTGAAAGAGCCTTCCACCTGTAAGGCCCCCCCCCCCCCGTGGCGGCATGCCCACCCTGCAGATCCCTGGGGATGGAAGATGGAACAGGAACCCACCGGCAGGGCAAACAGGGGTTCTAGAGGGAGCGCTGTTTACTCAGTCTAGAAAGATGGAGGATCCATACTGGGAAGGAGTCAGGGCAGAAGGGTTTGTGCTTCATCCCAGAGGGAATAGGGAGTCATTGCAGGTTTGATGAGGGAGAGGGTTGTAGATAGGAAGGTGTTCCCCTAACCTTCTTCTCATGAGCAGCTCAAAAGGCTGAAGAGAGGCCCAGCAGGTACCAGCTGGCACGGAGCATGCACAGGCTGGCCTCTGACAACAGTTCACTATAGGATCCATCCAATGGGGGAAGGGGAGCTCTGGAAAGTCCTGATGCCCACTGGATGGAAAAAAGACTGGACGGAGGGCCTTCTCACCCTGGGAACTCACAGCCAAGAGTCCCACAGGACACCTTGATCTGACCTTTGAACATGGCTCAGATCCAGCTCAGAATCTATCCATCTGCCTAAGACTTTACCTCTTTGAACTGAGTCATATTTTTAAACAAAAAGTCTTTCCCCAATTGATAAATGATCAAAGGATATGCAAAGGCAATTGGCAGATGAGGAGATCAAAGCAATCCATAGTCCTATGAAAAATTGCTCTAAATCATTCATTATTAGAGAAGTACAAATTAAAGCTTCTCTGAGGTACCACCTCACACCTCTCAGATTGGCCAGTATGACCAGGAAGGATAATGATCATTGTTGGAAGGGATGTGGGAAATCTGGGACACTATTACACTGTTGGTAGAGATGTGAACTCATCCACCCTTTCTGGAGAGAAATTTGGAGCTATGCCCAAAGGGCAACAAAAATGAGCAGACCTTTTGACCTAGCAATACCACTACTGGGTCTATACCCTGAAGAGATGATGAAAAAGGGTAAAAACAAAAATATTCACAGCAGCCCTGTTTGTGGTGGCAAAGAATTGGAAATCCAGTAAATGTCCTTCAATTGGGGAATGGCTTAGCAAAGTGTGGTATATGTATGTCATGGAACATTATTGTTCTATTAGAAACCAGGAGGGACAGGAATTCAGGAAAGCCTGGAGGGATTTGCATGAACTAATGCTGAGTGAGATGAGCAGAACCAGAAGAACACTGTACACCATAAGAGCAACATGGGGGTGATGATCAATCTTGATGGACTCGTTCATTCCATCAGTGCAACAATCAGGGACAATCTGGGGCTCTCTGCAATGGAGAATACCATCTGTATCCAGAGAAAGAACTGTGGAGTTTGAACAAAGACCAAGGACTATTCCCTTTAATTTAGGGGAAAAAACCTGCTACCTTATTGTCAGATCTTGTTATCTCTTAGACCTTTTGTCTCTTCCTTAAAGATATGATTTCTCTCTCATCACACTCAATTTGGATCAGGCAGCTAGGTGGCGCAGTGGATAAAGCACCAGCTGTGGAGTCAGGAGTACCTGGGTTCAAATCCAGTCTCAGACACTGAATAATTACCTAGCCGTGTGGCCTTGGGCAAGTCACTTAACCCCTTTTGCCTTGCAAAAACCTAAAAAAAAAAGTAAAGACTGACAGATTGCTTTCCATGGGGTGGGGTGGGGAGAGGGAAGTAAGATGGGGGGAAAATTGTAAAATTCAATTAATATCTTTAATAAAAAAAAAAAGACTCCACCTCTTCACCAGCAGCAGGAGGAGATAGGTGACCCTGAGGTGTCATCAACCACAGGAAAGGTGTCTGCTCTCTGAACCTGGAGATCAATGCCCCCACCCCACTGGAGGGGCAGGGCACGGGGCCACAGACAGTGGAAGATGGTTGGCTAGAGACATCTCTTCCCATTGGGACAGTTTGCAGCATTCCCTTCAAAGCACATGACCATAATTGGAAAAATCTCAGCTTGTACAGGGGTCTTGGTTCCCTGGTCTCTCCAGATTTCCCCTCCCCAGTGACCATCCACTTGCTCTGATCTCGTCAAGTCTCCCTGTTGTCTTTTCCTTGTTGGGAAGTACTGATTTGGGTCAGGTTTTCCCCTTTTCTTGTGTCCTCAGAACCCAGCACCTAATAGAGGCTTAATTGCTGTGGATTGCCCCATTGATGGACACACTCGCCATGGGGCCATTTGTTTCCTGAGCTTGGGAAGCAGCACGTCTCTGGGGCCTCTGTCCCCCTACCTGAAAGGCCCTGGCTCTTCTCTCCTTTTCTTGGACTCTCCCTGCTTCCTGCAGCACTGCCGCCTCCTGGGGAGACCTTTTTCTGGATTCTCCCAAGGGCGGTTGTGAGAAAACAAGGTCTGGCGCACAGTAGGCACTTAATACAGCCTGTACCCTCCCCTCCTTGCAACCTCAGCCCCTACTGAGGTCAGGGCGATCATGATTTTTCTTTTGGTCAATATGACGTGTTTTGAATTTAATAATAATCATCTCGTTTATAGAGATCCCTTTCCCAGGCAGGCTCCGGGCCTGGGAACCAGGGAAAACAAAGGAGCTATTTGTTTTTCTCATGACAGGTCCTGCCCTGAACTGTGCCCGCCCGTGTTGGGGGAAGCAACCAGTGTAAACTTCTCTGCACCCCCAACCCCTGGCCATGGCCACAGGACTGCTACCTGGCCTGTCCAAAGCGAGGTCATTGGTGTCTCGTCTGGTGGCCCTGTCCTGGGAAGCTCAGTCAAGCCCCCAGATTTCCTAGGAGCCAAGGAACCACCTCCCTTCTTCCCATTTAGGACCATGAATATAGTCTCTGCCTCCACAACGGCAAGGCTTGTAGTAATTAATTTAGTAATTACTAAACCACCACCTGGTTACCGGCACCCAGTCTCTGGCTGGCTCCGTCATGCCCAGGTTAGAGAAAGCTCAGTAAAAACTCCGTTAACACTGCCCTGGTACTGGTGAAGATCCGAAGTGACAATCAAGTGAAGCCCTACTGAAATGGGAACTGGTAGAATGACTGGGGGCAAGGACTGTCTTCCCCTTTGTGCCCAAGCTGGGACATGCTGACGACATGGTTCGATGGGAATTGAGGGGGCAGACCCCCATGGTGGCTCCCGTGGGAGCTGCAATGTGGATTGGCCCATGACTGCCTCCTTCCACGTGGCCCCTGATGTACTTGTCACAGCCCAGATGCTCCAGAAGCAGCCTTTCCTTCCATCCCTGCTCAGGTTCTATCCTCTCCAGGAGAGTGATTACAGGGGGGTAGAGGTCACAGCACACCTCAGCTCGGCTTTCCCCCAGCTGGCCCACTGTTAACACCTTGCCCACTCTGCAGCCTTTGACTCTATTGAGCACATCTTGTCCTTAAAACACTTTTTTCCCCTGGGTTTTCAGGGCACCCCCTCTACCACCCCCTTTCTCCTCCTCTAATGACTCCTCTGTCTCTTTTTCTGATCCTCCAGATCACACCTCTAGGTTCCCTCAGGGCCCCCTCTGGGCCCTCTTCTCCCCTTATACTACCCCTTTGGTGTTCTAGCTCCCATGGACTTAATGACCATCTCTATGCCCATGATTCCCAAGTTCTCTGTTGACCCCCAATCTCATGTCTCAGATGTACAGGTAACTCAACTCATCAAAGCTGGCCTCATCATCTCCTTCCTACCCCCAAGCCCTATCCCTTTCCTGCACTTTTCCTATAACCGTGAAGGGCACCACTCTTCTCCCAGACCCTCAGCCTCCTAATCAAGGAGTCATCTTGGACTCTTCACTCTCTCTCATCCCTCACCAATATGGTTCCAAGGCCTGTTGAATCTACCCTCACAGCATTTCTCAAATACTCTACCTTCCCTTCCCTTCCCTGACAGCCACCTGGTGCAGACCCCCCATCACCTCGATGGACTAGAGCAATAATGGCTGGGGGGGAGGTGTCTGCCTTCCCTAGTCCAGTTCATTCATTCAGCCACCAAAGCCATTTTCCTAAAGAGCGGGTCTGATCACACATCATCCCAAGCCCTTCTTAACCTAGTTCTGTCCCCTCATGCAGTCCTCTTATGCCCTACCTCCCAACACTTCCTCTGGGATCCAGTGACACCATCCCCAGAGCTGTCCCATGAACGAGATCCTCCATCTTTTGACTTTGGGTCCTTTCTCTGGCTGCCTGGCCCTGGGAGGCTCTCCTCCCTCTGCTTTGACCACTGGGCTCCCTGGCTTCTTTTTAATTCCAGCCAAAAGCCAGCTTTCTCCAGGAAGCCTTTCCCAGCCTCTCTGAATTCCAACTGATAATTATTCCTCTTATCCTCTATGTAGTTTGCTTTGAATGCGTGTTTGTATGCTGTTTATTATAGGCTCTTTGACCGGCACTTAGTATAGTGTCTGGTACATACTAGATGATTGATAAATGTTTATTGTTAGCATCAATTCCTCCAGGCCCATGGACTCTGGATCACACCCCTCCACTAACATGGGCTAGGATGGGCCTTAGATCGGTGCACCCAGGGACTGGCCCTTTCCCTCTCTGGCCTCTTTCTTGCCCTAGTTTCCAAGGGAACTAACAGTTCTAGCCATTCTCCCACCTCTTCTTTCCTTACAATAATTTTGGAAGGGACAGTCATTTCCCTGGGGTTCAGAGCTAAACAATATGGCAGACATTATCTTGGTGTCTGGTGTATATAGAGCATGGGACCAGGGGCCAGGAAATGGATGTTGAAGTTAAAAGGACTGGCCCTGTTCACAGACCTCCATCTAAGCCTGGAACAACCAGGATCCCAGAAGGAAGAATGGACATTGTTTGCAGAAGGCTGTACATCCGTGGTCTCATTTTGGGAGCTCGAGATTCATAATACACCTTAATACATGTGGAGCACATCTCTGATGATTTAGGAAGCAGGAGCAGTTCATGGAAGGGAAGGCTGGGAATTCAGCAAGTCAAAGAGGAGACAGAAAATAAGAGGAACCAAGAATTCTGGAAGTGGGGAGAGTCTTCCAGTTGATCTGAGGCACAGAATACATGGAGATGGATTATGCAAGATGGAAAAGCAAGGTGATACTGAATTGGGGAGAACCTTGAATGCCAAGAAGAGACCATTGGAAGTCCCATAGGTTCTTTTTTTTTTTTAGGTTTTTGCAAGGCAAATGGGGTTAAGTGGCTTGCCCAAGGCCACATAACTAGGTAATTATTAAGTGTCTGAGGCAGGATTTGAACTTAGGTACTCCTGACTCCAGGGCCGGTGCTCTATCCACTGTGCCACCTAGTCGCCCCCCCCCCCCTTTTTTTAAGGTTGAAGTCCTGTAGGTTCTTGAGAAGAGAATCATTTAAGGAACTGGTCTCTGAGGCCCCTCCCAACTCCAAAATTCTTGGAAATGAAATGTTCAGGCAGCTTCCTGAGGGCTCTGACAAGGACTGCAGAGAAAGATTAGACCTTTTCTTTGCTCCACCAAAGATGTCTTCGTTTCCTAGCTTTGGCTGCTTCTCCAAGCTGGCTCAGAAGTACAAGGAAGTCTTTTTATCAAGCCCTTTCACATGGGCCACCCCCATAGGATGACTTTCATCCTGTTCTCCCCAGTATTTTCCCCATCACACCCACATTCTGGATGCTAAGTTTTAAGCATTATTGGTGCCCCTATTGCTAACAAATGATAAAGTTTGCATTTATTACCTTGTGGCAAACATTTATTAAGCACCTCCTATATCAAACACTAATAACTAACCGAGATACAAAAAAATGGGAAAAAAAGATCTCATTTTAATAAAAGAGCCTGGATGTTAACAACCATGTGCAAATAATATACCAGATCCCTTGGAGTTCATCTCTGAATGAAGGCATTAGAATTAAGGGAATCAGGAAGATGAAACTTGAAGGAAGCTAGCAGGTGGAGGCAAGGAGAGATGACATTCCAGGCAGTGGACTCAGCCAGAGACAATGCCCAGAGTCCAGAGATGGAACAGTAGAGAGAGGGGGATGGTCTAGATCACAATGGGGTAATGAGGCAGAAGACTGGAGAGGTAGGGAGGAAGCAGTTCATGAAAGGTTTTAAGAAGCAAATTGTGGTGGCAAAGAATTGGAAATTAAGTGAATATCCTTCAGTTGGGGAATGGCTTAACAAACTGTGGTCTATGTATGTCCTGGAACACTATCATTCTATTAGAAACCAGGAGGGACAGGAATTCAGAGAAGCCTGGAGGGATTTGCATGAACTGATGCTGAGTGAGATGAGCAGAACCAGAAAAATACTGTACATCCTAACAGCAACATGGGGGTGATGATCAACCTTGATGGATTTGCTCATTCCATCAGTGCAACAACCAGGGATAATTTGGGGCTGTCTGCAATGAAGAATACCATCTGTATCCAGAGAAACAACTGTGGAGTTTGAACAAAGACTATTACCTTTAATTTAGAAAAAAGCCGTTATCTCATTATGTGATTTTACTATCTCATACTTTATTTTTCTTCCTTAAGGATCTGATTTCTCTCTCATCACACTCAATTTGGATCAATGTATACCATGGAAACAATGTAAAGACTAACTTCTTTCTGTGGTGGTGGTGGTGGTGGGGAAGCAAAAATGGGGAGAAAATGCAAAACTCAAAATAAATAAAATCTTTCAAAAGAAAAAAAACAAACAAAATTTTAGATTTGATCCATTGGGGGCTCAGGGAAATGCTCTAAGTCATATCACAGCCATCACATACTTGAGAATGGCTCTCATGTTCCCACTGTCCTCTCTTTTAGGACACATTTCCCAACTTCCTCCAGCCTCTGGAAGACAACCAGTACTTCTTTTTTTTGAAAGATTTTATTTTGAGTTTTGCAATTTTTTCCCCAAATCTTGCTTCCCTCCCCCACCCCCAGAAGCCATTCTGTTAGTCTTTACATTGTTTCCATGGTATACATTGATTTAAGTTGAATGTGGTGAGAGAGAAATCAGTTCCTTAAGGAAGAAAAATTAAGTATGAGATAGTAAAATTACATAATAATATAACTTTTTTTTTTTCTAATTTGATGGTAATAGTCTTTGGTCTTTGTTCAAAGTCCATAATTCTTTCTCTGGATACAGATGGGATTCTCCATTGCAGACAGCCCAAAATGGACAACCAGTACTTCTAAGAGTCTTTCCTCAAAGGAGGACTAGGGTGGAACAGAATCTTTTTGTGTGACCTGACCAGGGCAGAGGATCTCTTCTGTCCTGGCCATGCTCCTGACCTTTCTCCAGGGAGCCGAAGAGAGAACCAGCTTTGGAACAGCTGCTGCCAAGGCTGGTAGCTCATGTGCAGGCCACTCAAATTGCCAGGACTGTTTGTCATGACATCTTCAGGAATCCCTGCCTTATTCCCCTGAGCTATGGAAGGCTCTGTGGAATTTTAATTCATGGGAACCCAAGTTTTCTTTCTCTGAAACCTTTGACATGTTTTCTTAAAAATTGGGCTTATGATGTGCTTCCTGAACTTTTCAACCCTCTCCTTCTGTCCAGCTAGGCTGTATTATGGTCCAAGGATAAAACTGCTTCTGTTCCCACTATCTTTGTCCTTCCCCTAATATAATCCACTGCACCTGCTTTCCCCTTGGATACTGGATTTTATTGGTGAGATGCAGCCTGCATCTGTGCTTCAGGAAACCTTTCTCGTTCTTTCAAATGAGCCCTGGCTAGCGGTATGCTCTATAAGGTTTGTGGCACTCTTCTCTGCAGGAAGAGATTTTTTTTCCATTTAAGTTGACAGTACAAGTTTTTGTTTCCTTCTTAGCACTGTCTCTCATCTCTTTCTCATCTCTTTTTAACACCTTCCAGGACTATGACTACATGAATGCTTTCAGAATTTTCTTCACTGCATTAAATTCAGAGATTATTGGAGTCATCCAATTTATTTTTTTGCAAGGCAAATGGGGTTAAGTGGCTTGCTTAAGGCCACACAGCTAGGTAATTATTAAGTGTCTGAGACCAGATTTGAACCCAGGTACTTCTGACTCCAGGGCTGGTGCTTTATCCACTATGCCACCTAGCCGCCCCTATCCAATTATATTTTATAAATAATTATTGTCATAGTAATAAGCCCTCCCCCCTCCACATTTGCCAGGAGCATCAGGAAATGGCTTCTTTGATGCATCAAGTCCTTTGAAGAAGGACCATGGCATTCATTGGCCCAGAGTCCACTTTATAGGTACATTGCTGACTGGATCAATGCTGCAGGAAGTAGAAAAGAAAAATCCAATTCCTGTCACCCTCAAAAGATTGAGTCTTGCAGGGGAGGGGGAATCTAGGGACTTATGCCAATTCCCCCTAATTTGTAATTGACCAGGAAGTGGATCTAACTGGGGTATAGGAGACTGACTACCATCGGTGATTTCCTGAATAGGAGGTTGTAATTGTATTTTTTTTTAGGTTTTTGCAAGGCAAATGGGGTTAAGTGACTTGCCCAAGGCCATATAGCTAGGTAGTAATGGGGTTTTGAAGTGAGAATGGTGCAGGACATTGTTGCAAGAACTCACAGCTGGTGAAGCAGGGATGAAAAACCATATCGATTGGAAGGCATTTTTCCTTCTTCAAACGAATTCAAATCACTTCTATGACCTTGATTTCCAAAGGAAATGAGCAAACTATGGTTGCCCAGGATCTCTTCCAATGTGGAGAATTCTACTGTGTAATGAAGTCCATAGCAGGAGGTCACTAAAGTTCATTAGAAAGAGGCATTTCAGGGACTTCCGGCTAAGATGGCAGAGAGAAGACAGGCACAGTTCTAAAGTCTCCTGATCTCTTCCCCATCTATCACATGAAACAAACCTCTTAAAAGAAATCCAAACCAGGAAACCCAGAAAGAAAGGCCAGGAGAGGAAAATCTAGCTCAGGATTTGTCTCCCGCAGCGGCCTTGGCTGAGTACCGGCAGGTGAGTCTGAGCTCCCAGGGAAGATCAGCCAGACCAACAGCTGAATCAGAACGGGGAGTCTGAGGGCCCGAGAACTGGAGCTGCTGGATCAGCGGTGGGGCTGGACGAAGGGGGCTTGGGTCCGCGGGGAAGCAGAGGCGCTGGTGTTGGTGCTGTCCCCCTGGAGCTTGGGGAAGGGGCTGCGGGGAGAGGTCTGGTGCAGGACAGCTGCAGACACCATCCCGGGGCTCCTCGGGTCTGAGAAACTCTGAGCCCACGCCTCCATGGCACCGCGGCCTCTTCTCAAACAAATGCAAATCACTTCTGCCTCAGGCCCAGGTGTGTGAGCAGAAGAACCAGCCCAGCTGAGGAATCGCCTCAGGCCAGGGTAAAGCCCACCATTGAGTGAAGGCAAAAGAATTCAATAGCTCCAATTCCTTCCCTCAAGCAAAGGGAGAGGGCCTCGCAACCAAGGTCACAGACACCCCAGAGAGGGCAACCAGCACCTCCTACTGGCCAGCCAGAGAAACTGCACTCAGTAAAGCCTTTAGCGATCCCAAGCCCAGGGGAACCAGCCCCCCCCCCCCAACTCAAGGTCTTAGCATAATGAAGAAGGGTCAGCGGAAAGGTGGATCCATAGAAAAATTCCTGGAAGGGAAAGACCCCAACTCAGAGAGACCTGGAACCTCTGAGGAGAATACAATCTGGTCTCCAGCACAGAAAGCCTTCCTTGAAGAAATAAGGAAGGAGTTTAAAAATCAACTGGAAAATTGGGGGGAGACAATGAATGCCTTGCAACAAGAAAACAAAACCTTAGAAAGTACAACTGGACAAACGCAAAAGGAGAATAAATCTCTCAGATCATCAATTGGACAATTACAAAATGAGAATAATTCTCTCAGATCCTCAAATGAGCAAATGCAAAAAGAAATTAATTCTCTCAAAACCACAATTGGTCAAATAGAAAGCTCTTTCAAAAGTAGAATTGACCAATTGGAAAAGGCTAATGAAAACTCCTCCCCCCAAAAGATAATGGAGTCTACAGAAACTAATGACTCCAAGAGACAGCAAGAGTCAGTAGAACAAAATCAAAAAATAAAATAGAAAGAGGCATTTCAGTTTTCATGGATGGGAAAGGAAAGTCTTCTGAGAAGCAAACTTGCCAATGGACAGAATGGGGGATACTTGGTAGACACTGCACTGTTTTCCCACCTCAGTGTCTTGGCTCACACACATTCCCTCTACCTGAGATACATTTCTCTTACAATTTCCATGGATCCTTTGAGGCCCAATTCAAATGTCACCTTTGCTTTGAAGTTTAAGCTATCCATTTTTCCTCCTCTGAATTCTCATAGGCCCTTTTAGAAGGAAACTCCAAAACTTGTATTTTGTCCTTTATTTGAACAAGTCTTCTTTCTGCAATATTCCCTGCAATTAGTTCCTCCAATGTTGACCTAAAACCCTGAAGGGAGAGGGTGCCCATTCCAGATTTCCCTTATGATTCCATAACCAGGGTAACCAGGGTCAACATGTTTAACTTTGAATTAAGAGTCTGTGTTGGGGGGGCAGCTAGGTGGTACAGTGGAGTCAGGGGGACCTGAGTTCAGACACTTAGTAACTACCTAGTTGTGTGATCTTGGGCAAGTCACTTAATCCCATTGCCTTGCAAAAACAAAACAAAAAAAAAAAAAAGAGTCTGTGTTGCTATCTCTTTCCTAGAGTGCTGTCATTATTAGAAAATTCAAGTTTGTGTGGAGTTTGAACAAGGACCAAGGACTATTTCCTTTAACTTAGGAAAAAACCTGATATTGTCTGATCTTACTCTCTCACACTTTGTTTCTTCCTTAAGGATGTGATTTCTCTCTCATCACATTCAATTTGGATCATTGTGTACCATGGAAACAAAGGAAAGACTGGCAAATTGCCTTCTGTGGGGGGTGGGGGAGGGAAGTAAGATTGGGGGAAAATTGTCTAACTCAAAATAAATAAAATCTTTAAAAGAATAGAAAATTCAAGCTTGACTATTGCTTCCAATTGCAGCAACACTTATTTCATTTTGCTATTAGAAAATGCCCTGGGGGGGCGGCTAGGTGGCCCAGTGGATAGAGCACCCGCCCTGGAGTCAGGAGGACCTGAGTTCAAATCTGATCTCAGACACTTAACATTAACCTAGCTGTGTGGCCTTGGGCAAGCCACTTAACTCCATTTGCCTTGCAAAAAAAGCTAAAAAAAGAAAAGAAAATGTCTTGAGGCAGGCCAGTCTACTCTGGTCATTCCTTGTACCTGACCTCAAAACTAAATTTGCCTTCCTCTAGAGCCACCAATCCCCCTTCCACAGGATGGCTATTGGGGTCTTCGGTTGTCCACGTTCAACAGGTCTGGCATTCTTTCACCCAGTCTCGTGGTGGCAGGATTTCAAGACCCTTTGCCGTTCAGCTTGTATCGGTAACTGAGCACAGCCGCCCAGTGACGCTCCCACGTCTTTATTCCAGGACCCTGCGGCTCTGACTTCAGGTGAAGCCCCCATTAGCTTTCCTGGGGGCCGGATCTCATCCCTGAGCTTGCAGCCTGCCAGCGATCCCACACAAGTCTGGAGCCACATCCCGGTCTTTAGAGCTGGCACTCTGAAGCCCTGCCTCGGGACTGCAGTTCTGCTTAGCCCAGTTAAATCCCATCTGGTTAGACTCAGCTCAAAGCTGCAACCGATACATTTTTGGTGAACTAGAGTGTCCTTGAGTGGGCCGACTTTCCCAAGGCCGCAGCCCTTGCACGAGCCTTTATCTGAGCTACTGGGATAAGAAGGCCCAGCACAGATCCCTGGCACAGCGCCCTGGAATCAGAAGGTAAAGGACGAGTGCAGCCAGCCAAGCAACCAGCTCTGAACAAACAGCTCGGCTGGCCTCGGTCTTATCTCTTCCACCCGAAAAGCAGGAGCTCCATCTAAATGTGCTAGAACCAAGTAAACTACATCGGGGCAGTTCCCAGATCTCTGAGGCTAGTGACAAAAAGAAACAAACCCTTCTGCCGGGGCCAGTTCCTTCATGAAGCCTCCTTCCTGGCCCTGGGAGCACAGCCCCCTTTTTATGATATTAGCCATTTCTGAATACATTTTAGATTTTTGCCAGGAATCCAAGATGCAAACAATGGCCTCCAATTTACAGAGCCTTCAATCCCCTCCATAAGTGAAACAAAAGTATTATTTGTGTCTACGGGCAAGCCCCATCTCTGTTAATAGGTTGCAAAGCTTTCTTGCAAACCTTGGTCCAAGCCTGGGTATGGCTTCTCTACACCCAAGGAAGGGTTGATACCAGTCTTTGTCATACAATTTTGCAGATATGTAAATGGTAAGGACCTTAAAATTGGGGGCAAATATTCTTCTTGTACTTCTGTATCAAAGGACAGTTGGTGAGTTCTTCTGGAGGCCTCCATTCTGTGACAGGATCCAGGACAGTCGACATTCTCTTTCTGACTCCACTGCCTTCTAACTTCAAAATCATGGCCCCAATATCACAATCGTCTTCGTCACCCACCAGAAACCAAAGGAGGGAATGGAATAATGGGTTCCGAAGAGCAAAGAACCCAAGGTGCAGCCCAGGGCATCATGCCCTGCAAAACAAAACTAAGCACCGATGAAAAAGGACGGATGACAGGGGCGGCTAGGTGGCGCAGAGGATAGAGCACTGGCCCTGGAGTCAGGAGTACCTGAGTTCAAATCCGGCCTCAGACACTTAATAATGACCTAGCTGTGTGGCCTTGGGTAAGCCACGTAACCCATTTGCCTTGAAAAAAAACTTAAAAAAAAAAGGATGGATGTTCAAGAAGCATTTCTCCAAAGAAAATCAGAGCTGAGCAGATAGTTTGCTTTACAAACCCTTAAGGCAACAGAAATACAAGAAAGTAAATGAACTCAGTAACCGAGGTGGCACAGATAATGGAACAAACTACCCTAGGAAAAAGGAAAAAAACTAAAAAGACAAAGGCATCTATAGGATTAACAACAAATAACAAGATAAGGAGCCTGTGAAGAGATGTCTTTCTAAAAGTACATGAGACAAAGGGGAAAGTAAAAATCTAGGTGGAGAAACAGGCCTGAAATATTACAGCCAGACTTCCCAACCACACCCCTCCAAACCCCAAATCACTATTGTGTGGGAACCTGAGTTGAAAAATGGGAGGGCCTATGAAAGGGGAGAAAGGAAGGTGACAGAGGGGACCATGCGCTGCACTATACGAGAAAGGGTTCAAGGAGGTCAAGGATGGGGTTGAAATAGGGGCAAGGGACAAACCTTGTCTCAGTGGTGGGAGGGGGTCCCAACGAAGACCACTTTTCTGGGAGCAGAGAAGGATATTATAAATGAAGACAGGCACCTTACAGTCATTATAATCTGCTGGGACCTGGTGCTCAGAGACCGCTCCTCCTGACTGGGATGCAGCTGCCTAGAGATAGCCTGGAGTCAGTTCAAATTCAGCCTGTGTGACCCTGGGCAAGTCACTTCAGCGGTTTGCCTCAGACCCTCTTGTAGTCTCTTTGTTAGATACCTGTGCTTCTTCCCAGGGATTAGGTAAAGAAGATATTACCAGAATCTGAGATTGGAAGAGACCTCAGCAGCTCTGGCCCCACTGGCACCCAGATGACTCAAATCCTTTACAGTCTCAGCCCCAGCCTACCTTCCTGGGCTCAGGCAGCTTTTTTTTTTGCCAGGCAATGGAGTTAAGTGCCTTGCCCAAGGCCACACGGCTAGGTCATTATTAAGTGTCTGAAGTCAAATTTGAACTCAGGTCCTCCTGACTCCAGGGCCGGTGCTCTATCCACTGCGCCACCTAACTGCCCCTCTCAGGCAGTTTTTGGTTCTGCTGTCCAAGCCTCCTTGCTGTTCCTCACCCAATCCATTATATCTGTCTCTCAGGTCTGGAATTCTCCCTTCCTCTCCTCTCACCTGTAAGAATGTCTGGCTTCTGGGGCGGCTGGTAGCACAGTGGATAAAGCACCGGCCCTGGAGTCAGGAGGACCTGGGTTCAAATCTGGCCTTAGACACTTAATAATAATTACCTAGCCGTGTGGCCTTGGGCAAGCCACTTAACCCCATTTGCCTTGCAAAAAAAATATTTATATATTAAAAAAAAAAAGACTATCTGGCTTCCTTCACAACTCAGCTCATGTCATTGTCTAGGTGAAGCTTTTCTTCATTCTCCCCCTCCCTCTGCCGCCTGGAAGCTGTTTGTATAAATTCTATGTTTATTTTGCACATGTCTACAAGGAGGCCATTTTCTCCACCCTTTGCCACCTCTCAGGTTGATGCCCTCAGGTCACAGCTGAGATTAACTGGATAACGATCAGCATGGGAGAGTGTTCTCTTTTGGTTCAAGTTGCCACGACAAGGGGCCCTTGGTCTGGGACCTGCTGACTAAGCACCAGCATCTGGGAGAGCCACACAGAAAAGGGCAGAGGAAAGCTCTCTGAAGGCAGGAAGAGCCCAGTAGGGGGTTGGCAAGGAGGAGGCCTTTAACACTTGTTAATTGATTGAATGGTCTGCTCTATAAGGCTCCCTGCCAAGTGGCCTTCTAATTTTGGTCTGAAGACCTCCACAGAGGCAGAACACACATCTCTCTTTATTTTTAGGTTTTTGCAAGGCAAATGGGGTTCAGTGGCTTGCCCAAGGCCACACGGCTAGGTCATTATTAAGTGTCTTGAGACCTGATTTGAACCCAGGTCCTCCTGACTCCAGGGCTGGTGCTTTATCCTCTGTGCCACCTAGCTGCCCCTCCATTGTCTTTCCTGACACATAGTGCTCCTAACTAAAAAGTGTGTGAAGAGTGAATGCAAGTTTGTAAGAATTATGAAGCAGGAAGTCCGAGTGTGGGCTTGGATAGAAGACACGAGCTGTCTGGTATTTGAGAACCAGCCTAGCTGAGTCAGAAAAGTGGGATCTGGAAGTGTCAGAGGACCTGGACCGGACTCGTGGCTCGGCCATGTATACCTGAAAGTCCCAGAATTCTCCTCTCTGGGCCCACTGTACTATGCTGTCATTAAGGTTTGGGACTGGGGGAAGCTCATTGCTACAAGTCTGGCACCTCCAGGAGAGGGAAGGACCAAAGGTAAGCGGGACCCACAAAGCCCTAGAGGAGAAAAGTGAAGCAGTATGACCCAGAGAATCTTTGAGGAAGACCTGGTGCCTCAGGGGGCCACTGGCTTTGAACCTCCCCCCCCCAGCACTGTGCTGAGTTATCACTTCCCTTGATGCTGGGCCTCTGTGATCGTCAACTGGAAAACACAACAGAATTGGTGAAGGATTTATTCGCTCTGACTGAAAAGGCCACCCTTTGTGTAGGGTCTCTCACAATTGCCGGACAATTCATTCACCTCCTAACATCTCGCAGGCCGATGCCCTCAGACCACAGCTGAGATTAGCTGGATAACAATCAGCATGGGAGACGGTTTTCTCAGTTGGCTGAAGCCGTCACCCTGAGAGGGCCCCTCATCTGGGAGCTGCTGACCGAGCACCAGCATCGTCCCGCAGGCCACAGCGGCAACACGCAAGAGGAAAGCTGGCTCAGCTTCAGGATCCTTAGGGCCATTTTATGTCCAAAATTTGGAAGTGGACAATGCTTAGTGGATGTGTGCACCATCCAAACAAAACCCCAGGTCGGGGTCGCCAGAGAAACGGTTGGCACAACAGCAGCTTGAGGAGGTGGTCCAGCCGATTATTGGCAATCACTCCTTCACCTTGGGTCATTTCAAGAATCCATGTGCCCCCTCTTCGCTTCTCATTTTAAGCTGCCGTTTTGAACCAGCTGTAAATACTCTTTATGGAGTTTTTCCTGACTTTCGAAAAGTTTCTTCAGCTTCTTTGTTTGTCCTTTGCTGAGTTCTTTGCCCTCCATATCATGGGTTGGAAATCCCTGCGACATTAAGAGCACATTGCTTTCAGAATCTTTTCACCATCATTAGGTAACTTCCAAAAACACCACTTCCCCCTTTCCTACCCAGGTGACTCAGATGGATCTAAAAGGCAATGGGGAAAAATAAAAAAATAAAAAAAATAAATAAAGAGAGGGGCGGCTAGATGGTCCGGTGGATAAAGCACCGGCCCTGGAGTCAAGAGTACCTGGGTTCAAATCTGGTCTCAGACACTTAATAATGACCTAGCTGTGTGGCCTCGGGCAAGCCACTTAACCCCATTTGCCTTGAAAAAACCTAAAAAACAAAATTAAAAAAAAAAAGGCAATGGGGCAGCTAGGAGGCCCAACGGATGAATCACAGGGAGTCAGAAGGACAGGAGTTTGAATTTGGCCTCAGACTCCTGTGACCTTGGGCAAGTCCCTTAACCCAGAGTGCCTTGTACCCAGGGCAGTCATGCTGATTCAAATCTAGCCACTGGATGGCTCTGAAGGAGAAAGTGAGACTGGTGACAGCACAGTCTCCCTCCCTCAAATCCAATTCATGGGCTTGTCACAGCCTCCCCCCATGCACGGACAAACATCATCATCGGCAAAAGGCAACATTTACTGAGACGAGGACTTGGATCAGGTCAGCTCTGGGGTGGTATCTGACATTCTAGGACTCTACAACCAATGACCAATAAAGTCTCTCATATGTCTACTGTTTCAGGTTAAGGAACTCCTGAGGAGGAAGCCCCTCCAACCAATCCAAGTCAACACTTTCTCTGCCACATAAAGAGTCTTAGAGAGTTGTCAAAGTTACTAAGTCAATGGCTTGCCCAGGGTCATCTTGCCAGTCAGTATATATGAAGTGGGCAATGAATCCTGGACTTCTAGACTCCAAGCCTGGCTCTCTACCCATGTTTCCATGTTGCCTCTCTCCTACCTACCTGTCTGAACCTTTCTCTTATTTATTTTATTTCATTTTTTTAAGTTTTTGCAAGGCAATGGGGTTAAGTGGCTTGCCCGAGGCCACACAGCTAGGTCATTATTAAGTGTCTGAGGCCAGATTTGAACTCAGGTCCTCCTCCAGGGCCGGTGCTCTATCCAGTGCACCACCCAGCCGCTCCTCTTTCTCTCATTTATAAATGGATCTATGTCTCTTCTCCCAAAGACTTATGGAACAGGTGCTGGGAATAGGGAAGGAATCAATGAAGCACTACTTGTTTTTTTCATTTCTATCAAACTGGCAAGAAAGCTATAATTAAGGAAACCAAGGTGGCAGAATTGGAAGGCTGCATGTCATTTGAAATGGAAGATGTAATATTGATATAAAGAATTTCCTCAGGGAAACTGGGAATTGCATTTATCTGGGCTACTCTTGATGAGTCAGCCTACCGTGTTCACCAAGAAGCCCGATGAGGAAGCCCTAGAGATAGCTCCACACAAGGCCATCTCCATTCAGGCCCAGAGGAGGAGACTTGGCCTGATACCTGGCAGGGAGGTAGATGTGTAGGAGAGTCTTTGCTATGGGGACCAAGACATAGGCTCTTCTGGCTGCTCGGGCAGGAAAATGGATGGTGGATGAAGGGGGTGGAGAAAATACCAATGAAGCTGAAGCCCAAAGAGATGGGAAAGTTCACCTCTTACTACAAAAACCTGGCCGGGTATCTTAACCTCCCTAAACTTAATGATCCCTGACGTGGCCACTCAGCCGAGATAAAAAATGCCTTACATTTTCATCAAACTTGGAGTATTTGTCATTTTCTGACAGAAACATTTTGCTGGGTGGAATCTTCATCTTTGCAAGTTTTGCCGCCTGAAACACAGACATGAGTCAATGCCAACATCAGAGAATGCCAGAGGGTCACAGAGCAACGACCAGGGACTGCCACAAAGTTAAAGGGCCTGTAAACCCCTCAAGTTGCTCCTGGGGAAATGGGCTGCAGCATTAGCAGCTGGAGGAAGCCAGAGAGCCCCAGAGGTCAAAGCAGGGGTCCTGAGCCAGCGCTCGGTGGCCCTTCTGCCCACTCAGCCCAATGGGCTCACTTCACTTGGTCAACTTACTTCCTGCTCCTGCTTCTTCCGAGCAGCCTCTTCTTTCTTCTTTAGTTTCTCTTCTTCAGCCTGGGGGGAGGAGATGCGAAGAGTTGGGAGGGTTAGGGTTCTGGCGGTCACAGGCAAGTGGCCGGCTGGCCTCCCTCCCACTGTTACCTCACCCACTCAAGCCCCATCACGGGAGCTAGTCAGAAGCCTAGCTGGCCTGGAAGAAGGCCTCTGTCCTGAGCATCTCCTCGTTGTCTAATAGGGAGCAGGAGAGGAGAAGAGAAGGGAGGCAGGGCGGGCTGCTGGCCTTTGGCCAGGCACCGGGCTGTTTCCTAATGGCAGGCTCTGTTGTCATGAGATTCCATCTGTTTTCAAGCCTAAATGCTCCCTGAGCAGAAGCTTCACTATGGGACTTGAAAAGAACATAAAAATGACTCATGGAAATGTTCGCTGCCAATTCCCAGCCCTGCTTTGGAGAGAGAGAAGAGAAAGGAGAGAAGAGGTTGCCCCTGGGAGTTTCCTGCTTTGGGACCTCAAGGGATCCAAAGGAAAAAGGGGAGAAGCCTGCCCTGGGCCCCAAGCCTCCTTGCCTCCCGGAGATTCACCTTTCGGTCTCAAACTCCTGAGTGCGTTCCAGAGAGGGGTCTGAGGAAAACTCGAGAACGAGTGACTGCCAGTTGGAGCACGGAAGGATGAGTGGCCAGCCAGGGCAAGTGATCATCCTCCCATCACTCATGGACCAAACTCTCCATATTAAGGAGGTGTTTTCCCTACCCCAGGGTGGGAAGCGGGAGTCACAACCGACATGATCAATGCTGTGAGCTTGCTAAGTATCCCTTCTCTGCTACCATTGAACCATCAAAAACATCAACGGGGGGTGGCTAGGTGGCACAGTGGATAAAGCACTGGCCCTGGAGCTAGGAGTACCTGGGTTCAAATCCGGTCTTAGACACTTAATAATTACGTAGCTGTGTGGCCTTGGGCGGGCCACTTAACCCCATTGCCTAGCAAAAAAAAAAACAAAACAACAAAAAACAACCTACAAAAACATCAATGAAGCCTCTACTGTGATTAGGGAGGAGGAGAGTAGGGGAGGAGAGAATACTTTGCCTAGGAGCTCTGTGGATGACAAGGGGCAAGGGGGAGGGGAACAGGGAAGGTGAGAGAGGAGGGGGAAAGGGGAGAGAGAAGAAAAGAGAGAGGGAAAGAGAGACAGAGAGAGGAGAGGGGCACAGCATCAACAAAGGAGCGGAAGCAGAAGTAAATCCCAGGCCCTTTGCTCTGGGGTTAAAAGGGAGCCAGGAGGGCATCAGACCAAATCCTCTCATTTCCAGATGAGGAAACTGAAACCCGAGGAAATGATGTCATCCGGCCCAGGTCCCCCCTCCCAGCAGTCAGTGTCTGAGGCAGGATCTGAAGCCGGCTCTTTTTCCCCTTGATGACCTCCCAGGAGATCACAAACAGAGGGTTCAGAAAAACAAAGGAAGGTCCCAATGAGGACAGGGTCCTAATGAGAGGGGAGCCTGGGGAAGAACCAGGCCACTCCTGCTGGAGCCTCAACTTTTTACTGTGTCACAGCAGAGAACCGAACCAGTTGGTTTTCTGTTGCCCCTTTGAATGGCACTGCCCCCATGTCTGTGGGCAACCATCTAAGAGGGAGATGGGAAGGTATGGATGGGGCAACGTTAGCTCAAAGGACACGGAGCCTGGCTGGTGTCTGGGGAGTCAAGAGACAATGCCGAGGTTCCTGCTTTGGGACACCAAGGG
The DNA here is from genome assembly GCF_037893015.1 of Macrotis lagotis. NCBI lineage: Eukaryota > Metazoa > Chordata > Mammalia > Peramelemorphia > Peramelidae > Macrotis > Macrotis lagotis. The sequence continues at coordinate 276,403,992 of NC_133660.1, forward strand.
ATCCAAAGGAAAAAAGGAGAGAAGGCTGCCCTGGGCAGTCTGGAGAGTTTTCCTGCATCTCCTTGCTCTTCATTTGAAGAAGGAGCCAACGGGGCTCCTTTCCGGACAGCCCCACCCCCACAGTCTCTTGTCTCCCAGACCTGCCCAGTGGTGGCACTGATCCCACTCGGCTCCAAAGACCCTTTCTGGGCCTCCTTCCTCCCAGACAAAATTTGGACTTTTCCAGGAACCAACCTTTTTTTTTTCTTCTCTCTCCTTTAACAAGGTGTCTCTGTCCACCAATTTGACCACCGTCGGAAGTCCTATGAAGTGAGTAGGATGGTCACCCGAGCAGGTGGAGCGGTAAACAGGCTCAGCGCTCCTCCCACTGCCCCCCTTCCTTCCTCCCCACCAGGAAGCCCCCAAGGGAAGAGTTCAAAGGGGGAAGGGAAGGGGGGACCTCAGAGCCCCAGGAGAGAACCCGAGGCATGCACCTGAGGCAGCGGCGCAGCCATCTTCCCAGCGGCCTTTGGGAATCTGTTGGAGGTAATTCCCATTCAGGTCTTTATCCCTGCTTGCCCGAGTTACCTTCGTGGTCTTCCAGGCGCACTCCAAGCTCGGGGAGGACGTCGTCCCGTAGGGCGTCACTGAGCTGCAGCACCTCGGTGACTGGACGACAGAAGCAAGGGGTCAGTATCTCCTACCATACCTGGGCAGACTGGGCAGCCACAGGGAGACTTCTGAAGGGCTCAGGGAGGAGGAAGCCTGTCAGTCCACTGACCCTGAGGGCTTGTGAGTTAAGTCCATGGGCTCCTTCTCTCCCGTCCTTCTCCAAGGGGGAAGGACACCCCCAAACATAAGCATCCTTCATCGGAGGCCGGGAGAGAGGGCAGTATGAATCTCTATCTTCTGAGGATGAGCTGCAACCTTGGGAAGAGCTCAAAGTCTGGTCAACAGGGTGGGACATTGTCATAGACAAAACGCCAATCCCCCCCCCCCCCAAAGAGTAGCCCCTTCTGCCTCCCCTTGGAAACTTCCCCGGGGCTCCCTTCCCAGATGATCCTCCTGGTGTCTTGATGAGGTCCCCTACCACCTTTCTCTTCATCTGTGGACACAATTCATCTCCTCCCTGTTCTAAACACAGCCACCCTATGAAAGGCAAGCCATCCTGCCCCCTGCCTGGGTCGCCACCATCATGTCCTCATGGGGCCTGCCGGCTCCCACCAGCCCCGGTGGGACATCTGCCAGAGCCGTCCAGCCATTCTGACCCTCCACGTCCTCTGCAGACGCCCTCCTGCCTTCCTAGCCACTGCTCAGCCTGGTATTCTGGGCCACACGCCAGCTGGAACCCCCCCCCCAAGTTCTGTACCTTGCATCACTGCCTACAAGCCCCTTCTCTCCCCTTCTCCAGAGGAAAGCAAGCTCCCTGAGGGTAGGCCCAATTTATGTGCAGAAAGGCCTTCTCACAGGTTCGGTGACCCCAACCTCCTGACTCTTCCCTGATGCAGGCAGAGAACATCATGGACCTTCTGCACCACCACACGATTCCACAGTCCAAGAAGGCAGGTCCTTTGAGCTAAACTGTGCTTCTCTACCAATATTCCTCCGAGGAGGGAGCTTCCAAGGGGCCCTTGGCTGAAGCTCTGGCTCAGAAAGCCCTTCCTGCCATTCTGAGCTCACCCTCAAGGGAGAAGGCCTTCAGGCTAGGGGGTAGGGGAACCTGTTTTCAGGTGCAGGTTTGGGGAGATGTCCCTGAGGTCCCTGAGGCCAGCTCTGAAAGTCAAGGAGATCTGGTTTCCAGAACCCTTCCAACTCTTTGTAATGACTTCTGTAATGACTATTTCCATCTCACTGCCAAAGAAGCTTCTAAAAACTGCTGAGAAGAGGAATAAAGGTGAGAGATCAAGCTCTTAGGCCAGGGGAAAGACTGGAATTCTCAACAAGGAATCAGCCCAGGAAAGGTAGGGAAGAAAGGGACCACAAGGAGCCTGTCCTCAGGAGACTGACATTCTACCAGGGGAGGGAGGAAGAGAGGTAAGAGGGGCCAACACAAAAATCCCACCAAGTCAAAGGCTGGTAAGCCAAGGATGGGCAGCAGAAAGTGGCAGGGCATGCAGGGATTCTCAAGAGGAGAAGGAGAGATGTCCAGAGAAGGGGCCCTATTCATCCGGGCAAAGGCAGGCAGGCAAGGGAATGTTGGAATCAGCAAGTAGCCCACTGGACACAAGGGGAGACTGAGTAAAGGGGAGTCCATGAAATGAGACTTAGAGGGAAACGGCAATGCCAGACTCCAAAGTACCAGGGAGCTACAGAGTGTTTGACCTAGGGAGAGGCCAGAGGGGGCAGATGGGCAGCTGTCCTTGGCAGAAATGGGAAGCCCAGAGGAGGGCACGAGAATGAGTTTGGTTCAGTGATGTGCTAGTTTTGAGAAGCCTGTGGAGCACCCATATGGAAATGGCCAGCAGACCCACAGGAGCTCACCACCTTGGAATACCATGCCATTGAGGAGGAAAGAGAGTGGTATCTAAAGGGGCTGGTGCAGTCACCTGGGAAACTGCTGTCCAATCTGTATTAAAACGTATAGGAGGCAAAGGAGGACATGACCTGGTCTGTCCTGGGACAAAGGAGAGGGTTGCAGTGGGCCTGGGAAGGGGTGGAGCAATGATACCTACAGGGCTCAGGAGCAAGGTCACAGAACTGTCTCCCCTGCCCAGTCAATCAGTCAGGCAGGTACAATTCAGACACCAACCATGTACCAGGCCTTGTGAGAGGTGCCAGGCAAAGCCCTGACCCAGCAGCGTTATGCTCTGCTAGGAAAGAAGGACAAGAAAGGGCTCCTGGGATGGGCCAGATCAGCTGGATCCCTGGGGCCCAGAAGAACAGGGGGACATGCCTACCACACTGCCTTCAGTCATCTTCAAGGGATCCTGGCAAACCTGCACAGACAAGGGCAAATGTCCAGATTCTCAAATCAAAGAAGAGAAAGAGGCCACAGCCTGGGTGAGCTGGGGCACCGAGGCGACAGTCTCACCCCTTCCCGTCCTTCTCTGCTCTGTGACCTGGGGCTACTGGACTCCAAGACAGCTCTGGGCAGAGGGCTCCTCTGACAGCAGCTCAGCCCCTGGGGTTCACTCCAAGGCCCACTTAAAGAGTTTTTCTTCAGGACCAATCCCATGAATAATTCAAAGAGAGACTGAGGCCAAACCTGAAGAGTAGAGAGCTCTTCTCTGATGGCTGTGTCCTTTTCCAAGGGAAGCTTAATGGACTATTGACCCTCAGCAGAAAGCAAAAAAGAAATGAAATCTGCACACCTAGCAGCTTCCTCCCTGCTAAAATAACAGCTGGCTGGGCCAGGCCAGCTCAGTCCCTGGGGTAGCACTGATGCCCTCTGGGGTGCTGCGATGTCCCTGAGAGCAGGAACGACAGCCACAGCATCTCGGGAGGCCTGCAGACTGCCAGGCCGAGGATGGCAGAACAAGTGCCGGGATGCCCACTTTACAAAAGAAGAAAGTGAGGCTGACAGTATTCCTGAGGGTGGCGAGGAGCTGGAAGCTAAGGGCGCCCCATCCATGGGGGAACGGACGGACAGACTCTTGTGGCCCGGGGAGGCAAGGGCTGACCGTCAGGCCCTGACCAGCTGCAGAAGGACGGAGGGCCCAGCAGCCCCAGGAACCCCGGGGCCAGAGCCAGGCAGCCCTTTTCTGACCTGGCCCCTGCCCTACTGGCACCTAGGGGGATGTTTATGTTTTTCCTCCAGTATTGGAGGAAGGAGAAAATAAGAGGAAATCAAGGCTTGGAATTTGGACAACTCCATTGAAAAGGAGGGCCGGGGCCTTGCCTGGTGAGATTCCTTATCTTAGTGGTTCTCCTTCACCTGATTCTAAAAACCAGCCAAGGAAAATAAGGAAGCTGAGGCCCAAGAAGGGCAGTCACCTCCCCAGGCCCCACAGGCCCAAGGTGCTGCAGGAGGGATCTGCACCAAAACCTTCTCACCTTACCACCTCTAGAGAGGCCATGAAAAGTCAGGAGATCAACCTAAGAAATGGAGCAAGGCCTGGAGCCAAGAGCCACCACTGGACGTGACAAAGCTGACCCCCCCCCCCCCCCCCCAGTCTTTAAGTGACTACTGTAGGCCCTTAGCCAGACATGGAAGGTTCAAAGCCAGTGAGAAGAGTGACATGATGAGTGCCTGGGAAGGTTTAAAGAACAAGGAAAGGGGGAGAGAGAAGCAGACCCAGCTGTGTCCCAAAGGAGCGGGGAGAGTGACGCAGTCGGACCAGTGTCCTGAGGGGTTGGACTGGAGAGGGGAGGGCTATGCCAGAGGAGGGGAAATGCAGGGGATGAGTTGGGGAGGAGTGGTGCCAAAGCTAACGGTGGGCAGCTGGGAAGATGACGGTTTGGGGAGGGGCTGGATGAAGGACAAAGATCCCAAAGGGCCAGGGATCCAACCCTCTGGTCCGTCTCGGCTCTCTCTCTCCTGCCTGCCTGCTGCTCCTTGGACCCCTTTGCTGTATCTTCCTCCAGGCCATGCGGGTTCCCCAAAGCCCGGTCCTGGATCCCTCTTCTCTCTCAACACTCATGCCTTGACCCCAGCAGCTCCCTCAGATTCCAGGATCCTCTCATTCTAGACCCCTCCCGGGCCCTGGTCGGCCCTCACCTCTCTCCAGCACCGGAACTGCAGGTGGTGCAGTCATTGCAACGGGTCCAAATAGAGGCCTCCTCTAGCCGGGCTCATGTAAGAGGAGCCTTCCTGTTCCTGAGGTTCACAGTCCCGGGGTCTGCCATATCTAGCTGCACCACCAGGTTTCCCTCTCCTCTTGCCCCCAGCGTCCCTGTAGCCCAGGGCCCATCATCTTCAGCCTTGCCCACTCCAATAGCCTCTCCTCTTCCACGCAGCTGCCAGGGGACACCCCACCCTTTCTCCTCTAGCCCTTCCCAAGCTGCCTCATTAGACAGCATCTCCTTAGGCTCTCAGGCAAGCAACAACACACCAAGAACCACAGGTCTCTGCGCACCCCCAGCCCCTGGCATGGGTCACCATCCTGTCTTGTGACTAACTCTCTGGCTACCTCACTCTGGACACTGCCTGAGCCAGCGCAGACCTTGGTCGGAGCAGCCCCACATGGAGGCAAGCCCTGATGGAGAAACTCGGGTCAGTCCTGGGAGCCAAGACGCAAGGAGCCTCCGGGCAAGGCTTGGGTAAAGGAGCCAGATGAAGGGGCTCAAACAACATGACCACCAGGGTCGTGGAGAGGGCCCTGCCGGGCCTTCTCCTTGGCCTTCCAGCCTCCAGGTTCTCTTGTCTCCAACCCCTCCTCCAGCCAAACTTCCCCAAAGGTGGCTCAGACTCAGTCCCATCCCCTCCCAGCCCCCACCCCCACCCCTTGGGTGCCCAGGGATTCCTGTGACCTCTATGGTCAAACCCAAACCTTTCAGTTTGGGCCCCTTGACTTTTCCAGACTCAGGTGGTCACAGAGGTGTCTGCAGCAGGATCTTCCCCAAGAGGAGGTAGCTCCCTGGGGGCAGCGATGCCTGTGTCTTGGCCCTAGCCCCCAATAAATGCTCAGGTACCAACCCCCTGGCCTTGACTTGAATCTTATCATGATTCCCTCCCGGCAGGCAGAGCTGGCCCTTACCTCTCTTCTCACGGGCGATCTTCCGCACGCCTTCTCGGAAGTCTGAGAGCACCTGCAGGTAGGGCATCACCGTGGCCTCGAGCTGCAGGAGACATTGTCCACAGATCAGCAGAGGGAAGGGGGCCAAGCACGACTGAGCCCCTCCTCTGTGCCAAGCCCGGGTTCCACACTTATCTCACCCCAGAAGCTATCATGATCCCCACTCTACACAAATGAAGGGACTCGTCCAGGGTCACACTGGGGTCTTCCTGCCTCCAGGACCAGCCTGGCTTGATTCCCTGTGACTCCTGGCTCCCTCATCAGCACATACTACAGAGCTCCCCCACCCCACCCCAGGCAGCCCCCTCAGGCAGCAGGACCCTGCACTCTGGCCTTCATCCTGCTGGGTAAGCTTCCCAAGGGCCCTGGGCCATCTGCACCGTGACCGCCTGGTCCATGGCCTTTGGGGGCTCCACCGCCCTCCCTTTCCCAGCCAAAGGGCAGCCTCTCCCAGCCTTGGCCCATATTTCCTGAGGATGCTGGGCCACTGCCAAGCCTCTGGTGGACCTCTGCTCCCCCTCATGATAGAGAATAAGGCTGGTTCTTCTGGAGAAAGGCCTGCTCTGAGGTCAGCGCGACAAGAGTGACCCCCTCCCTCTCCTAGGCTCGTGGTGCTTCTGTGGGGCTCGGCACCATGGCCCCTTCCTTCCCGGGAGCCTGCCGCCTGCCCCCTTCCTGCTCTCTCACCTGCTCTGGACAGACCCAGTGAAGATGTGTGTCTGGGCACGGGGGTGACAGAGAAATGCCTGCTCATCAGGGAAGAAGGGCAGCCAGAGAGGGATTCTCTACCCAAGAACTGATTAGGAGGCGCCTGCGCAGGCCTCGCTTTCCCTTATGCTGACTGTCCTAAGCCATAGAAGATGGTTTCTACAAAATACCCGCCAAACCGGTGACGAAGGAAGCCCCTGATCAGGTCTGTCTATTCAGAGTTTAAGCTACAGGATCCTGAGGAGTGTGGACTGAATTTCACTCAATCCTTTCTATGGAAGAGCAGGGTTTGAGGGATATCCCAGCTCCAGAAAATCTTGAAATGGTCATTTTTGTTGGCCATCTCCTTCCCAGGCATGGGCAGAAGCCCAAATTTAGCCTCTGGCTCAAAGTCCTATTTTCAGCCTCCCTTGGAATTGAAACCCTCAGCCAGTCGATTTCTCCCACAAGGTTGGGGACCAGCCCACCATGCACAAATGGGAGCTGCCTGGAAGGTGGAGCACGGATAGACACCCCGCTTCTACTCACGTTTGTGTTGGATCCACTTCCACCAACTGGAAAGCCAAGCGTCTCCTCACCTTCTATGGCACCAAAGATCTGGGGGGGGGGAACAAAAAAAATGAGAGGTCACCAGAGGATTCAGGGAAGGCCACGAAGGGGTGGCCAGGCTTAGATTTGGAAGGGCTCATTGGGGTGCCAGCCTCCTCAGAGCCCCCTAACGGAGTCCAAGGAAGAGCCCACTACATGGGCTCCAGCCTGAGTCAGAGATGCCCTTTCCATCCATCACTACTATTTCAGGTTCCCTTCTCAGGGCAGGAGCCTGGCAACGGGGCTATCCACAAATCACAAGGTGGACAGGTGCCTGCCTTGAAGTGGGCCTGGGGGCCAGCCTGGTGGATAAAATCCAGACCCAAGAGCTATGCCAAGGAGAGAGCAGAGGCAGTGCTCAGCAGGATAATAACAGAGACTCTTCCTGGTCTGCGTCTTCATTCACCCCCTCCCCCAGCCCAGTGGACAGCCCCAGGGAAGAAAGGAGGCCCACCTTGAGCATGTGGGTGAGGTAAGTGCTGACACTTGCCAGCAGGCCTCGGTTGGGTGGCCTCCGAGCGGCTTTCCGAGCAGCAATGTAGAGGTTGCTCTGGCTGACCAGAGACCGCATCTCCTCCAAGACTGTGCGGGTATCGATGTTGTCACAGAGGGCCTCGTGAATCAGCCTCTTCTTGTCACACAAACTAGTGAGAAGGACCAAGAGGCAACAGTTCATCATCCTTTGGGGACAAACAGGCAAATGGAGGGAGCCTTTCTGAAAGAAAAGCTTGAATCCTCAACACCTGCCCCAGGGGCCGGACTGCCCCCAGGGACTTGACCTCTCACTGCTACCTGGTGGTCAGGGGCCAGGCCGATAAGGAGCCCCCCTCTCTCTTACCTCCACCTGCCCCCGGGACCTCAACACTAACAATGGGCAGAAGGCTTCTCACATTTTATTCAGCTCGAGCTCCTGGTCTTCCCATTTCTCAAACTGACCCGTCACATCTGCAGGCACCCGAAGAATGTCTTTCACATTTAGGAAAAACTCCTGGGGAAAACAGAGAAAACACGTGAGAGATGGCTCTTCTGGAGGCTCCCATCCTCTCCAGACATTTTCCATGAGGAAAGGTCAAGAACCAGGACAAAGGTCTTGGAGAATGGAGATGCCTTGAAGCAAGGCACCCTGGGCCTAGCCAAGGGCCATGCTGGAAGGGAAGGGCCTTCAAGGCCAGCCAGAAGGGAAGAGGAAGGGGGCCCCTGGCTTATGCCAGAGGACTTCTGGAGGGGGACAGACAGTCTGGGAGATTGAAGGCTTGACAAGCAAAACTGTCTTTGAACATGTTTGACCTCTCCCTTGTTTCCAAGTGAAATGACTTCAAATGACTCCTCTAGGGGCAGGAGGTTCACTGCCCATGAGGACCCTTCTCTCCCAGCAGGGCAACCTTTGAATTTACATAATGCCAAATGGATCTGGTCCTAAACCCTGGAGGGTAGTCTTGTCTTGTCTTACTTTATTCTCTGACACCCCCCCTAAAGCTAGAAAATAAGATACTGTATATTGGAACAAATACCCCTCAGCAGCTTCCTCCTGAGGAAGCCCCAAGAAGAAGCTGCCCCAAGAGAGTCGTCTCCCCACAGCCCAAGGAAACAGGGTGGCCCCCAGCGGCTGTGACTCTCACTCACATTCATAAATCTCTCGTACTGAATGGCAGACTCCATGGTGTTGCTTGAGTAATCGAGGGTATCCTTCCAAGAGTGCATTAGAAACGCCAATCGCAGTTGGCGCGCTGTAATGAGACACAGGGGAACATGAGCTTTGATTTCTGTACAGGCCATTTAAAATACTAAAAAAATCTGTGTCATAAATGTCAATGGATATGTAGCAACTGAGTGCCAGTCGAGTGTGGGGACAAGAGGGGCTTATGATCTGCAAGGGGGCCAACACCCACAGACCAATGGACAAACCAATGGACACAAGGCCATTTGTGGGTGGGGATGGGGTGTCAAGAAAAGCCTCAAGGAGATGGTGGTGCTTGATCCAGGTTCTGAAACAGGGGGATCTAAAATGCAGGTGAGAGCAAGGGCAACCCAGGTCTTGGGATGGCCTTAGCCAGGAGTGGGGAACATCCAGCCCATGACTATGTACAGCCCCCCAAATCATTTGGTGTGGTGATGCCGAGGCAACCACAGGTATGATGGAGGGTGATGAGGGAGAACGGGGGAGAGAATGGTATTAGGACCACTGGGGAGGGGGAGGTTTTAGAGGAAAGATAGGAATTTGGTTGTGGCTGCCTGCAGGCTGGGCAGTCCAAGCTGGTCAACAGTGGCTGCTGATGTGGGAATGAAGCCAGGGCAGAAAGGGGAGCGTTTCTCACGAGAAAATGGGCAAGGGGTAGCTAGGTGGTGCAGTGGTTAGAGCACCGGCCCTGGAGTCAGGACGACCCGAGTTCAAATCTGGCCTCAGACACTTAATTTCCTAGCTGTGTGGCCTTGGGCAAGCCACTTAACTCCATTTCCTTAAATAAATAAATTAAAAAAAAAAAAAGAAAATGGGTGAGCTCATGGAAGCTCCCCAACAGGAGTGCAGGGAAAAATGGGAGGGGGCAAGGACAAAACACTTGCGAAATTCCCTCAGGGAGGGATGCTCCGTGGCCAGCCGAGGAGACAGAAGGGGTGGCCAGGCAAGTCCATCAAAATGGAGGAGAAGGTCAGGCCTTACCTGAATGCTTCTCCAAGGCATCCTTGATGGTGATGAAGTTTTTTAAAGATTTTGACATTTTACAGCCTGCGATGGTTAAGTGACCCGTGTGAAGGAAGTATCGAACCCAACAGTCATTTTCAAAGTATGCCTGCAACCAAAAGTCCAAGGCTTAGAAAGACTTTGGGGAAAAGTGGATGCTTCTATCTCTTATGCTTTATTTTTCTTCCTTAAGGACATGATTTCTCTCTCATCACATTCAATTAGATCAATATATAGTATGAAAACAATGGAAAGACTAACAGACTGCCTCCTGGGGGGTGGGAAGCAAGATTAGGGGGAAAATTGCAAAATTCATAATAAATAAAATCTTTCTTTAAAAAAGAAAACCAAGAAAAAAAAAGAAAAGTGGATGCTTCTGAACCTCCTCCCCAGAAACCTGGTTAAGAAAGAAATGTGCCAGCCACGCCTGCCCAAGGTTGTGTAGCTGACCAAAGATGGAGCCAAGAGCTGCGCCAGGCTCTTCTTTCCCAATGCTCACTGCCCATGCTTCCAGTGTTTTCTAAAATATGATGTTTGAAAATCGTCTCATGGCATTAATGATGGCCCTCACTGGGTACCCACCTCTGACTGAGCCAATTCATTGTCATGATGCGGGAATCGAAGGTCGAATCCTCCACCATGGATATCCATCGAAGGTCCCAGAATGGTCCCGGCCATGGCAGAACACTCGATATGCCAGCCTGGGCGGCCCTGCAGAGAGACAAGCAATAGTTTCTAGGGAGAAGACCACAATCCTTGGCCTTGCTCTCTCAATCACAGCCCCTCGCTGACAGAACCAAGCTCAGTGGGACCCCATCGGAGACCAGTTGGGGAGTACACATAGCATGCCACTATCTGTGTGCATGTGTATGCGTGCGTGCGTGTGTGTGTGTAGATACACAAACAATAATGGCCTCCAGCCCTCCTGCCTCAGGCAGGGCACCAGAGGAGGCAGCTTACCTTTCCCCAAGGACATTCCCAGGACGGCTCTCCAGGCTTGGAAGCTTTCCAGAGGGCAAAATCGTTGGGAGAGCGCTTCTCACTTAATCGATCAGCTGAAATGCTCAGGTCTCCTGAGAATGCACAAAGGCCATTGTTGCTTAAATGGAATCTAACAGAAAACATAACTCTGAGGAGGGCTGGGCCCAAGTCCACGAACCAGACAAGACCCCATCTGGAAGGAGGTGAGCGCCTCTTGAATCACCTCAAGCCAAGCCCAGGTGACGGACTCTCACCTCACGGTTCCTGTTCATGATGTGGTCATGACTTTGGGGAAGTGTCAAGGGGACACGGTGACCCCTTTGCAGTTGGGGCAGAGGGGGGCGATGAGATCTCCATCTCCAAGTTCAAAGTGCTTAGGTCACCCACTCAGGTTCTTGTTGAATGTGGGTTGGAAGAGGCCAGGAAGGTGATAAATGGAGCAGGGAAGGGAATGGAGAGGAGGCTGCAGTCTCAGTAAGGAGGGTGGGGAGGCCCAAGGGACATGCTCAGAGGTTCAGGGGGTCACAAAGACCCAACAGGTCAACTTGACCTAGTAGCAACTGAACTGAGAGTTCTGACCAGAAACTGGACCCAGCCTATGCTCTCACCAAGGGGCCATGGTGCAGACGGGCCAGTGAGGCCACAAGGGCCACGCTCTATCAGCGTCACTGAGAACACGCCTAGCTGCACTGTTTGACAGTAAATGATCCTCCATCAAATTCATCTCTCCCCAAAGTGACTGAAAAGGACGATCTCCCCCAACTGTGAGGAGAGACTTTCCAAAGGGTTGGCCGAGGACTCCCACAGACATCTGCTAGGAGCCTCCTGTGGCTAGGACCCCCAGAGATGACGCCAAGCAGCCCCCACCCTCAACCAAAGTGGCTCGGCCATTGAGCCGCCAGGCACCACCGACACAGTGGCCAAGGGCGGCCTCGTGTGGCGCTGCGCAGGAACTGCAGGCCTGGCCTAGCCAGGCCGGCCCATTCAGCCCCGACTTCATCTCTAGCCCTCTCTGGAGAATGGACTGCAAAGCTTGGGAGTCATTCCCCAGCCAGTCCGTGATGCCCCCAAAGGCTGATGCTGAAACCCAATGAAGGTGTGTGTACAAACCCACCCGGGTCAGGCTGTGGAGAAGCCAGAGAGACCCTGGCCTTTAGCAACATGTGCCAGACACACAGAACCCACGGGCCACCAACTCTCGCCTCGGTCACCCTTGAGGACACCCCTCCTGTTTGTTCAGGTGCTTTGTCTTGGCCAAGGTAGGCCCAAGACACTGAGTCAGAATTGAAAGGGGTCTCTCTACTCCTCTAGTTCAGCCCTTTGATTTGGTGGGTTAAGGGAAGGGACAGCCCCAAAGGCCACTCCACAGGCTCCCCTCCTGCCCCCTGGCAGGATGCTTTTCTTACCTTCTCCCTCCTGGAGGGCTTTCTGATCCCCAACAGCTTCTGGCACCAACTTGGCATAGGAATGTCTCTCGCTAGAATCAAACTTCAACGTATCAAAATAGACAGAACCATTGGACACATAACTGGGAAGTAAAAGATAAGCAAAAATGCATTAGGCGATCCACAAAATTAAAACACAGAACAGCAACAATGACTCTGGAGTCAGGTCCTGGGTTCATCCTGTCTCCAATGACCTTGGACAAGTCACTCCTCCAGCCTCAGCTTCCTCCTCTGTTGTATGAGGTGGTTGGTCCTATGTCTATGGACATCAGCATGTAGCTGTGCCTGCTGGGGCCACATCCCAGGGCCCCGCACCAGAGCAGAGGGTCAGGGGACCTGCAGGGAGGGGAGTTAGGCCTGAGTCTTCAGCTACTCCTCACTCTCAGCTCTACCTGGCTCCCTAGGCCCAAACTAAGTCCTAAAGTTAGGGGGTCTCAAGAGGCAGCCAACGGGGCAAGGTTGTCCCAAAGCCTCTCAAGGCTGGCTGTCAACACAGCCTGGGACCCAGCCCAGCTGACTGGCACACCTGACAGAGGAGTTCCCTTCTCTCCCCTCCTGGGGTCTCTTCCTCTGAGTGGATGGTTGCTACCAGAGCCCCCATTGAAGGAAAGGCGCCCCATCATGCCCTCATTCTTCTCCAGTTATCTTCCTGCCCTTTTAGAAGACCTTTCCCCCGCACCCCACCCACCCATCAGCTCACTTCAGCAAACTCTCTTCCACTGTAGAGGGTAAGCTCCTAGAGGGTAGGGACCATCTTTCTGCTTGTATTTGTACACCTAAGACTGAGCTGTGTCCGGCACACATGCAGTAAACACTTAATGCTTGTCACCTGGGGAGAGGCTGTTCCCCCAGGGCTGGCACCTGCTTTGCCTTGGCTTCAGCCTCCTGGACTCTTCCTTTCTTCTGACTGTGCCACAGGGCTGCCCTTCCTGACCCTCGCCCTGCTGTTCAGGCCTTGCCCTGCCCAGTCCTCCTAGAAGCCAGGCCCAGGCTGGCCCCTCAGGGGAAAGGAAGAGGCTCAAGGCTGCAACTCTGGGCTGGCTGAATTAAGTGGGATTCCCACTTCTTTTTTTTTTCTAATTTAAATATTTTGTTCCAGAAACAGAGACAAAGCTTGGTTTTAAGGTTCCTTCATTTAAAGCTCAGTTCCTACAAGACACAGAACTCTAAGAGCTTAGCTTCTCTGGGTGCTAATGTTCCAAACCAAAGTTTCTGAAATTATTTGGAAACCCAGGAAGCCACATAGAGAGCACTCTATAGCACTGGTTCAGAAAGCCATATTCTTGGCTAGAGAAAATGGGAATCCGTGGCATAATTTGCAAAAAAAGGAAAACTCAATGAAACAAGATTCCTCTTCCATCCCTATGAGGTACTTATCCAGCTCATTCATTGTCCCATTCGGTGCTCTCAACTCTTGCAAGGTTCTCTACACTTACACTGGAAGCGTTCCAAACCCAGAGTTGTGAAAGAATCAAGTCCTCCCACCAAATGCAAAGGAAAACCCAGAAACCTGAGGTGTCGCTGCAACTGCCACCTTGAAATCGGATCAGAATCACGAAGATCTCGACAGGTGGCCAGTTTGAATGGTTTTTACTGACATAGTCGATGAGATTTTGCATAACCCAAGTATCAATTTTTGTTGAAACCTTTATAGAAAGCAGCTCTTTGCAGTGGGGAGGGATTAGAAATTGGGGAAGATGTTGTTCGGTTGGGGAATGGCTGATCAAGTTGTGATGGGTCAGTATTCTGTAAGAAAGCAGGAGTGGCGTCTGGGACTTTAGAAAAGTCTGGAAAGACCTGCAAGGGCGGAGACCGAGTGAGGTGATGGGAACCAGCAGTACCTCGTCCATGGCGACAGCCACACTGGGAGATGGGCAAGTCTGGAGGACTCAGGGATCTAAAACCACTCTAAAAGCCTTGTGACCGGGAACACCATCCACATAAAAATTCTAGGTTATGCTTTATGTGTTTGTTTTTTTACCCTCTAATGATTTTTCCCCTTTTATCTGATTTGTCTTTCACAACATGACTGATAATAGAAATGTTTACCATCATCATGCATGTATAAATCTGTATCAGAGGGCAGCTAGGTGGCATAGTGGATAGAGCACCAGCCCTGGAGTCAGGAGTACCTGAGTTCAAATCCGGCCCCAGACACTAAATAATAACCTAGCTGTGTGGGGCTTTGGGCAAGCCCCTAATCACATTGCCTTGCAACAACAAAATAAAATGAAGACAAAGACTTAAAAAAACCTTTATCAGATTACTGACTATGGTGGGGAGGAGGGAGAAAAAATGAGGAACTCACAATCTTACCAAAAAATGAATGTTGGACATTAAAAAGAAACCCTCATGAAAGTGAGTGAGTGAAAGAGAGAGAGAGAGAGAGAGAGAGAGAGAGAGAGAGAGAGAGAGAGAGTGTGTGTGTCTGTGTGTGTGTGTGGCAATGGGGCTAAGTGCCTGTGGTCATACAGCTATTAAGTATCAAGTGTCTGAGGGCACATTTGAATTTGATTCTCCTGACTCCAGGGCTGGTGGTCTCTCCACTGGCACCACCTTGCTGCCCCTAGAAGTGAAATTTTAAAAGAAGTCTTTGCCAGAGCTGCCTTCAATCCCACGCCTCCTCTCCTTGGAGAGACCACTGCAAACATCACCCAGAAGCCTCTCCTCAGGGTGGCATCCCCATGCCCAAGGAGGGCAAAGTGTCCTTGGAGTCCAGGTTGGCTCTGGGCCAGCTTGCTCTCTCTTCTCCCTCCCTGAACTCTCCCAGGCCTCCTCCAGGGCTGACTCAGTCTCCTTATATTTCTCTGGGAGCCCATTTGTGGCTTCTTTATTTAGGGGAGTTCGAATCTAACCTCATACTAGCTGTGTGACCCGGGGCAGCTCACTTCACCCTGACGGCCTCACATCCAGGGCTATCTCCAGTCGTCCTGATCCATATCTGGCCCCTGGACCCTGATGGCTCTGGAGGAGAAAATGAGGCCCCCCCCCACCACTCCAATTCAGTTCCTGTCTTCTCATGGCCTCATCTCCCTGATGTCTTCAACGAAGAAGGATCAACATTATTTAGGGCTACTTAAGTCCTCTATGTCTTGTTCTGTGAATGGGGGAGTTCTATATTGTTTGTATATATTTATCCATTTCATTTAGATCACCAGTTTTAGTGGTATATAGTTGGGTGAAATGGTTTCTAATAACTTCCCTTATTTCTTCCCCCCCAGTCATAAATGCATCTATTTAATATTTGATGCTGATAATTTTACATTTTTTTTAAAAAAAAATTAAGGTGGGGCGGCTAGGTGGCACAGTGAATAGAGCACTGGCCTTGGAGTCAGGAGGACCTGGGTTCAAATCCGGTCTCAGACACTTAATAATTACCTAGCCGTGTGGCCTTGGGCAAGCCACTTAACCCCATTGCCTTGAAAAATCTAAAAATAAACAAATAAATAAACAGACAAACAAACAAACAAATAAATAAATAAAATGGTTTAAAAAGGGGGGGGGGCAGCTAGGTGGTGCAGTGGATAAAGCACCGGCCCTGTGGTCAGGAGGACCTGGGTTCAAATCCGGTCTCAGACACTTAATAATTACCTAGCCGTGTGGCCTTGGGCAGGCCACTTAACCTCATTTGCCTTGCAAAAACCTAATAAAAAAAATTAAGGTAACTCATGGTTTATCTAGTTTTATATATAGTTTAACTAGTTATATAGCTTGTTGATTTTTTAAAATACAGCTTAATTTGTGAATTTGAAAATTTTTTTTTTCCTTTCCATTTTGTTAATCTTTCCTTTGATTTTTTTTTTTTTGCAAGGCAATGGGGTTAAGTGGCCTGCCCAAGGCCACACGGCTAGGTAATTATTAAGTGTCTGAGACCGGATTTGAACCCAGGTCCTCCTGACTCCAGGGCTGGTGCTTTATCCACTATGCCACCTTTGATTTTCAAGACTCCTACTTTTATTGTTTCATTAGGGCCTTCAATTTGGTTTCTGGTTTCTTTCCTTGCATGTCCAATTTATCATCTGATTTTGTCTTTTAATTTTTGGGGTTTGTGTTTTTTATTTGCAAGGCCATGGGGTTAAGTGACTTGGCCAAGGTCACACAGCTAGGTAATTATCAAGTGTCTGATGCTGGGATTTTGTCTTTTAATTGACAAGGATCCCGGCCTCAGTCTTCATGGGATCTGTGAGGGAGTGACTGCTATTCCCACCCCCTGCTCAGGAGAATTGGGTCCCTAGCTTCCTCCCCTCCTCCCCCTTCCCCCAGTGCAGCCTCAGTTCTTTTTCAGGCCCACAGACCCCTGCCCCATCCTCATCTCTAGGATCTACAGACCTCTGCCTCCCTATGCTGACCTAAACTGAAAACAGAGCTCCCTGGAGCTTTTCCTTGAAGATCCGGTTCTGGGGGAGTGGTGCACCAGGCTGCCCTTCTTCCCACTGATCCATCATCTTGGACCCGCTTCCTCCTCTCACTGCCGAGAAACTGCCAGCCTGCCAGTGCCCGCAGAGACCACTCTATCACCAAATCTTGTCCATTCTATCTTCATGACGTCCCTCAGACACAGCCCCTTCTCTTTACTCATCCAGCCACAGTCTTGGTTCTGGCCTCATCAGCCCTTACCCCGACTGCTGTTAAAAGCCAAGTCTCTTCCTGTGCTGGACCACTGAGTGCAAAGCCACCAATGGGCGGCTCAGACCATGGCACTCCTCTGCACATGCCCTGCGAGGATGAACTCAGGATCCCTGTCCAGCCTTTCAGCCTCTTCGGGCCTCTCCATCCAGAAGCTACAGATGCCCCATCTTCACCATCCTCCCTGCCAGTGGTGTTCTTCCCAAGCCGTCTGGGCTCAGCTCCCAATCCTACCCTCCTACCCTGGGGCTTCTTTGGATGGACCCTGGACATGCTGACGCTCCCTAGTAGAGGATGTGGATTTGGGCCCTTGGGGCCCTTCACCCAGGACTTGGCCCAGAGTTGGATACAGCAAGAGCTTAATAAACGTTGAAGGGATGGACTGGTCAAGGTGCAGGAGGGGGAAGGCAGGCGGGCTCAGCCTCCTGCTCCTGAGCCGGGAGCTGCATCTGCCTGGGCCTTTTTCAGAGAAAGCCCCTGAGCCCTGAACCCAGAGTGTCCACACTGGACACAGGGAAACAGGGCAAGGGGCAGCTCAGGAGTGCAGCGCCACCAGTAGGGGACGCACTGACATGCCCTTCCATATGCTGGGGGAGATTCCGGCTAAGTCCTAGAAGGTCTGGAGGGCAGAGGGCTGGGCCCCAGCACCCCCTTTGCTTAAGACACAGCCTCCTCTGGGGGACTCCTCTGAGGTCATCTGATATACATACACAGGCTGCCCTCCCAAGGGGAGGCTAAGGCTCTAAGACCTTTGAGCCTAGGGGGCTCACCCCTCCCCTCCCAGCCTCCACCCCAGCTCTTGTGCCTCACTCTCCATCTCCTCTCCTGGAATATTCTCCTCCATGGTCAAAGTCTCCACTCTTGACTTTCTCTTATCTTTGGCCCGATTAGTGGGGAGGGGCTGGATTTGAATCCAGGTCTCCTAACTACAAGTCCAGGGGTCTTTCCCAGAATGCCCTGTGGCCTTGCCTCTGAGAAGGGGTGGGGGGAGGGAAGGGGCTCAATCTGTGCAGTGACAGACCCTCTTCAGAGCCCAGCTCTGGGTGCTGGGTCATCATGGGAAGGAACAAGCAATGACGGTACCCACTGCCCTGGCAGAGTGGGGAGGCCCCGGAGCCTGAAGGAGGCTGGCCTGGCCATGAGGCCTGAGCCACCAGGTAGCCTGGTGGAAACAAAGGCGTCCAAGCAATTCCCCACAGGGAATGAATCTCCCCTGGCCTCTGCCAGGGAGCCCATTGGACCAATGGAGCCCACAGACCAACGGAGCCCACGGGCTAGTGGAGCACAGGCCAGTTCCGGGAGCCAGTGACCACAGAATGAGGCCTCCCCACCTGCCCCCAAGCTATCAGTCCAATGTTCCAGAAATCGACAATCTGGTTCATAGCTTGCCCCAGCACTTCTGCTTTAGGGGGTGCTCTTTGTAGTGAGACCCCCACAGAGCTGGGAATTCTGCCTGAGGAATCTAGCTGCCTTAGCCACTGGCCTCCTGAGCATGCAATGACATCCAAGCCCCCCATGCCAAGAGCCCCAGGCAGGGATGTTCACAAAGGACCCTCAACGGGCCACCAACGCTATGCCCCAACAGCTGCTCTTGAAAGTGAATGCTCCCTTAGGAGCTGCCCAGGCTGACCATGTCACTACTTCTGGGCCTTCTGGGGCTCCCTGCCCACTCTGCACAGCCTCCTGCTCCTCCCCAAGGCCCCCTCTTCTATTCCAACCTCAGTAACTCCCACCAGCAACAAAAGAAGAGCCTACCCCAATCTGGGTCATTCCAAACTTGGCCAAGTCGACTGTCATCCCAGTCGTGACCTCCGGACACATCTGTCCACCTGCTGGACACCCCCATGAGGATGCCCTCTCATCACGGCATCCATCCTCCAGGCCTCTAAGCTTCCATGGACAATTCCCTGCTTCATTGGCTGGCTCCCTTTTCACTCTGAGTGCTTTGCCCTGGTCTCCCCTTTCCAAGCTGGCTCCCTGCTTACCCATAGCCATTGTCCACGATCTTCTGAACAAAGCGAATTATCTCAGGTACATATTCGCTGACCCGAGTTAAGACGTCTGGAGGAAGCACCTGCAGGAGATGAGAAACAAGATGGAGAGGTGTGGACCCGTGGGTCACTGTGATGCGTGGGGGCTGCCGTCCCCACAGTGGAAGGGTCCCCAGGATGGACTCGGGCTCATCTGTCAGTAGTATCAAAGCCCTCATGAAGCCCTGAGCATTTAACTTGACCTTCATCTGTTTCAGTCACAGTCCGCTCCTCATGACCCGTGGCCATTTCCTTCTCTAGACTGTTTTACAAAGGTGGAAACCAAGGCAAGTGTGGTGCAATTCCTTACCCAGGATGTCTGGGACTGGATTTTACTGTCCACTGCCCCCACTAGTATCCCTGCAGCCCAGGTCAAGGACAGCCGGATAAAAGAAAAAAGTGAAAAATGGGTGGAGCCAGGTGATCATGGTCCCCTCCTGGAGGAGAGAGTGAGCCTGAGTCCCAGAGAAGGGAACACCATGCCCCTGGCTTCTAAGATACTCCTCGCACATAGATGCAGCCCCAGGGGCCAAAGGGTCTGAAGCACGGGACCTGAGTTCAAATCCAGACTAAGACACTTCTTCACTGTGTGACCCCAGGCAAGTCATTGCACAGTCACCTCCCCTCCTCTCAGGACTGTTGGGGGTCATATTGTAAAAGTGGGAGCTTAATAACACTTCTTGAAAAGCCCAATAATCTATTCCTCATTTCCTTCATCAGCTTGGTTACTATAAAGAAGTTTATCAACCATGCCTTCTTCTCCTCAAGGCTCTCCCAACTCCACCCACTACCCTCCACCCCATATCATCCCCAGAAATCATGCCCACTCTGCACCAGACTGTCTTTCCCTGAGCCTCAACTGTAATGCCTCCCTCATATCAGCCTCCTAGATGCCCTGGCTGCGGAATGTGGGATCCCCCCCCCATCCTAGATCACCCATGGGACTCACGTTCAGGGCTGCCATGTCCTTGTGGAATTCCGCCTCCCAGAACTGGGGGAGCTCAGAGAAGATGGAGTTGTCTGTCACCTGGGAGCCCAGGAGGGAATCAAGCCAGTCCGAGAGCAGGTCCTTGGCCTTTTCCACCAAGACCTATGGGGAGCAAAGGTGCCAGCGACCTCATTCCCTGTCCACTGTGCTGCTGACCCTCATGAGCCTTCCCATCTTGTCCCCAATCAGAGTCAATTAGATAATTCTAGAAATAGTAATTGTGCTGAGTGTGTGAGCTACTAAAAGGAGGGGTGGGAGTCTCCTGATCAAGACCCCAGACCCCAGGGCCAAGCAAGACCCCAGGGATGGGGAGGGGGGAGGGAGAAGAAAGAATCTGAGAAGTGGAGAGGCCTCCAGCAGGACACAGTTCTGGAGCCAAAGGCATGACTCCCCTGGCTGGCTATAGCCTGGGTAAAAGTGTGCAGATGGGCACCCCATACCAAAATAAGGTCGAAAGGGATAAAGGGAGTTAGAAGTAAAAGACAGTATTATAGGTCAATTAGGGGAACTATGAACAGTTTACGTGTCAGATCTATTGAAAGGGGAGCAGTTTATGACCAAAGGAGAGACAGAGAACTTTATAAAAGACAAAATGGATCATTTTGTTTACATTAACTTGAAATGTTTTTGCACAAACAAAACTAATGCAACAAAGATGAAAAGGAATGTGATAAATTGGGAAACAATTTTTACAACTAGTGTTTCTGACAAAGGCTTCATCTCTAAAAGATAAAGAGAACAGAGTCAAATATATTAGAAAACTAGTCATTCTCCAATTGCTAAATGTTTAAAGGATATGAACAATCACTTCTCAGATCAATAAATTAAAGTTATCTATAGTCACATGAAAAATTATTCTAAATCACTACTGATTAGAGAAATGCAAATTAAAAAATCTGAGGTAGCGCCTCACACCTCTCAGATTGGCCAATAAGACTAAAAAGGACAATGGTCAAAGTTGGAGGGAATGTGGGAAATCTGTGAGACTGATGCATTGTTGGTAGAGCCATGAACGGATCCAACCCTTATGGAGAGCAATCTGAACCTAAGCCTAAAAGGTCACAAACTGCGCATCCCCTTTGACCCAGCCACATTTCTACTGGACAGTATCCTAAAGAGATCACAAAAAGGGGTAAAAACCCACATGAACAAAAAGGTTCATAGCAGCTCTTTCCAAGATGGCAAAGAGTTGGAAATCAAGGGGAAGCCATCCATTGGGGAACAGTTGAATAAGTTGGGGTCTGTGTGTGTGATGGAGCATGGGTGTTCTGTAAGAACTCGTGACGGACAGGACTTAAGAGAAGCCTGGTGAACTTGCAATGATGCTGAGAGAAGGAAGAAGAACCAGAACCACTGGTGGATGGACATGTGCCCTTCAGCAGTGGAGAACCAAAGGCAATTCTAAAAGACTCGTGATAGAGAATACGTTGGTATCCAGAGAGGGAGCTGGAGTTTAAATGCAGACCAAAGCTCAGGAGCTTCAATTTTTAAAGGTTGTCTTATGTATTATGTCATTTTTTTCTTCTGTTTGGATTTGATTCTTCTTTCACATGATTGATATGAATCTCTTTAGCCTAATTACACATGTAGAGCCTATAGTGGATTGCTTTCTGTTAAGGAAGGGGGAGGGAGGGAGAAAAATATAAAACTCAAACCATTCCAAAAAAAAAAATTGGTGAAAATGATTGTTGCATGTAGTTGGAAAAATACATAAATAACGATTTAATTAAAATTTGGGCTTATTAACTGCCCCATTGATCTGCTATGTAAGGTAGTCACTATTTTCTTGTTGTACTGAACAGAAGAGCACTGCATTGGGTCAGGGTAAATATTGCCAAGGAGTACAGAGAGTAGGAGGGAAAATAAAGGTGATTTTTTTCCACACACACCCAAGAAGAAATGGAGATAGGAGATGGGGTGTGGGGGCCAGGGAGCAGCAAGGCTGATTACTGACTATGGTGAGTGATGGGGCCAAGACCAATTACAGGGGGCTCAAGGAGCAGATGAGGCCCCAGAGGTGAGCGAGGGCTGGGAAGCAGAAGGGTCTGCACCTTCAGGTTGAGGGTAGGAGATAGGGGCAGGCACCCTAGGCCTACCTCAGCGCAGGCATCAATCTCGTCTCCTGGGGCATTTTTCTGTACAGCCTCTGCTAGAGGCTCTACCGCCAGCTGCACAGCATCACGGATTCGCTCCAGCATCTGCTTTTTATCAGGGTCTGCAGTGGCCTCTAATTTGAGAGAAAAGGGCTGCGACAAGAAAGGGAGACTTTCAGAAAAGATCAGAAGCACTTGGGGCCCCTTGAGGCAGGGGGCTCCCCCCAAAGTTCCCTGTCAGTTCAGCATGTAGACCGTTTCTTTCCTTTTTCCTTTCACCAGAAATATGGGGAGAGTCTTATGGCGAGGGGCAGTCTTTTGTAAAGGATAGCCCCCTCCCGCAGTTCTGAATTCCTGCACTTATGAGGGGTCAAGTCCTTACCTTGCTCACCTATCCTTAGTGTATTTAAGATTGACTTAATGCTCCTAGGAAAGGGAGGGGGCCTGCCAGGCAATGGGGTCCAGGCTCCCCGGCAGCACTAAGAAGCCAAAGTAGAGGAAGCCAGCAGCACCCAAATGAAAGGATTTACTACAATCCACACTGGTGGAGGAAGAAAACTCAGCAGCAGGTAGTGACCCTGGAGGTCTCCAAGGGGACCCCAGGGGATGGAGCCATCAGGAGATCCTCAGGGTGACGCAAGGTTTCCTCAGGTCCACTGTCGGCTTTTTTCTGAGGGCTCCCCACACTTCCTTGGCTCCGGAGGAAGCCTCCCCCCCATATGTTCAGGGAGAAGTCAGGGCACGAACCTTCAAGGCGGTTGCCACATCTTGGAGGAGCTGGGTGGCTCGTGGCTTCTTTTCCCGGTACTGCTCGAAGAGATGGTTCTGCCGCGCTCTCTTGATGATCTGTGAGCAGGGAAGGAGCCGCAGTGACTCACGAAGCCACTCTGGGCAGTCCTGCTGCCTGGATCCTCCCCACCAAAGTCTCCAGGTCTATTCTCCCCAGACATGTTGTCACCCCAGAGCAGAGCCCGGCATGGGTTTCTCCCTTGGTCCCTCCTCACTGCCTCTTGAGTTCCCCCACTCCTGCATTCGATCACCCACACAAAGGAGAAGTGGGTTAGGATCTCCCCCCCCCCAGGGCAGTGGTGGCCCCCCACCCATGACTCCCTTCTGCATGACCTTGGACGCCTCCCTCCCTCCCCTGGCCTCTATGAGGAAGGGAAGGCCTCTGCCTGGGGATCCTGCTCTGTTCAGGGCTTCATCTCTCAGAATCTGTACCCGGCTCTGCCCATCTTTGCTGAGCGGCAGGGGGAGATGCCCTCGATGGCTGCCCACATGGGGCTCCCACAGGGGGCAACTGCCAGGCTAAGCCCTCCCCTGCCCTGGGGTGCTCTGTCCATTGGTCCAGGACCCCCTTTGCTTCTCCTCATCCTGCCTTACCTTATCGTCGATGTCCGTGATGTTCATGCAGTAGAAGACGTCATATTTAAAATAATCGCGCAACACTCGCCTCAGGATGTCAAATGAGATGTAGGACCTAGAACAGCCAACAGACACAGGCCTTCCTGAGGATGGACCCCCAGCACACTCCAGGGGAAGGCAGACTTAGCTGCCGACCAGGCTACACCTGCTGTGCCATCACGACCATCGCCTTTTACTAAGGTTTGGGGCTGGCAGGACCCTCAGGGTCAAAACCCCAGCCTCTAGCTCCTCTTCCCAGCTCCCTCCACGCTCCTGTGCTGGGTCACTTTTAATTCTCATCCACCATAAGCCCATCACGCAGACCCACCTGGCATGGCCCATGTGGGAGGCGTCATAGACAGTCGGGCCACAGCAGTACCAGCTCACTTTCCTTCCTTGCTGGGGCACAAACTCATCCTTTATTAGAAAGGAATGGAGAGAGGGGGGTCAGAGGCAGCAGGACTAGTGCCCAGGGCCGGGCAGGTGACTGGGCAAAGTCATCAGCAAGCTCCCCTGGAACAGCCCCTGCCCAAGAGAAAGCACCATCCAAAGAAGTGGAAAATGAAGGTTGGCCCAGGCATTGGGGGATGGCTGAACAACATAGGGTAATGGAGTGTTCTGGAAGAATTCATGGCAGCCTGGAAGGATCGGCAGGAGCTGGGGCTGGGGAAGGATTAGAGCCAGGGGAACACACCAGGCAGTTCTGGTATGCTCCTCAGTCTTTCATGCTTGGCCTCTTTCCATCCCTCCCAGGGTCCCTCCTTCTGTTCCAGCCACTCTGTCCCTTCTCCTTGGCCTGGGGGCAGAGTCTGTCTGAGGCCAGGCCCCCCCCATGGGTGCTGAGTGAGCCTTGGGTCCTGAGACTGTCTCACTGGACTCTAGCTACCAGGCAGATTTCAGAATTTCTCTGTCCCCCCGGAGTGGGGAAGCCCATGGGGTGGGGTCCTGGTGGGGCTTGGTCCCCAGTGTCCCACTGACCTTGTTGCGAGTGAGGCTGTTGTACAGGCGGAGTCTGCAGGGCTCTGTTCCCTCTGGAGGAGACCACTGTGGCTGGGCACGCCGGCCCTTACCTAGGAAGGAAGCACAAACAGCGTCAGTCCAATATTCAAGGTTCCTGGATGCTGTCAAGGTTCGAGGGCTTCAGGAAGGGAATTGAACTCTTGACACACAGCCTGTCTCTGGCAGGCCTGGGGACCACCCCCATGCCTGCCCCCATGAGTCCCCTGGGTGAGGATACCCATGGAGGAGCTGGGCCCCAGCCTCGGTCCTGCCTGCCACGCTTCCCAGGAATCAGACACCGCCCTGCCTCTGAGGTCTGTGGTCATCGGTCATCAGAGAAGATGCCAGAAGGGACCTTGGGGCCGCTCCCACTGAGAAGGCAAAGCAGGAAGTAGCCTTAGCCCCCAACTTCAGCCCTTTGGGGATGGAAGTCAAGGCCCAAGAGGCCAGCCCAGGCGGCTCAGCCAGATCCACACTTCCATCCATTCTCACATGAGGCAGCAGCTGGGAGCTTGACCGGAGGCGAGGCCTCTGCCTTGATCTAACTTCATGGGGGTCCGGTAGAAAAAGAAGTGGTTTTGAAAACAACTGTAAGACTGAGCAGAGCCTGGGAAAGCGGAGGGGTCTCTCCCATGAAGTGTTCTTTATCCCATTCGAATCCTCCTCAGTTGCAAAATGCAATCTCCCAAAGCCTGTTGCCCTTTTGACAGCACTGAGTGAGGGGGAGTGGGCCAGCTCCCACATCTGCATGATAGCCACTCCTCCTTCCCACTCAAACCAGGCCAAGAACCCCTCAGCTAAGGCGGGCGGGATAGGACCCCAGTCCTCCCCCAGGAAAAAAAGAACCACAACCATTAAACCCTGCCCCCAAGGGTCACTGTCCCTACCCCACCTCTTCTGTAAGGTGAGAGGACCAAGGACTGGAGGATGCCGTAGCTACAAATATGCTTTCCCTCCTTGAATCCTCCTAGCACCTTGCCTCATTTCCAAGGTTTTGGAGGCTTCCATGGCCAGGGTGGCCCCAATCTGACTTGCAGGGCAGCCCAAACTCTCATCACTACGTGTGGTCAGTCATCAGTGCCTCCGGACTCTCTCCAGACCCTTACAGAATCCACTGCCCCCCATCTGGTACCTTCCTACTTTCTGTGTCTGATATTTTCCTTTGGTTTCCTTCCTTCTGCTCCAGATTTTCAGTTCTACTGCCCCACAAGCAGCCCTGGTATGATGCAAGCTACCAGAAGCTCGACAGCCAGACTGGGCTTCCAAGATGCCCAGGACCCAGCCTTGACCCTGTGGGGCCAGTGGCTGGAAACGATGTGCACAAACAGAAGTGGGGATGTGAAGAATTTAGGGTGTTGTTAATCTCCACAGGGTGGAGGCTCCCTATGAAATCTATTTCAAAGGGGGAATGGTCCCAGCCAATCACAAAACAGGGAGAGTTCTAATCCCATTCCAAAAATGACAAACCCAAGATTAGAAGAAACTAGACACTAATGGGTCAAAGTTGTCCCAGAGATCTTGACCTAATTGCAACTGAGTTTGCACTATTAGGTACTTGAATATTATCCCCCACACCCCCTGCAACAATTGGGGTTCATCAACATAACATGCGTCGTATCATGTCAGGGACATGTCATGGAGGTGGACCTCTTAGACTGTAACTCAAATTCTGAGAGGCTATGAAAATCCAGGTGGCAGGGGAAATGGATTCTAAAACCTATATATACTTGATGTAATAACCCCATTGCCTGTCTCACGCTAGGTAAGGCGCCTGTATCCTGCAAGATTTGTGAATAAAGTCTTCAGTTCTTCTCTCACTCCAGCAGATTTCTTTCATTTATAGAGAACAATCTTGGGGGCTGCATCTAAGATCTATAGAACCCCCTCCCCAGAGGAAACCCCAGAAGAGACTGAGGCAGAAGCGCTCACAGCTTGATTTCAAGCAGATCCCTGTTTCTTTTCTGGAGTTCCCTCAGGTGGAGATCTGAATGGACCTGGAACCCCAGCATTAATGGGGGGAAGGATGGAACAATTGAGGGAACATTTGTAGAATAGACCGAGAAAGGTAGGAAAACTTTGGTTTTGCCTTTCAAGGCTTAGAAGTCGCCATTCTAAAATAAACCCATAGAAGGAAGAACCTAGATGGGAGGCCAGGGGTCAAAAATGGCATGGGGGGGGGAGGAAGAGAACCCTCCCCCTCAAAGAAAATTAGCTGGCAGGGATGGCTAGGATACTGTCCAGAGTAAAGAGAAAAGTTTAAATATTTTTGTGAGTAACAAGGTACCTTTACATAAAGAGGTAGAACATGCAGCAGGCTGGGTAATTGGGGATAATAATGACCCAGCTCACAGGAGACACATGCAGGATTTGAGGGACCTTATTACCTCAGAGGAGGGTCAAGGAGGCCGTCCCCAAGCCCTGAAATTTGAACAAGGCTTCTGAGGTATTTCAAGAGAGCGTCTAGATTTCTTGGGGAAATGAGAAAAAATGTGAAGAAATATTCATGTTGGGCTCTCCAGGATCCTGTGTCAGAAGGCATGTGGAGGGTCCATTTTGTCAGCAATGCCTGGCCTGATAGTAATAAAAAAATTGCAGAAATTAGAAAGATGGAACACTCAACCACTTGAGGAACTATTAAGGGAGGTGCTGAGAGCTTACATCAGGAGAGAGGGTGGGAAACAAAAAAAGGAAGCCCGAATGATGACTCAGGCTGTCAGAGAGGAAGTTAAGGGAGAGAAAGGGGAATGGAATAGATGGAATGAATGTTTTAAATGTGGTGTGCCCTGGGTTGGAGAAGAGGGCACAGCCGAGGAATTTCAGAAGGTGGGAAGGATAAAGTAAGTTGGCAGCATCCCCCCTGGGGCCCAGCCCCTCCCTCACTGAGCCAGGGGGTAGAGTTCAAGAGAAAAAGGAAGGGGCCTCAAGGAGAAGAGCTGTGGTTGGAAAGAGTTTAAGAGAGAAAGAACTTTTAAAGGGACTATTTAAGAAAATATAAAATGGGGCAGCTAGGTGGCACAGTGGATAAAGCACCGGCCCTGGAGTCAGGAGTACCTGGGTTCAAATCCGGTCTCACAGACACTTAATAATTACCTAGCTGTGTGGCCTTGGGCAAGCCACTTAACCCCATTTGCCTTGCAAAAACCTAAAAAAAATATATAAAATCCAGGAGTTTGGAGTCACAGTTATTGAAAAGAAATCATGTTTAATGAATGTCTCTGCTCTGGCCACATGACCCAAGAGCGCCGCCTCTCTCTGTAAGGTTTCTGGACCGGACTTTTGGGCAGCGCTCTGAGGGTTTTAAAACAGGGATGTTAGTGTTGTTACATTCTGACATGTATCTGTATGGCCAGAGAACATTGTATTATGCTTACCCTTAAACACGAACATTTTAATAATGTATAAAAAAACCATCACTTGTACAAAAGTAACAAAAATAATAAAAAAAAAGATTGTTTTATTGTTAAACCATCTGCTGGGTACTCTTTGACCAAAGATGACTGCTGAATGTGTATATTACAAGCTGAAGTCAATGTGATCATTCTCATTGGCAGTTTGCTCATGCAGTGAAACACTAATGGAAATTTATATGGCAATAAGGCAAAATGTAAATTGTAACAAGCTCCAGAATCTCCTCGTCTTGTGATGAAAACATGGGTTTTAGTCTGAGTAAAATGTAAAGCAGCTTCTTTACCAGAAGACAAGGTCTCAACAAGTCACCAGAGCTGGAGAGGACTTTTGGGAACAGATTCAGAAGTTGCAGAAGGACATGGGAGGTCTCCAGGAGAGAAGAGAAGAGAGGAGAGACACTGGACCAGTATCAGGGGGTCTCTCCCTATAACTTCCCCTTGATTCTGGAAGTGTGACTGACATTCCTTATGGAAAGGAGGAGAGGCAGGGTGGAGATATTCTCCACTGAGAGAAAAGGAAGGAGATTATTGGGTGGCATGGTTATACATGAGTCCCTATCTAGGGTGGCTCCTATCTCTGATTTAGACAATGGGGTATTAGTAATGGTGGGAGAAGAGTCTAGCTGACAGAAGTCAATGCCCAGTCTTGTGGTGTGGCTGACTGTTGGACTTGGGGTGGTCCACAGAAGTTTGAGAATTGGCCTTGAGTGCCAGTCCCCCTGAGTCTAGCCTAGATTCTCAGTTCCTGGTCAGAGGTGTCCTGTGGCACAGGATTCTGATCCAGAGGAGAGAAACACCAGTGGCATATGACTGAGTCAATACAGGATGACTATTTATAACTGACTGGCCAGGATATTTGCCTGGGGAGTAGCAAATGTCTGGAAATGTCCAGAAGTGGGGTACACATATTCTGGACTGTACAACTTAAGAGATAGGTGGACTGAGACTCCTGTGAGATGTAAAGATGGGACCTGGATCCCTTGTGAAGATGCACAAACTGGGGGCATTTGTTAAGGGAAACTGTGATTATGAGTTAGTGTGGATTTGTAAGGAAGGTGTGGAAATGACCATTTGCAAGAAAAATAATTCAAGGAACATCACTAGACATATTAGATATTCTTTCTTCAGATTTTTTTTTTACAAGGCAATGGGGTTAAGTGGCTTGCCCAAGGCTACACAGCTAGGTAATTATGAAACATCTGAGACTGAATTTGAATTCAGGTGCTCCTGACTCCAGGGCCGGTGCTCTATCCACTGTGCCACCTAGCCACCCCTATTCTTGGGGTTGGTCCAATGGCACAAGATCAGGGATTTGTTTTGATCAGCTTTGGAGCCAGGAAGACCTTTCTAAAGACATTGGCATAAAAACCTGCCAGTGGAAGGAGGTACAGCAACTTTGGAAATGTACCTATTATCATGATAAACATATGGCTTATTTAGGAGGGTCCCTGAGAAGCAAGGATGATTAGCATTATCCATTTGTTAGAAACTGGGGGACTATATTCCTGGAAGAACAACCAGCACTAAAGGGACATTATTGGAGTACCTGGGTTCAAATCTGGTCTCAGACACTTAATAATTACCTAGCTGTGTGGCCTTGGGCAAGCCACTTAACCCCATTTGCCTTGCAAAAACCTAAAAAAAAAAAGATTTAAGGGTCTGCTACCTGGGCACAGGATGAGAGTTGGGGCTATATAACTCCAATTTATATCCTGAATAGACTGAGACTCCAAGCTGTAGTGGAAATAATTACTAATCAAACAGCTAGGGCCTTGGACTTGCTGGCTGACCAAGCCATGCTAACAAGAGAGGCGATTATTCGTCATAGATTGGAATTGGACTAACTATTGGCTGAAGAAGGAGTCTGTGGTAAACTGAACTTATCAAGTTGTTGTCTAAAGAGAGATGATAATGGGCAGGTGGTAAAGGAGAGAACCAGGGACTTCAGAAAGTTGGCACATGTTCCAGTCCAAACCTGGATAAGCCCATTCAGTACCTCTCGGATGAATGGGTTTGCTGGCTCATGGAGACAGTGGCTGGGTATCTTACTATTGGCCCCAAGTGGGATAACCCTATTACCTGTGTGTCTCCTGTGTATGATCCAGTTAATAACCCAAATAGTATAAAATTCTATCAGTAAATTAGGACAGGTAGCTCTAATAATGAAGAGGTAAAAATACTGATAGAAAAAGTCAGTAGTCCTATCAAGGATGAGGATTGGGAATTAATTTGAGGAAGACACTGCTGGTAAAGCGTGAAGACTAAGTAGTTATTAAAAAGAAAAGGAGGGGGCAGCAAGGTGGCACAGTGAATAGAGTACCAGACCTGGAGTCAGGAGGACCTAAAAAAGCAAGGGGGGAGTTGTGAGGAATGTAGGCATTGTTGGTCTCCACAGCGTGGAGGCTCCCTATAGCCCCAGCCAATCACAAAACTGGGAGAGTCCTAATGCCATTCCAAAGATGACAAACTTAAGAAGAAACTAGTCCCTAGGTCAAGAATGACCTAGAGATCTTGACCTAATGCAACTGAGTTTGCACTATTAGGTACTTGAATATTATCCCCCACACACCCTGTGAAAATTGGGGTTCATTCATCGTATGATGGGGTGGGATCATATTAGGGACATGTCATGGGATGGGTGGACCTCTTAGACTATAACTCAAGTTCTGAGAGCTATGAGAATACAGGTGGGAGGGGAAATGGATTCAAAAAAACTATTTATATACTTGATGTAATAACCCCACCTCATGTCTCATGCTAGGTAAGCCACCGGTAACCTGCAGGATTTGTAAATAAAGTGTTCAGTTCTTCTCTCACTCCCACAGATTTTTTTTCATTTATAGAGAACACAGGGAAGAGGTATAACTGCCCCCTCACCTAGGGTGAGAGAAGAGCTTGGAGGCTGCCAAGCCCTGGTCATGGGGGTGGAGGGTGGATCATTGAGCAGCGAGGGATGTGATCAAGCCTCAGAGATGCCAAGGCTCCCCCAGAATCAGGCTTTGCTCTCCAGTGAGAACAGACCAGGCCTGGCTCCTCTGCCCCCACTTTCTCTGATTGAGATCTTTGGAGGGGGAGTGGAGGGGGCTACACTCCAGCACAAGGAGAGGGAGGCAAAATGGACTAAAGGACCATCTACAAGTGGTCATGAAAGATCAAAGTCCACTTAGAAAGGAAGTCTCCAGGGGAGACCCCAGGGCTCTGCCCACTCTGGAAGATCAAGGCTACAAAAGGCTGGGAAAGGGGATCAAATGCCTCAATGACAGCTTCAGGATCCAAAAAGACCCAAAAGCTCAAGAGCACACTGGATCAGACTGAATCAAGTACAAGATGGGGGAACTAATTTGTCTGAAAAAGATCTGGGGGTCTAGGAGGTCTTTCAACCATGTGATAAGGTAGCCCTTAGGCAATAATCACTGCCCCAGGAGCTCTTGGAGCAGAGACTGCCAACCACCTCCTTCATCCTTGCCGGGGCACAGTCCGGCTGTGTCTACACTGCTGGACAAAGGGAAGATTTATGCTGAAGCAGGGAGTGGGAAGTACATGACTGGGACATAGAGACAAAGTAAATCTTTATATAATCCATAGGCTTAGTAGGTCCGAGGGCACAGAAGGTGGAGCATCCCCAGCTGGCACACAAGGTGGGATGGAGCCCCTATCCCTCACTAGATGAGGAGAGCTGCCCTGAGTAATACCCCAGAAGGAGATGCAGTGACAGGGCCATGAAGGAAAAGGTTCTGGGAGGTTCTGGGTTTCTACGCTTTGTCTTTGCAAAGTCACACCTTGATCCAGAGCTCGAAGGAGGGGGCAGACTTCATTCATTCATTCATTCAGTTCCTCAGCAACCCCAGTAGAAGGTTCCAGGCTCCAGAGGATGGTAGAGAGGAGATCAGAGGGTTGTGGAGACTGGGGAAGCGAGCCGCACAGCTCTTCCATCCCAGGTAGGATCCAGTGACCTCAACCACTTCATCTGGAGCCCCATGCCATGGTTTGCATTCTCCAGATTCACGGTGAGAAGCAGACCAGTCTTTGGGCGACCACCTGGCCGCCCTGGAGGACACAGAGCTTGCCGAACACTGGCTTCCGGGTACGCTCCCCACCCCACCTGAAGGGGCCTCGTGTGGGGCCTCCCTACATGACCAATGGGGACCTGATCCACTCAGCCTGCTCCTAAGGCTTCCATGGGGACACCAGGAGTGGGACCCACGACCTCAGCCTCATCCTTCTGCCTCGAACCCAAGGCCAGGTGACAGGAAGCACAAGAGGAAGTGGGGAGCACTGGGGAAACTCTTCCTTGAGAATGTTCAGGTGTCCAGGGGATTTCTGATCTCATGCCCAGGGGTCGCTATCTGCCTCACAGAAGACTCTAGCCCTGCTCTACAGAAGGAGCCCCCCTTGCACCAGAGTCCACTGGAAAGCAGCTGGCCAGCCCCTGGGCAGAGCCGGATGGCCCAGCAGATCCTGGACACTGCCAGACCGTGGTGCATCTTCCTGGGGAGATCGAGGCCCTGGACCCAAAACAGAAGCTCCCCAACCAGACCCATCTCAGTGTGAGTCTCGTCCCTATTAACTCTCAGAGTGACCTCATTTACCCGGCTGAATGCTCCCTGTAATTAAAGGGCTTTCCTGCCGAGCCTTGCCCTAATACCAGGCCACCTGGCTCTCTCCCCAAGTTTTCGTGCCTGGGTACTCATAACTCCAAAGATGAAAGGCCTCATTAGACCCCAAGTTGGCCACGCCAGGCTCATGATGCTCAAAGTCACCTTTAATGCCCTGAGTGAGGCCCTGTCAGGGCTGAGGTACAGGGGAGTGAACCCAAGCTGTGCTGCCAGAGTCCTAGGTGCTGGGGGTGCAGGGGAGAGGGCTAGATGGCCACAAGCCCAGGACCAAGAAGCAGAGCCTGGGATGCCCCGAGAGCTGACCATCTGCTCATGAGCCACACAGAACAAACAGACACTATGGAGCCAGTAGCTAGAGGGACAGTGACCCAGATGAAAGGAAATGGATGTGGTCATAATGGAGGAGTCAAGGAAGGTATCACGATGCATCTGGGCAAAGCCCCGTAATGCCGCCACTGAGAGTCCTCTCCTCTAGGCCCCCAACTCCTGGGGGTTTGCCAGCAGGTGTACCCACAAATCTAACCAGACACACCCCAAACCAGAGGTCACTGAGGCAGTCTGTGTCTGGGCTGGCAGACCTTGTCCACCTAACCCTTTTCTCTTACCCTTGAGGAAAGTGAGGCCTACAGAGAGGAAGTGACTCATCCAAGATCACGTGTGTGACTATGTTGAACACTAGCTACCCCTCCTTTCACCAAAAGAAGCTGGTTATCAGTTATGGGTTTGGGGTGGGGGGGTTCACCCTCCTACATCTCATCCAGTCTCAAATTCCTACCACACAGTAGGACCCTAGGCTGAGCAAGAATGAGATCAACATGAAAGGCCCCAGAAATCTGAACAATCCCTCTGCACTTCAACTTGCCGCCCCCCCCCCCCGTGGCCCCCAAACAGAGACAAAGTGCTGCAGTGGTGTCAGAGGTCCACAGAACTGCTAGATGCCAAGGCCAGGACCTGGCTGGCATCCACAGCAGCCTGAAACCCCATTCCCCAAGGGCCACTCCTCCCTGGGGAACCAAAAAGGACATGGGGAATCTGTCAGGTCCTTTTCCTGTGGGGTGTGTGTGGGTTTTTTTTTTAATTTTTTGCAAGGCAATGGGATTAAATGACTTGCCCAAGGTCACACAGACAAGTAATCATTAAGTATCTGAGGCTGGATTTGAACTGACTTCAGGGCTGGTGCTTCATCCACTGCACCACTGACCTGCCCCATCTCAGGCCTTTTCCAAGGGGACTCTACCTCTGGGGATGCCGAGCAAACGTTCCCCTAGTGCTGACTGACCAGGCCTTCATGGTGGGGCCCTGATCTCCTCTGCCAAGGACCCCTGGCCCTCAGGCGCTGGGCTCCCAGACCAGGCCTGGTAGAGAGGCCGAGTTGCCGGGTTACTCACTTGTTTGGAGTCTACAAGGCTGCGGCGTGCCAGGGCTCCCGCCAGACAGGGCCTGGATGTGCCTGAACCACCGAGCTGCGTGGACATGCTGGTCCCCGGGTGGGCCTGTCAACTGCCTGAATGCTTCCACATCTGCCTGGGAGAAGGTGTGGCCCTGGAGGTAACTACGACTGCGCAGGTGCTCATTCAAAGCCTCCACCCTGGCCTCCTCTTCACTAATGCTCAGAATAAAACTGGAGACGGGAGCTGTGGAAATAGAGGGACATCAGTCAGCAAAGCCTGGCCAGGGGCCTCTCCTGAAGGCCGATCCCCCCTAGGGGGTCAGGGAGACCTCATCGCTGCCTGAGGCACTCTCGGAAAAGCGGGCCTTTCTGGGCCCATTTGGGGCTGTCAGGAACCCAAAATTGAGCCAGCTAAGGGTCCCTAACAGGAGACAGGAGCTCAGAGGAGTTCCCCTTCTCCTTACTCCCAAGGCCTGCTCTGCTTCCTGAGGACCCCCTGCCCCCTCAGCTCTTCATCTTCCCTGGCTCTCTTGGGACACTCTAAGGCCTCCCCCTATGTTGGGAGCCAGGGTCTCTAAGCTATTTGACACAGTCGCAGCAAGAAGACTCAAGGTGGTCACACTGCCTGATGGAACAACATTTCCTTCATATATAGATTCCATGCATACCCATATTTATAGGTCTATTATTGATTGCAATACTGACTCACCCTAATAGTGGAATGACTATAAAGGAAGGATTTCAGAGAAATTCCTTGAATAAAACAGATTGTGAACTCTGTCCAAATTTAACAGGACTGCCTCTCCCTGAGGCATACAAAAGGCTTCAACATTATGAAATCTCTGGAAAATACAGCACTGGGAATTCCAAGGAGACTATATATACAGGAGGATATATACAGAGAAAACAGATGGGGCAGCTAGGTGGCACAGTGGATAGAGCACTTGCCCTGAAGTCAGGAGTACCTGAGTTCAAACCTGGCCTCAGACACTTACCTAGCTGTGTGGCCTTGGGCAAGCCACTTAACCCCCATTGCCTTGCAAAAAAAAAAAATTGTCAATTTAAAGAGTTTATATATTGGGGCAGCTAGGTGGCACAGTGGATAAAGCACCAGCCCTGGAGTCAGGAGTACCTGGGTTCAAATCCTGTCTCAGTCACTTAATAATTACCTAGCTGTGTGGCCTCCGGCAAGCCACTTAACCCCAATTTGCCTTGCAAAAACCTAAAAAAAAGCATAATAGAAAACAGATACAAGATGGGTCAGATAGAATTCCAGGGAAATTAACGGTTTTGTCCCCCTTACCCTACACAGGAATATATGATAAAGATGGTGAGAGAATAGTTAGTATAGGTGACTGATATGTGAACTCTAACAGCCTTAGTTTATTGGGAAAGAATAAAAAGTCACAGAAACCGTGGCGTCTACCAACAAGGGCTAAAAAGAAAATTGGTTATTGAAGGAGTCAACGGACAGGTGGACAAACAGAACTACCCTCACTATAGGTTGTCAAGGGAGCATATCGAAAAACATTACATATGCAACACAAAAACATAAAAGCATTCCATTAAATTATATCAAAGATTATTATCAGGAAAATTCTGCTTAATTAATAGCTTTACTATGCAGCAACAAACTAGGCAACAGACAGGTTGAGGTCATCACGGTCTGAGCAGGGACAAGAAAATTAACGACATGATTGATAATCACACCTGTAACCACACGATCAGACTCGTAATCATATGAACTATATGACTGATGATGAAAATTGTACACTTTTGTAACCAAGGAAATTATTTTAGTTTGCTTGTTTGATATGATTCTGAGACTATAAAAATAAATCCAAGCAGCTGACAGTCAGTCAACCTGCTCCTGCCTTTAACCCTGTGCTGACTCAACTCATTTCGCCGACTCTATCCCTCCTGTCAGGTTCCAAGGACCCCGTGGAGGCTGGACCCCTGCACCCCTATACATGTCTGGTTCCTCCTATCAGTCCCCGGCTCCCTGGGCAGGCCTCTAATGCTTCATCCTGATTCCTGAAGGTTTAAAGGGCTCAGGCTGGAAAACACCCAAAGAGGGGTGAATGACTGGTCCAAGGGCATGTGGACAGGAAGAAGCTAGGACGGGATCACTCTTGGAGGAGGGGGCTCGAAGCTCGCAGCTCTTACCACTGCCCTGTTCGCCTTCTCCAAGAATGTGTGAGAAACTCCAGAAAAGGGAAGAGACCCTCTTACAAGGGGCCTCCAAGAAAGGGGGGGGGTGCAAATCGGCTTCCTGACACTAGCACTTTTAAGACTGTGAGAATCTGCACAGCGGTTTTATAAAGAGTTGGGGATCCTGCCCGCCCTTCCTCCCTTCTCTTCTTTCCTTCCTTCCCCTCTCCCTTCCTCCCTTCTTGTATTCCTACCTCCTTTCCTTTCTTCCTTCCTTTCTCCCTTTGTCCCTACTTCTCCCTCTGTGGGTCTCTACATCCCCCCTCTGGCCCCTTCTCTCCCTCTATCTAATGAGAGTTCCTTAAGGCTACAAGTTTGGAAGCTTCCCCCCGGCTCAAGGGTGACCAGGGTTGGGGGGGGTTCACATAGAAGACCATTCCCCCTTGATCACTCCTCATACCAAAGAAAATTTTCTAATAAAACACCCCTGGAGATCTTGTGTCACTAGACCAGGAGAGAAGTCTGGTAGTCAACCTTGGGGACCCCAGGCTCAGTGCTAAGAGGGACCCTAACCAGCTGCTCTGAGATGGCGCTGTCAATCGGCTCCCGAGGCCTCATAAGCACAGAACTTGCCACCCATCCCCACATCCACCTAATCGATCTGCCATCGCTGTGTGACGACCGCATTTATAAATGGGGGCCATTCTCCCTCTGGCCTCCCCAGTCTTAATGGATTGGCCTGACATGGGAAAAGAAGAAATGAGTTGCAATTCACAGACTGGAGGCCCGGGTCATGGCGTGGGCAGGGCCGTGCCCAGGTTCCTGGCACCTGGCCCTGGGTGATGGCAGACAGAGTCACAAGTCTGATAAGCAATCGTCACCAGATGGTCACACGCTGCAAAAGCTTTGCCAAGAAACACCTCAGAGTCACCAGAACAAGGAGCCCCCAACCCAATATAAAAGACTCAGGCTTGGGTTTGGAAGCCGCCCCCCCCCCCCCAGCCATTTGGGCTTTAATCCCCGGCTTCCTCCAGGATTGCCCAGAGAGCATTTCTGGGCAGCCCTGGCCCCTCCCAAAGGGCAGGGAGGAAGAGGCTGGGCCTGTCTGCTGGGAGCTCCTGCTCTAGTGGGGGAGGGCACCACCGCTCCACCCCTCCCCCCAGCCTGCCCAGGCAGGAGCGGCCTTTGGCCTTTGGCCTTTGGATCTGGAGGGCTTGGCCGGCTCCGGCTCCAGCTCCGGCTCCAGCTCTGGCTCTGGCTCTGGCCCTGGCCCTGGCTCTGGCCCTGGCCCTGGAAGCAGGGCCCATAAGGCTGCTGCTGGGAGGGTGGGAGGTGGGGGGGACTGGCCTGGCGAGGCAGCCATCAACACTGACTGGGGCCCCCCGGCCTCCTCAGCACTTGCAGCCACTGCTGTCCCCCTGCTTTCCTTCAGGGGCGGGCCAGGGGACTCGGCCCACCAGCTTCTATGGTTCCCCTAGGTGAAGTCCACAGTTTAGAAGGGCCTCGAAGATAAGGATCTCAGAGCACTTGCAAAGTACAGCAAGAAGAATCTTCATCTCTACCCAGGGGAACAAGAAAGCGATTGAGGGCTCACCCCTGTCAACAGGCCTTCATTGGCTAGCATGTGTGTGAAGGCCAGAGGGGACGGCAGAGACCCGAAGACAAGGGGTAAGATCGAGGGGGGAGACAAGAGAAGAGAAGCAACCCCAAAGGATGAGGAGGGGTCGGGGCCCATGACAACTGGGGGCATCAGGACAAGCAGGTGCCCCTGAGCCTGAGGGGGTGAGGGAGAACAGCCCAGGTCTCAGAGAAAGGCCAAAGGAGCTGTAGCCCCCGACCCAGCCACACATGGCCATGACAGGACATTTGTACCATTTCATCACAGACCAGGGTCACCTGGCGGTTGCCAGTCCCCAAAATCTGCATCATCCACCACTTCCACTGCTCGAGGTACTACTGGCTGCCACTGCCTGAGTCTGGGCTGAGCTCTGACAATCATGCCTGATCTGCCGTGCCAGAGGTGTTGAGACACCAGAGCCCCCACCTATGAGATCACTATGAGAGGAGACGGAGCCCAGCAGAATGGAAGGAAACTGTGGGGAGGGGTCCAGGATGCCCTGAGCCAGTCACAGACTCACAGTCTCAGTCAACCCTGCCTCAGAGCATGGTCAGACTGAAGGGCAGTCTGGTGGGCAGTGCCACCCCGACACAGCCTCGCCTCGCCAGGCATCCTGCCAGCCAGGCTCACCACCATGACGCGAGGCAAAGGAAAGTCCATCGAACAGTGGCAGCTGAGCCACTTCTGGACCTTGTTCTCGGAGGGCTTTCATGGTCCCACTCCTCAGTGGTGCCCCCGGAATGAGCCTGCCCACTGGGAGAGCTTAAAAGGCCACCCAGAGGCGGTTGTCCCTTCTGTCAGCTCCTCCAAGAGAGGTCACTAAAGGGGCCAGGGCCTTCTCACCTGCTTCCCAGAGGGCAGCCAGGGAACAAAGGCCTTTGGGAATTCCAGCCCTGACACCAACAGGGCGCCAACAGTCGGACGGTTGCCCAGGTGCTTGGGCCATTCTCAAATTGCAAAGAAATGCGAAGACTTACTGGCTTTAGAAGGGAACCAACTAACTACTCATCACCTGAGCCAGGAACGAGGTTCCCCAAGAAGCATCGTCCAAACCCGGATCAGCTGCTTTCCCTGCCAGGGTTCAAGTCCTCTTTCTTCCTTCTCTCCTCCTCTTGCTCTTCCTCTGTTTCCTTTTCCTCCCTCCCCCTTCTTCTTTTCCTTTCCTCCTTTCTTCCCCCTTCTCCCCCCCCAGTTCCCCTTTCTTCTCCTCCTTTCCCTTCTTCCTCCTCCCCTTTCTTCTCCTCTTCCTCCCTGGGTCTCCAGGCATTGTCAGCCTTGACCCCCCCCCCCCCCAGGCCTGGTGTCACTCTCAAGTCCTGTCAAGGGTGCTGGTACTTCCCTTACAACAACTCCCCAGAGGACCCCTCTCTCCTCACACATCCACCCCCTGGGTCAGGGCCTCATCCCCTCAAACTAGGACAGCTACCCCAGATGCAGTCTGGTCAGTCTAGCCATACATTTATTAATCGCCAACACACCTGGTGAAGGACTGGAGATACAGAGGCAGACAGAGCCGGTCCCTGCCCTCAAGGAGCTCCCCTTCTAACAGAGGTGCAAACAGCTCTTGATAAACAGGCTGGAGAGGATGGGGGGAAGGCAGTTCCGAGGAGGAGGCCTTGGAAAGGCAATCCTACCTCACTCTCGGCTCAGGGGACTTAGGGTCCGTTCCGCCCTTGGCACGGCTTTTAAAGGGCAAGGGAAGGGAAGACTATTAGGCGGCACCTCCCAGGTGGCAGGCAGGGGCCAGGAGCTTTACAAGAAAGATCTCATCTGATCCTCAAACAGCCCTGTGACCACCCACATTTTACAGGTGAGGCCACTCCTGGAGACCAGTTCTCACCTGAGAGCCTGGACCCTGGGATCCCAGCAGGGAGGGGCCAAAGGGGAGCAGGACTCCATCTACAGCACCAACTCAGATCCCCATGGACAACCCATTTGGTAACTGCTTGACCCTGGATCTGTGCTCCCCAAGAAAAGCCAAGACTGAGCCCCATTAACTTCTCCGACCCTGCAAAGGAGCCATCCTCCTGAACTCCAACTAAAGAATTAAGAGGAGGGTGAAGAGGAATCAGGGGAGGCCCAATGACCCAAAGGGCCCCATCACACAGCCTGCCCATCAGCAGGATCACCCTCCAGGCCGGAAGCTTTGGCTAGGTCATGTCAGTCTCCAGGGCCCCACTCCATAAAGCTGGGCTAATGAGGCTTTAGTTAATGAATGGGGAGCCTGGCATGGGAGAGCCCATAAAGCCAACTAAGGGGAGCTTTTATGGGTTATCTGAGGCTCTCCCCTCCCTGGCTTCCTTGAATTGCCACCTCGATGGTCCTAGCAGGCCACCCCCTGAGGCATCTGCCCTGTCCTCTCATCACCAGCCAGCTGCCTCTCGTTTCATCATCCTGCCCCATGAATCAGGGGCACTGGGGCCCTGCCCTCTCCTCCACCCAAGTTCGGCATCACTGGAATTCTTCCGCCTCCAAGGCCACCTCCTCCAGGAAGCCTGCCCTGAACCTCCTTAGGCAGGACCTCCCCCAGGTGTGGGAAATCCTGATGTGGATCATGGCTGGCATTCTCTGGGAGGGCAGAGAATCCCCCCCCCCCATTCCCAGGGTCATGAGCACATGTTAGCTATATATGGTGATCAGAATGGAGTCCCGGCATGGGTCCCCAGTGGGAGTGGGGAGCTGGGCCCCCCTAGCCAGACTGCCTGCAGCTGACTCGATCCTGGGCCAGCGGCCTCTGGACGTCCTGGGACCAAGGGGTGCACCCAGCTGGGAAGCACCCACTCTCACCCTTCACGGCTTCCTTTCAGTCCCCACTAAAATCCCCCTCCCACAGGAAGCGGAAGCCAACCCCTCCTCATTCCTTCCTTTGTGTGCACATCTCCCCCTTTCCACTGAAAGCTCCTGGAGGGAGCCCCTTTTTGTGTCCTTAGCCCTAGTGCAGGGCCTGGCCCATCACACGCGGAATACATGTTTAATGATCCATCCATCCATCAATCGAGGCCACCCAGGGGTGGGTGAAACAGGAAAGAGCCACTCCTGGGTGCAGCTGGGGAAACTGAGGCCCCCCAAAAGAAAAGGAACCTGTCCAGATCTGTGATCTCAGGAAGGAATCCTGCTCTCATAGCCTCTGGCTGAGCCTGGTGGTGAGCCAAGGGGAGGGGGCAGGGGTCGCACGCCTTCACTCGGCATGGGGGGCGGGGGGCAGCTCTGACTGGCAGGGGGCCCACCTTTAGACCCCCGCTCACCTGGCGGGTCCCACCAAGCCTCCAACTCAAGCCTCTAGACAGAATCATCCTTAGGCTGACCCCCACCCGGCAGCCCCGACCCCTGCCCCGGCTCCCACACGTGGGGGCTCCCGAGCACCCTCCGCGCGGCCCGGCCCGGGGCTCGGGGGTCCCTCCGCCACACTAAGCGGGTCCCCACTCCGCGCTCCTGGCCCGGACGGTGGGCGCCCCCGGAAGGGGCCTGCCCCCCACGTCACAGGGGGCGGTGGGGAAGGGGCAGGGCAAAGGCCCCCCATGGGCCTCCCCCTCGGGGCGCCCACATGGGTAAACTGAGGCCCAGGAAGCTCCAGTCTCCGCGGGCTTCATGCTCGGGGGGGAAGGAACAGAGGAGCCCCCCTCCCCAGGCCCCCCGCGGTGAGCCGCAGGGTCCTCGGGGGTCGCTGGGCGGAGCCCCCGGGTCTGCCCCCGCCAAGCTGCCGGCTGCAGAGGGGAGGGGGCGCCGCTGCCCGCCCGGCCCCCGGCCCAGGGGGGCTCGTGACCCTTCTGTGACGCCCCCCCACGGACGGGGGTCCCGCCCCGCCCCCGCGCACCTCGGTCGCCCCGCTCCGCTCCCGCCATGGCCCGGGCTCTCCTCCGCCCCGATCGCAGCTCCCGACTCAGCCGGCCCCGCGGCCTCTGCGCCTCCCAAGCTGATGCAACCGGGGCGCCGGCGCCGGAAGTCCCGCCCCCCCGCGCGCTTCCGGAACGCCCTGCGTTGCCGGGCGACCGCCCAACGCTCCGCGGGGCCCAGAGGATGCCGGGAAACGTAGCCCCGGCCGCTGGCGGCCCCGCCCCGGCCCGGCCCGGCCCTAGGGCAAAGGGACCCGGGCGAGCGCGGAGGAGAGGCTGGACCGTGCGGTTCTGAGGCGGGAAACACGCGGGACGGCTGGAGGCGGGACGGAAGGAGAGGTGGGGAGAGCAGAGGGCCGTCTGCCCAGGGAAGGACTGCAGGGGCGGCGGGGCCAGGCAGGGCCTGGGCGAGGCAACCAGGCAGGGCCCGGGCCAGGCAGGGTCCGGGCCAGGCAGGGTCCGGGCCAGACAGGGCCTGGGCGAGGCAACCAGGCAGGGTCCGGGCCAGGCAGGCTCCGGGCGAGGCAACCAGGCAGGGTCCGGGCCAGGCAGGGCCTGGGCGAAGCAGCCAGGCAGGGTCCGGGCCAGGCAGGGCCCCGGCGAGGCAGGGTCCGGGCCAGGCAGGGTCCCGGCGAGGCAGGGCCCCGGCGAGGCAGGGTCCCGGCGAGGCAGGGTCCGGGCCAGGCAGGGCCCGGCGAGGCAGGGCCCGGGCCAGGCAGGGCCTGGGCGAGGCAACCAGGCAGGCCCCGGGCCAGGCAGGGCGCCGGCGAGGCAGGGCCCGGGCCAGGCAGGGTCCGGGCCAGGCAGGGCCCCGGCGAGGCAGGGTCCGGGCCAGGCAGGGTCCGGGCCAGGCAGGGTCCGGGCCAGACAGGGCCTGGGCGAGGCAACCAGGCAGGGTCCGGGCCAGGCAGGCTCCGGGCGAGGCAACCAGGCAGGGTCCGGGCCAGGCAGGGCCTGGGCGAAGCAGCCAGGCAGGGTCCGGGCCAGGCAGGGCCCCGGCGAGGCAGGGTCCGGGCCAGGCAGGGTCCCGGCGAGGCAGGGCCCGGGCCAGGCAGGGCCCCGGCGAGGCAGGGCCCGGGCCAGGCAGGGCCTGGGCGAGGCAACCAGGCAGGCCCCGGGCCAGGCAGGGCTGAACCTCCCCTTTGCAGTGGAAGCAGCCCAGAGGAGGCAGCTTAAACTCTGCTGTTTCTGTTATAAGTGGAAGAAAAACCAGCCGGAGTGGGAGAAGACTGTAGACTTTATTCACCAAGCCTGCCGGGTACGGGTACCCCACCTGGCATGGGGCACAATGACGTTGGAACATCAGGCCATTTATGGTCTTCAGAAACTCATTCACCTCCCACCTGGATGTTCATAGGCTCTCAGAGTTACAGTCTAAGAGGTCCACCCATTCCATGACATGTCCCTAATATGATCCCCCCATCATAGGATGCATGATATGCTGATGACCCCCAATCCTGGGGGGGGGGGGGTTATAGAATAATATTCAATGACCTAATTGCACAAACTCAGCTGCATTAGGTCAAGATCTCTAGGTCACGCTTGACAGGTTGAGAACTGTGGTTCTTCTAATCTTGGGTTGTCATCTCTGGAATGGGATTAGGAAAACTCTCCCCATTTTGTGATTGGCTGGGCCATTCCCCCTTTGTAATGGATTCCCTACAGACCCCTCTGCCAAACACACACACACACACACACACACACACACGCACAACCCTTGGGAAGACCAACAAAGCCCTACCTTCCTCACTTTCTGTATAACATGAGGTATATACAGTTGAGATGGGGAAGGGAGGTTGGGGAGGCATGAAAAGGTTGAGGAGGCCTAGGGAGAGCTGGAGAGTGAACGGATAAAGGAGGGAGAGAAAGATTGCCTAGCAGCAGGGAGTGCCCAGTGGAGATCATAGACCATCCATTTAGAGTGGAGAACATCTGCATGATTTTCTCCACCTTCATTGAGCAGCATGTGTGTAAGAATGAAGGCAATGCGTCATCCCAGATTGAGCCTTAGGCTGGGCATGATCCTGTATGATAAGGGAACTCAAGAGAGCAAGGCAAGGGTTGTAAGAAAGCACCAATGCCTTAGTTAAACTGGAACAATTAGTGAAGGAGAGTCATGTGAAATAAGTCCAGAGAAATGGGTGAGAATCAAAGAATGAAGGGTTTGAGACTCTAGCCTAAGGTGGTTGGATTTTATTTCCAAGGGATTAGGGAGCCATCGAAGCTTCTGGACAGAGGAGCAACATGGACCCATCTTAAAGAAGATGAGCAGGGTAGCTAGGTGAATAGAGCACCAGCCCTGGAGTCAGGAGGACCTGAATTCAAATTGGGCCTCAGTCACTTGATACTTACCAGTTTTGTGACCATGGGCAAGTCACTTAACCCCAGTGCCCCACAAAAATGACGAAAAAAGAAAGGAAAAAGGACTTTTCTTGCAAAGAATGAGGCTAAAAAAAAGAGAGAAAGAAAGAAAGAATGAGCCTGACCTGTGGAACAGTCCACTAGACGTGCTATTTCTCAACAACTCCTGAGTGGCTCTACTTTCCCAGCTCACAGCCCATCCTGGGCCACTTTGTCCTCTGTGCATCCTGCTTAGCGATCATCTGAGCTGTCTGAGTCTGGATTTAAACTCAGGGCTTCCTCACTCCAGGTCACCCCACTAAACCTGCAGGCACCCACTATTGAGGAGAGGACAGGGCTGAGCGGTCCTGGCTCTGAGGGCCCAGCCTTTGCTTTGTTCTTTAGTTCCCTGATATAATACACTGATGATATTTGAGATGATTGAGCCACAGGAAGTGGGGGTATATGTGAGCCTCAGATTCTGGAGTGGGGAAAGGGGAGCTTGGCTTCCGTTGAGCAAACCTGTAAGTGTTACACAAATCTTAGTGACCCTAATTAGTGGTATCATTAGCACAGTGACGGTTGCCAGGCTTGATAGTCAAATATTTCAGAAATAGAATTTTATTTTGCCATCAAAAATAAAGAATCCAGAGGTGGCCAGGTGGTGCAGTGGATAGAACACCGGCCCTGGCGTCAGGAGGACCTGAGTTCAAATCCAGCCTGACACTTAATAATTACCTAGCTGTGTGGCCTTGGGCAAGCCACTTAACCCCATTGCCTTGCAAAAAAAAACCTTAAAAAAAATAAGGAATTCAAAGCAGCGTGAGCCATATATGAAGTGACAGAAAGAGATCATACAAAATATACAAAAGGCAATGAACAACAAGTAACATGATTACTAAGTAAATAAATTCACAATTCCTGTCAAAATAGTTATCGACACACGTCATCCTCTTGTGTAAAGGTAACCAGGGTCACACCCTAATAGTTTTCTATGGCTGGTTGTAAACTCAGGTCTCCCTGACTACATACATGACATATAGTATAACTGTATAAGGAATGGGAATTTTTTAAAAAACCATAAGGTATAGACAAAGAATCCTCTGAAGGCATCATATATGCTTAATTGGACATTATTCAAATTTATAATTCTATAAAAAATGATTGAATACTATTCTCCTGTGGG
The DNA here is from genome assembly GCF_037893015.1 of Macrotis lagotis. Lineage (NCBI taxonomy): Eukaryota > Metazoa > Chordata > Mammalia > Peramelemorphia > Peramelidae > Macrotis > Macrotis lagotis. The sequence goes on from NC_133660.1 coordinate 276,448,729, forward strand.
AAATGAGTAATAGGATGCTCTCAGAAAAACCTGGAAAGACTTTGATGAGCTGATGTAAAGTGAAATGGACTGTGCATAAACAGCAATAGTGAGGTTCAGAATCAGGAAAAAAATCAATATAACTGACTACATCCAATAACAAAAATAAAAGAAGATAATTATCTTAATACAACACCCATTCCTATTAAAAACACTAGAGATTGGGCAGCTAGGTGGCATAGTGGATAGAGCACCAGCCCTAGAGTCAGGAGGACCGGAGTTCAAATTCGGCCTCAGACACTTGATACTTGCTTGGTATGATCTTGGGTTTCACTTAACCCCATTGCCTTGCAAATATATATATATTTAAAAAAAATACTCCAAATCATATTGATTAGAAAAATGCAAATTAATACAATTATGAAGTCCCACCTCACACCCATCAGATTGACTAATATGACAAAAAAAGGAAAATGATCAATGTTGGAGAGAAGCATGGAAAGAATTACATGAACTGATGCTGAGTGAAGTCAAGAGAACCAAGAGAACACTGTTCATATTAACAATAACATTGTGAGATGGCCAACTATGAGGATGCGGCTCCTCTCAGCAGTTCAGAGAACAAGAACAACCCCGAGAGACCTGCTATGGACAATGTCATTCACCTCCAGAGGAAACAAAAAAAGAATCAAGGAGTGACCTATCTTTCACTTTTTAAAAAATTTCTTTTATTTTTTGCTTCATTTCTCATGGTTTTTTCTTTTTTTGTTCTAATTCTTTTTTTTTTAAGTTTTGTTTTGTAAGGGTTAAGTGACTTAACCCCATTGCCTAGCAAAAAAAAACCTAAAGGAAAAAACAAGGATATGGTTTCTTTCTCATCACACTCAATCTGGATCAATATACAACATGGAAACAAATGGAAAGACTATCAGACTGCTTTCTCTGGGGGGTAGGGGGAGGGAAGTGAGATTGGGGGAAACATTGTAAAACTTGAAATAAATCTTTTTTGTTTTGGTTTGGTGTTTTTTTTTTCAGATTTTTCAAGGCAATGGGGTTAAGTGACTTGCCCAAGGTCACACAGGTAATTATTAAGTGTTTAGTGTCTGAGGCCAAATTTGAACTCAGGTCCTCCTGACTCCAAGGCCAGTGCTCTATCCACTGCACCACCTAGGTGCCCCGAAATAAATCTTTAATAAGGAGAAAAAAAAGCTTCATTTGCTTCAGTTTGCACAACTGTAAGATGAGGATAATATTAGTGCTGCTTCCCAGCGTGGTGAGAATTAAAGGAGGAATATGTTAAGTGCTTGGTGAACTGTCACAACTAGATGAATGCTAGGAATGATTACTGATTATTACCCAACAGTCTACAACAGGCTATGCCACTTGGCCCTGGGGTGCTTGCACACCATGGGGGGAGAGGAGTCATGCAGCTGTTCCGCTTCTCACTAAGTCAAAAGCATTTTTTAAAGCACCTCCTGTATACCAAGCCCTGTACTAAGCAAAAAAGACACTAAAGAGGTAAGAGACAGCCCCTACCTTCAAGGAGCTTACAATCTAATGGGTGAATTTGGTGTTTAGTTCTGTCTGTCTCATGGTGACTTCTTTTGGGGTTTTCTTGGTAAAGATACTGGGGTGATTCCCCATATCCTTCTCAGCTTACTTTACAGAGAAGGAAACTAAGGCACCCAGAATGAAGTGATTGAGGGACACATGGGACACATCTGATTGGCAGCCTGGGGACTCTATTCACTATGCTGCCCCTAAGCAAGGTGACCCCATGTTAACAGAGAGAGAGAGAGAGAGAGAGAGAGAGAGAGAGAGAGAGAAGGATAAATGAGAGACTGGGAAAAGAGGCAGGCGCTGAAATTGGGGGGGGGGCTTCCTGTAGGGGCTGGGAGGAAGGAAGGAAGCTGGGAGTTAGGGAGAGCACTGGGGGGGCGGGGCCATTCAGGGGATGAGGCCCCCTTGCTCCCCGAAAAGGCAGAGAGATACAGTGGATGTGACGCCCCCCCCGTGGGGCTGCCTCGGCACCAGCCCCCTGTGGGGAGCCCGGGAAGGAAGCCGGGGGAACACCCAGGCAGAAGAGGGGGAATCGGGGTTCCTGGGCCATGGGCTCCGACGAACCTCTCCCAGCCGCACTTCTGGGACTTTCTTCCCTGGCTTGGACACCCCCAGCGTCGGCCACGCCCCGGGCTCCGAGAAGGCTCGCAAGGCCCCAGGGACCCCCCTAAGCCGACGTGCACTCCGGGCCCGGATTCACCACCGTGAGCAGGAGCAGGAGACCCCCGGCCCCCTTCCACGCCCCCCCCCACCGGACGCAGCCCCGGGCCCTTGGGCACGGGCCGCGGGGCGCGCCTTCTCCTGGCTCCCCTTCCCCCTTTTGACACTAAAACATTGGACCCCCCAAAAGCAACCTGAGCCAAGGTCCCGCAAGTCAGCAGCTGGGGCCCGGGCCGCCCCCCCAGCCCTCCGGACACCCCCGGTCCCGCCTCCCGGCCGTGCCCCAGCCCAGGTCCCGCCCCCGCCATGTGCTTTGGGCGGGGCCGCAGTGACGCAAGGAGCCAGGCCGGGATTTAAGCGCGGGTCCCCCGCAGTCCGCGGGACTTGTGGGGACCCCTGGGTGGCGAGTGGGCCGGCCGCTGGGGGACCGATGCCGCGCTCCCGGCCGCCCCGCCCCGCAGCCTTGCTGCTGACCCTGGTCCTGGCGGTCGTCCCGGCCTGCGGCCGAGCCCAGGTGAGCCCCGCCCCGCCCCCCGAGAGCCCCTCTCCCGGCCCCGCCACTTTGGGGGGCCCCTGCGCGGCTGCCGAGCCGGAGGCCGGGGGTGTCGGCCGGGGGGCTCTTTAGCCTCCTGCCCCCCGGACCGGCGCTTCGAGGCGATGGCCCGGGCGAACTCTCCCCCCCCCCATTCTCGCCGGACCCCCGAAGCTGGAGGGGGGCCTGCGGGGGGGGGGCGTCCTCCGTTGCGGTGGGGGGAGGGGGAAGGGGCGCAGAGCCTTCGGGAATGGGGTTTCCCCAGCGCCTGCTTGGGGCGAAGGGGGCGGGGCTAGGAGCCTTCTGCTGCCCCGGGCGCCGGCTCCCTGCCCCCAGGAGCAGCCAGGCCTGGGCAGAGAGGTGCTGGGGGAGGGGCGAACGGGGGGGCCCCGATGCCCCGCTCCTCAGGGACAGGCCAAGGGTCCCACGGCCGGCGCCCCAGGAGGCGTCTGCACCGCTCCGGAGCCTTGACTCTGGTCTCGGCCATGGGGGACGGGCCGGCCCGGGCCCGCGTCCGCGTGAGCCAGCTGCCCCGTGCCTCCTTCCTACCTCTCCCCGTCTCTGTCTCTGTCTCTTCTCTTTCTCTCTCATCTCTCTGTCTGTGTCTCTCTCCGTCTCTTTGTCTTTCTCTTGTCTCTCTCATGTCTCTGTCATCTCTCTGCCTCTCATCTGTCTGTCTCTCTTGCTCTCGCTCTCTCACTCTCTCATCTCTGTGTGTCTCTGTCTCTCTCATCTCTCTCTGTCATCTCTCTGTGTCTCTGTCTATCATCTGTCTCTATCTCTCTCTGTCTCCCTTTCTCTGTCTCTTTGTCTTTCTCTCATGTCTGTCAACTCTCTGTCTCTGTATCTCTCATCTCTCTCTGTCTTTATCTCTCATGTCTCTCTGTCTCTTGTGCTCTCTCTCTCATCTCTGTTTCTTTCATCTCTTTGTCTCCCCTCTCTCATCTCTCCTTGTCTCTGTCTCTCTCATCTGTCTTTCTCATTTCTCTCTGTCTTTCTCATTTCTCTCTGTCTCTCTCTTCTCTGTCTCTCCTCTGTCTCTGTCTCTCTTTCACCTGTCTCTTTCCCTCTCTGACTCTTTTTCACTCTCTCTCTCCATGGACATTTATATGGCCTTGCCTCTGTCTGGTCACCTCCCCTTGATGCGTATCCTCTGAATCATGCCCACTAACTGGATGTGTCTCTTGGGGCTCTGTCCTGGGCCAATTTCTCTCCTCTCCCTTGTCCTCTTCCCGGGAGATCTCATCCGCTATCATGGACTCAGTGCACTGCCTTGGGAGAGGCAGCCTGCTAGAGTACGCTGCCAAGGAGCTTGCCCTCAGCAAGCCTGCACTTACTTCAGATCTGGCCCTGACGCATTCTGGGCAGGTCACTTCCTGTTGCTCCTCATAAAGAAGAGGGCCTAGTCCTTCCCCTTAGTTTTGTTGGGAAGATCATAATGAGAGCTTTACCACTCTTTGCAAACCTTAAAGTCTCTCCAAAAGGGTCATCACCAGTGGTGCCAGCCTCAGATATGGGCCTTCCCTAAGGGACCTGGGCTCTTAGAGGATCGCCTTTTCTCCACCTTTCTATTGGGGATCCGCCTTCATCCTCAGAGGATGTGTGGCCAATGGGGTTCTTTGTAGTCACTCAGGCTTGAGTCAAGGCTTTGGATTTCATGTTGCCTACCTCTCCCTTGGTCACTGAGCCTCAATCAAAGGGAGCTTGGGTGTCCTGGACCAGGTGAGGCATCTGGACTGAGCATCCGACACTCTTCAGTGATAGGAAACATTCTGAGGGTCTTATCTGAAAATGTTTCTAGTGGAGTTGGGGGTCAAATGAAGGCTCCAAATGTAATTGGTGATTTGATTCTTGGGTTTGGTTCTGCTCTGCAATGAATCACGATTCAGATTCGGGAATGTGGGTTTTGGAAAGAAAATAGAGATTTATTAAAGGAAATTATAACGTATTAAGAAAGTAATAGTAAAGTTAAAAGAGTTTAAAGAGAAGACAAGTGGATTGCTGATTGGATTGGCCAGGCTGGCTGTTATCTGTAAAAGAAAGAAATCTGCTGGAGTGAGAGAAAATTGAACACTTTATTCAGGAATCCTGTGGGATCTGGGTGCCTCCCCTAGCGTGAACCACAAGGTGGGGTTATTACATCAGGTATTCTAAGGTCTTTAGAAACTCGTTCCCCTCCCACCTGGATTTCATAAACTCGGAATTTGAGTTACAGTCTAAGAGGTCTGCCCATCACATGACATGTCCCTAATAGACTCCCCCCATCATAGGATCCATGACATGCTGATGAACCCCAATCGGCACAGGGGGTGTGGGGTTACCTAATTGCACAAACTTGGTTTGTCCTCTTGGCACAGTTTGTATTCTTGTACTCTAGGTCACTCTTGACCAGTTAAGGACTAGATTCTTCTTACCTTGGATTTGTCATTTTTGGACTGAGATTGGGAGAACTCTCCCTGTTTTGTGATTGGTTAGGGCCATTTCCCCTTTCTAATGGATTTCAAAGGGGCCCCTTCCACCCTGTGAAGACCAACAAGGCCCCACATTCCCCACACCAACTGACCAGGGTTCAGCAGGAGGCTGGAAGGTGAACGAGACAGAACCCCTTCCTCAATTTCCTTAAATTCTCCCTCTGAGTCCATGGGAGGGATGGTGACCTGGGAGTGATCCAAGTCCCACATTGGCGATTTTGCCTCTTGGGGAGGGGTCTCTTTTGGGTGGTCTTGGCCCTGGCCACCCCACCAGAAGACAATGCCATCCACGTCAGGTTGAAGGTCAGGCCCTCAGCTGTGGCCTAAATGAGATGATAAAGGGAGAAGGAAGATTCCCTTAACAAGGCAAAGCCCAGATTTACAGAGTTGGTCTCCAGCTGATCTCATCACTCCCATGCCTAGGTTGGTCTCCAGCTGATCTCATCACTCCCATGCCCAGGTTTCTCTGCATCACTATTAAGGCTCCTATCTCAGCAAGACAAAGGAAATTCTTCTTTGTGGGGGGGGGGGGAGTCCCAGCTTTTCCTGAGGTTTTAATATACACCTGACAGGTGCCCAAGCCATAATACAGATATTGTTCCCCAAACATCCTTGGGGAGGCTCTCCCCTTTCTCACCTCAGGGTCTAGGAGGGCTCAGATTTCACAGTTTTGACCTATGCTGTTGCCACCAAATTCACCTCAGTGCTCCTGTACTCCCAGACTTCAGGTAACTTCCTCACTTGCCCTTTTGCAACCCATGAAGTTGTATCTTTGAATCCCTTCAATGAAAGAATGAACCCCAAGAGGAGCAAAGAACTAAGCTCATATCTGGGGGGCTTTAATTTGATCTTGGAGGGAGCTGATGTCTCTCATTTCCTAATCAGCCATCACTGAAGGACTCAAGTCTAGAGAAGAGATCCAATGAGGTTTCCATTTAAGAGAGAAGAGAGGCTGACCAAAGCCTTTCCAAAGATCTCCCAAGGAAGTTGTTCTCTATCACACATGTTAATGAACCAGGACCACTCACAGATTGGCTACCCATGCTCCAAGGACTCTCCAAGGCACTTCATGACAGGTTAAAACCATACCCTCTGAAGCAGGCTCTCTGTGGCAGCTGTGGCACTGCTCATGCTGGTAGGCACAGAGCTCATAAGCCAGGCCCTCATTACAGTTATCATCTTAGGGAAAAGGAACCAGAGGACATGCAAGGGAATGCAAGCAGATTTCTGTTCAATGACTTTCACTTTCCTTGGGGTCAGTCCAGCTAGAACCCTGGGATTTGTAGTTCCTAGGCACAGGGTGCCATCTTGCCCTCAAAAGGACAGAGTTCCAAGAGTTGGAAAGGGGATGGGGATGGGGAGGAAGGAACAGACTTCTGTTGGGACCAGTTTTGTAAAGGAGTATCTTACAACAGAGCAGGAGAGACAAGAAGTTGGCCCAAAGGTTCGGTAGCCAACAGGCATCTCTCAAGTGTCTACTCTGCCAACCAGTTACCAAAACAGTACAAAAGGCAGTCCTTGTCTTCAAGAGGCTCCCAAACTAATGAGTAGAAACAACTTTGCAGGTTTACAGAGTCTGCCTGTTTAAGGAGATGATTTTGGACCTGAGAAAGAAGAGAGCTGAAGTAGGGCAAGGAGGGGAGCGTGGATGCTGAAGGGGCACTTGAGAGTGAGTGAGGCAGATGGAGGGCCCAGTCAACAATTTTCTTAGCGTGTCTTGGAGCAAACCAGCCCTTTAATAACTGCTCAGACATGGGCTGTTCTCTCCAAATGGCCCTCCCTGTGCCTGCTGCTACCAGCATCTTTATATCATTTTTCCTAGTTTTTCATTTCTGTGTAATGGAGGTCCGGTGCTTGCTCAAATGACATCTCTCAAAATGGAGGGCTTTGCCTAGGCTGGTTCCTGAAGAGCTGTTGGAACTGGTTCTGATTGGCTAACGGGAGAACTGGGCAGAGCCTCTAGAACGCTAAGTCCCTTTCCTCCTCTTGACTTCAATCAGACTTTGTTGGGTCATGTTCCCCCACACACACCTGGGAAATAGTCTCTGACCTTGGGAGCTTCAATGGTTGGGAGAGTGAGCCCTGGCATCCCAGCTGAGGGTTACCACCAGCTCGACATTGATGTCCTGAGGAGGAAGGAAGCACCTTAGGGTCCTTTAGGTCAGTCAAGAGGTTCTTTGGCAGCCACGCTGTTTCTAGGAATGACTTAGTAGGACCAGTGTCAGAGAGGAACTGAACTCCCTGAGTCCAGTCCCAGGTGGAATAGGAGGGTTTTTGTTTTATATCAAAATACCTACATCCATGACCATGAATACCTGTATTTTCTTCTGCACCTGGAATAGGGAGTTGGAGTCACCAGTACCTACTTGGGGTACACCAAAGAAAAAATGAGTCAAAGGGACCAGACTCTGTCCTAGGGATTTGATTTCGTTTCTCCTCTGGGGGCTCAAAAGTCTTAGTTGCGGTTTTTATTACTCTGTACCTTTAAACTCTCTGAAATACCAGAAAAAGAAAGTCATTTGGAAACAAGGACACTGGCACCAGAGTAGAAGGCAAGCTCTTGGTCATAGCCCTGCCGGGTCTCAGAGGAAACTGTTCTGCCCAGATTCCTGTGAGGGAGGAAAACACCAAACCTGGGTCTTTATCCTCATTGTAATTTTCAGTTCCTCAAGCCTTGAGTTTTCTCCCAGGTCATCACCCCAGCATCAGCATCAGCCACATTCTCTTGCCTCTGTCTCTTGGTTCTGGGCTTTTTCTCTGGCTGTCCCCCATTTCTGGAATGCTGTCTCTCTTTTTCTCTTCCTCCTGACTTCCCTGTAGTCCCAACAAAAGTCCCCTCTTCTACAGGAAGCCTTTCCTGAGCCCTCTTTTTAGTTTGTTTTTACAAGGCATTGGGGTTAAGTGACTTGCCCAAGGTCACACAGCTAGGTCATTATTGCGTGTCCAAGGTGATATTTGAATTCACATCCTCTTGTCCTCTTGACTCCAGGGTTGGTGCTCTATCCACTGCACCACCTGGCTGCCCCTCCTGAGCCCTCTTAATTTCAGAGCCTTCCTTCTGTTCATTGTTTCCTATTTTTCCTGGTCTTTACTCCTTTGGACTCATGTTTTCATGCTGTCTCTTCCATTAGCCTGTGACCTCCTTGAGGACAGGGGCATTTTCTTGCCTTTGTTTGGATCTCTAACTACAGTTTAGCCCCTGCCTGCCTAAACACATAGTAGGCTCTTTTTTTTAAAGAAAGATTGTATTTATTTTGAGTTTTACAATGTTTCCCCCAGTCTTGCTTCCCTCCCCCCATAAAAGGCAGTCTGTTAGTCTTTCCATTGTTTCCGTGTTGTACATTGATCCAAATTGAGTGTGATGAGAGAGAAATCATATCCTTAAGGAAGAAACATAAAGTATAAGAGATAAGATCAGACAATAAGATAGATTTTTTCTAAATCAAAGGTAATAGTCCTTGGATTTTGTTCCAACTTCACCATTCTTTCTCTGGATACAGATGGTATTCTCCATCGCGGACAGCCCCACATTGTCCCTGATTGTGGCACTGATGGAATGAGCGAGTCCATCAAGGTTGATCATCACCCCCACGTTGCTGTTAGGGTGGACAAGGTTTTTCCGGACACATAGTAGGCTCTTAATGCTGGGACTGGGAGAGAGCAGGACCCACTTTGGTCAGTAGTGACACCTGATGCTCTCTCTGTGAACAACCAGATTAGAGCATCCCTGGCCAGGATGGGCAATGAGAAATGGACCCTCGGTCCTGCCCACTATAATGCTCTATTCTCTCCTCTCCTCCCTCCACATCTCACTGGGGCACCAGCCCATGGAATCCCCTTCTTTTCTGAAGGGTGAGGAGGTGCTTCCAGAACCGAAGAGGTTCACCTACTCAAAGGCCTCAGGATGGAGGGAGGACACTCCTGGTCAACCAAAGTGTCTTAAGCACCTCCACTGTGTCAGACCCTAGGCTGGCCCCTGGAGAGGGAGCAGTAACATTCTACTGGGGAAGGATGACGTGTTCACAGATAAATAAATGGGGGTGGCTAGGTGGCACAGTGGATAGAGCACCAGCCCTGGAGTCAGGAGTACCTGGGTTCAAATCTGACCTCAGACACTTAATAATTACCTAGCTGTGTGGCCTTAGGCAAGCCACTTAACCCCATTGCCTTGAAAAAAATAAAAAAATAAATGTATGATCCACCCATAACCCAGTGTGTCAGAGCCACACTGTCCTTCCCACCAAAGGGCAATTGGCCCTTGATTCCTGCAGCACCAAAGACTCTGGGAAGAGTGGGGGTGTCAGACCCCAAAGAGCAGGAACTTGGAATTCTTCCTTCCATCTCACTCCCCACCTCTACCCCAAAGTAGAACTTCTTGGAAACTCTTGAAAAGAAAGCTGAAGTCTGGCTCAGGTCTGGGTTCCTCAGGTGGGACTGACAGGGTCCCTTCTGGCAAAGTGCTCACTGTTGGGACAGTGGGGCCTGGGAGCAGGCTTCTTGTTTATTGGTCCTCTTGGAATGGCAGGCAATTCACCTGGTGGAGGGTTTTTAATGCTAACAACACTGATAGTGTTCCCTAAGGCCCTAACTGTTCTAACCACTTTATTTTATTAGGTTTTTCCAAGGCAATGGGGTTAAGTGGCTTGCCCAAGGCCACACAGCTAGGTAATTATTAAGTGTCTGAGACTGGATTTGAACCCAGGTACTCCTGACTCCAGGACTGGTGCTTTATCCACTGTGCCACCTAGCCACCCCTAACTACATTATAATTAGTATATTTCATTTGATCCTCCCAACAAAACTGGGAGGGAGGAGCTATGGTCATCCCTATTTTATTTTATTTTTGCTTTCTTTCCTTTATTTTTTCTTTGGTTTTTTTGCAAGGCAATGGGGTTAAGTGGTTTGCCAAGGTCACACAGCTAGGTCATTATTAAGTATCTGAGACAAATCACTTAACCCTGTTGTCTTAGGTTGTTTTTTTTAGGTAGTTTTTTTTTTGCAAGGCAATGGGGTTCAGTGGCTTGCCCAAGGCCACACAGCTAGGTAATTATTAAGTGTCTGAGACCAGATTTGAACCCAGGTACTCCTGACTCCAGGGCTGGCGCTCCATCCACTGTGCTGCCTAGGTGCCCCAATAGGAGTTATTCAGCAGTCTCCGACACAGACTCCATAGCATTTATTTCCTAGGTTGCTATTGGTGTTCGTCCCCAGGTTGACCTGGTGATTCCAAGAGGGAGATGGGACGGTCACTTTGGGGGGGGTAGGGGGGTTGTCTTCAGCATCAGGAAGTCCTGGGTTCAAGTCTTTCCTCCTCTACCTCCCATCTTAACCCCCCCAGTCACCCCCAAGCTTTAAGTTCTAAGGGAGTTGCTCAGGTGCAGAGTTCAAGTGCCTTTCCCCCCCAGTGGAAGAACAAGAAGAACAGGAAGCCCCCTTGGAAGAAGACCATCCTCTGGCACACTTATCTTGGGTCCTGGTATAGCAAGGACCCTCCAACTAGTCGCAGCTTTGAACTCCAATGAGTGGGTTTGAGACCCATGCCTCTGGAAAGCCATTTGCCCCTCTATGGACCTGGCTGCTGACTGAACCTTCTGGTCTCTGGGCCAGTCGGGCCAGGCTTCTGGTGCCAAACTTAGCATTGCTTGGTGGCCACACCAAGGTCACTCTATCAGATCTTCCTGAGACATACAGACAAAAGTCAGAACCATAGCAGAGGCCGGTGGTGAGAGAGCAGCTGCCTTCGGGTGTCAGTCACAGGAGAAAAGGCTCCTGTGACCCTAGTCAGTCTCTGACATGGGGAAGCTCCCAGGAACAGAAGGTGCTCTTTGGCAAGTTGGGACCCTCAAAAATGAACTTGAAGGGCATATACTAGGCAGCTCTGCAGGTCTTCGGAGGAGGGGCCTGGCCTTCAGACTTTCTTTTGTCTCCCTTTCCAGGGCATGAGAAAACCAGAGTCAAACCTGCTATCTACTTTGCATGCCAGAGAACCAGGGGAGACCTGTGATTCTAAAACGGAGTACTGGCATAAGGAGCACTGCTGCCTTTACTGCCAACCTGGTGAGTGACGCCCTCCTGCCCACCTCACTGACCCCTCTTGCTCTCTTCCTTCAGCCCAGGGGCCCAGTCGTCAACTCCTCTCCCTCGGCCACTATCACATGGGAGACCTGAGGCTTCCACTCAGAATATGGCTGTTTCCAGGCTTCTTACAATTTTCTGATCAGAGCATGCCTGGGGTGAAGTGCCACAGTGATCCTCACCCCCAGCTCCTCAGCCTCAGAGTCAGCCTTATCCCGCTTCCCCCCATGTGCCCTTTGGTCCGGCCACACTCACTGTTCTCTCTATGTCCCCTTTGTCTTCTGCATGGTTGTGGACTAGAAGAGTCCTGCAGAGGAGCTGTAAAGATAGTTTTCAAAATCCATTTTTTCCTATTTTTTAAATTAACTTTTTTAATGATCTCTTTGGTACACAGACCCAGAAGTGCTGTTGTGGAACAAAGGGTATGGATGGTTTTATTTTCCTTTGGGCATAGTTACAGATTGCTCTCAGAAAGTTTGGATAAGTCACAACTTCCTTACAACCACCATTGTGCCTCAGTTTTCCTCCGTCCCCTCCAACAGTTGTCACTTTCCTTTCCTATTATATTAACCAATCTGCTGGGTGTCAGGTGGTGCCCCAGACTTGTTTCCCATTGCATTTCTTTCATTTAGAGCATTTTTTTCATATGACTATGGAGAACTCGGATTATTGTCTGAAAAATGCTGATCTGTATCCTTTGACTATTTACAAATTGACAAATGACTCCTTGTGCTATAAATTTGACTCTGTTCTTTATATATTTGAGAAATGAGACTTGATTAAAGAAATTTGCTATAATTTGTTATAATTTTATAATTCCCTCTATTCTATTTTCCACATATTTATACCTCTCCCTCTCTCTCATTTCACTCTGTCCCTCCTCGAAAATATTTTGCTTCTGATCACTACCTCTCCCCCATCCTTTTTGACCCCCTCCCCCTCCTACTTCCCTCTAGGGTAAGAGATTTCTATACCCAACTGAATGTGCATATTATTCCCTCTTTGAGCCAATTCTGATGAGAATAAGGTTGAAGCACTCCCCCCCCCAGTCTCCCCCATCTTCCTCTCCACTGTAAAAGTTCTTTTGGGGGGGTGGCTAGGTGGCACAGTGGATAGAGCACTGGCCCTGGAGTCAGGAGGACCTGAGTTCAAATCCAGTCTCAGACACTTAATAATGACCTAGCTGTGTGACCTTGGGCAAGCCACTTAACCCCATTTGCCTTGCAAAAAAAAAACTAAAAAAAAAGAAAGTTCCCATTAAAGTAACTAAATTTAATTAAATTAAAGTTTCATTAAATACCCATTTTTTCCTCACTCAGTTTTCCAGGGTAGGTGATGCTTGGTTGCAATCCTAACTTATTTGCCCTCCAAAATATCACATTCTAAGCACTCTGATCCTTTCATAGAGAAATTGCTAAATCTTATGTTATCCTGATTGTGGCTCCTTGTTATTTGGATGGTTTCTTGCTGGATGCTTTCAGTATTTTCTCTTTGACCTGGGAACTCTGAAATTTGTCTATGGTATAGTCCTGCAAGTTTTCATTTTGGAATCTTTTTCAAAAAGTGCTTAGTATATTCTTTCTTTCTTTCTTTCTTTCTTTCTTTCTTCCTTCCTTCCTTCCTTCCTTCCTTCCTTCCTTCCTTCCTTCCTTCCTTTCTTTCTTTCTTTCTTTCTTTCTTTCTTTCTTTCTTTCTTTCTTTCTTTCTGGCAAATGTGATTAAGTGGCTTGCCCAAGGCCACATAGCTAGATAATTATTAAGTGAGACTGGATTTGAACCCAGGTACTCCTGACTCCAGGTCTGGTGCTTTATCCACTGTGCCACCTAGCCGCCCCAGTATATTCTTTCAATTTCTACTTTGCCCCCTAGCTCTAGAATATTTGGGTAGTTTTCATTGATAATTTCCTGAAAGATGATGTATAGGCCTTATCATGATTTTTAGGTGGTCTAATAATTCTAAAATTATTTCTTCTCAATCTATTTTCCAGGTCAGTTGCTCTTCCATGGAGAAATTTAATATTTTCTCTATTTTTTTCCATTCTTTTGATTGTATTTGATTGATTCTTTGAGTTACATACTGTTATTAGCTCTCACTTTCTCACTTCTTATTTTTAAGGAATAATTTTCTTCAGTGAGCTTTTGTACCTTTTTTTCATTAGAGCCATTCTGCTTCCCAAGGCATTAGGATTTTTGTGCTTCTTTTCCCATTTGGCCTATTCTGTTTTTAAAGTGTTGTTTTCTTCAGCATTTTTTGTGCCTCCTTTAGCAGGCTGTTGACTCCTTTTTCAGAATATCTGGCATCACTTTCATTTTTCTTCCCAACTTTTCTTCTACCCCTCTTACTTGATTTCCAAAATCCTTTTTGAGCTCTTCCATGGACTGAGATCAATTTATATTTTTTTCTTGAAGGCTTTGGATGTAACTGTTTTGACACTTCTGAATTTGATCTCTCTGGCCACCAGGGTAACTTTCTGGAGTCTGGAGGTTTTACTGCTCTTTGTTCATTTTCCAGCCTATCTCTCGATTTTTAGTCTATGCTTAAGGAAGGTTCTGCTTCTGGGGTAGAGGGGGCCCCGTCCCAAGTTTCAGATTCAGAGGGAAATCTGGGGACCTCTAAGTTTTTGGTTCATTCATGGATGTATGATCTAAAGAGACTGTCCTGTCCTATGTGCTTGTCTATGAGTGACCACAAGCACTCCTTATTCCCTGGAACAGTGCCTAGGGTCTCACCTTCTCTGCAGCCACAAATGATGCTTTACCCCAGGACTGAAACTCAGGATTGTAATCCACATCCAAGAGTGAGCAATGAAACAGAGACCTGCCCCAGGTGCTGGCAGAAACCCTTGTCATTTGCAGACTGAGATCTAGAAGCCACCACTGCCAACATGGATTCAGGCACCCCCAATGCCTACTGTTGGTTTACTGGGGCCAGGTCTGTCCTGGCACGCTCACCAGCTGTGGTAGAGCTGTTCTGCCAAGCTTCTAAATTGTCTTGGGTTCCATATTGTTTCAACTCATCCTTTTTGAGGGTTCTTTCATTCCAGATTTTGTTGTGAAGCATGGTTTGAAGTTGTTTGGGGAGAGGTGAGATGAATTCTTCCTTTTTCTCCACTATCTTGGCTCCACCTCACCCCCCCCCCCCCCTTGAGACTTGGTAAGTACTGAGTCTTTTTCAGCCTTTGTTGCTTCCTCACCCAGGTACTTATGTACTTACCCATTGCACCACTCCCCACACTTTGGGAAGATGTCAGCCATGTCCTCTTGGAGAATATGCTCCTCACAATAAACTGGAAGTCTGCAGACCATGTACCCAATGCAGAAGAGGTGAGTATGCTGCTGAGCTGGGAAGCCAAATATCCGTCAGGAGATGGAGGCAGCCCAGGGGCCCTGGGCATCTGGTCAGGAGGAGTGGGTCAGAGTTGGCCATTGACAGCAAACTGCCATCCTAATCCTTCCACCTCAAGTCTCCAAGGAGATGATGGGGAAGGGCTGGAAGTTGGCCCCATGGAGGGGAGGACCTGGGTGGGGGAGGACATCTCACTGAGGATCACCTCTGCTTGGAACTTGGCAGGACTGGGGGAAGGGGCAGGCTTTGAAGTGTTCTTCAAGGTGCTAAAGGTCAGCCCAACAAAAAGGGTTCCTTCCATTGATGGCAACCTTCCCTTGATTCCTGAGGTGCCTGCAGGGGCACCAGGGACAGGAAAGAGGCGGGTCTTCTAGGAGTTGTCTTGCTCCTCAGAGGAGAGAGCCCAGCCAACTCTGGGGGAGTCCAAGAGGAGAAAAAAAATCACAAAAGTTGTGTTGGGAGAGGTTAGTTCTGAGCCTCAGAGCATGTGGCTGAGGGACTCCAATTCCCACCCTCTTCTACCTGGGCAGACTAGCTTCATTCCTGACTCCCCATGCATGTCTTACTGTTGAGGCAGCCCCACAGGATGGGGATCAGGACACTATCCTGCCCAGTCCTCACTTACATCCAGTCACATTCACTTTTGTGGGAGGGATGGAGATCCAACCCTTGAATGGCCCCCCCTGGCTAGAATGCTCTCCCTTCTCCATTCAGTCTACTAAGTGTTCTGGCTTCCTTCCAGCCCCAACTAAAATCCCAACTCCTACAAGAAACCTCCCCCCCCAATTCTAATGCCTGCCTCGTTTAACAATTTCTTATTTATCTTTTAAATAGCTTACTTCAGTGTGGGCAGCTAGTTGGCATAGTGGATAGAGTACCAGGGCCAGTAATCAGGAAGACCCAAATACAAATTGAGCCTCAGAGGTGTACTGGCTATGGAACTTGGGCAAATCACTCAACCCTGTCTTCCTCAGTTTCCTTATCTGTAAAGTAAACTGGGAAGGAAATGGAGAGCCATGCTAGTCTTTACCAAGGAAACCCCAAGAGGAGTCACCAAGAGAGAGCTAAACCAACTTGCTCCTTAGATTAGAAGTTCCTTTGCCTCTATTTCTGTCTTTTTACTTAGCACAAGGTCTGACACATAGTGGGTGCTCTGTAACTCTTTCTTGAATTGGTGAGGATGAGGAGGGCACATGATAATCTCCCCTGCTCTGGGGTGACAATGCCCCAGGGTCCATGGGGCATAGCCTGTGGTAGAGCTTCTCACTGTTGGGTAATAGTAATGATAAGAAAAAATAACAATAATGGCAGCAGGAATAGCATTTATAGTCCTTCAGATTCACAATATACTTCAAAAATGCCTCCTTGGACTCCCAGGAACCTTAGCAAACAAAACTCTGCCTGGAGCCAAGTGTGACTTGAACCTGAGTCTTCCTGATTCCTTTATGGAGTTGACTCCCCAGCTGAGTAGAAAAGGGTGTGGAGATGAGTAGAGTGGCAACGGGAGCTAGTAGAGCTGTAGTAGTAGCCAAGCTCAGTGAATAGCATCCTTGCTAGTGTGTTCTCCGGAGGACCAGCTCCTAGGGGAGGAAGCGTGTGGGGGAGGAAAGCCTCACACCAGAACAATCACTCCTGGCTGCTATATTGGAGCACGGAGGTTGGTCTGGCTAGAAGGGTTTCTAGACATTTGATTGTTCCAGGGATGCCCCCTTGGAATGGTGGATGACCATCTTTTTTTTTTTTTTAAGATTTTATTTATTTTGAGTTTTGCAATTTTTCCCCTAATTCAACTTCCCTCCCCCCACCCAGAAGGCAGTCTGTTAGTCTTTACATTGTTTCCATGGTATACATTGATCCAAATTGAGTGTGATGAGAGAGAAATCAGATTCTTAAGGCAGAGACATAAAGTGTAAGAGAAAGCAAGATCAGACAATAAGATACCAGGTTTTTTCCTAAATTAAAGGAAATAGTCCTTGGTCTTTGTTCAAACTCCATGATTCTTTCTCTGGATACAGATGGTATTCTCCATCATAGACAGCCCCAAATTGTCCCTGATGGTTGCACTGATGGAATGACCAAGTCCATTACACCACCCACCCATCACTGTTAGGGTGGACAGTATTTTTCTGGTTCTGCTCATCTCACTCAGCATCAATTCCTGCAAATCCTCCAGGCTTCCCTGAATTCCCAGAGGATGACCATCTTGACAGCCCCTCTGGGGTTACCTTAATCCACATATTTATCTTTAATTTTCATCCCTTTGTACATTTATATTTCCAAGTTACAAAATTTCCCTTCACCTTCCCATCCCACCTCCCTCCCCTCAGTAGGGAACAGTCAGGCTAGCATTTTACATACAGATTTTGTTAAACATGTTTGCATATTCGTCATTTTGGGCATGAGGAATTAGAATTAAGGGAAAGAGATCCAGAAGAGATCCTTTTTCTGAAGTGTTCATCAGATGCAGAAGGGGCGTCTTTTGTTGTTTTGTTTTACTTTTCTGCCTCTGGACGGGGAATCATATCTTCATAAGCAGTTGTCCTAGCTCTCTGAGCTGCTGCCATCAAGGTTGGTCATCGCACACTGTTGTCGATGTGGACACTTCACTCAGCATCGGACCCTCTAACTCATCCCACGCCTCTCTCCATCCGACCCTCCATAGTTTTTTTTTTTTTTTTTAGTTTTTTGGCAAGGCAAATGGGGTTAAGTGGCTTGCTCAAGTCCACACAGCTAGGTCAGTACTAAGTGTCTGAGACCAGATTTGAACCCAGGTCCTCCTGACTCCAAGGCCGGTGCTTTATCCACTACGCCACCTAGCCGCCCCCATAGTTTCTTATAGAACAAATCTGCATCTTTTTGGCAGAGCAAGTGATGCTGAGTCCCTGTTGGAGTTATGTCGACACAGAGTGCCAGTGTCAGGAGGGGTACTATTGCGCGACCCCCGACTGCGAGACGTGCCAACACTGCAGTAAGAGGTCTGTGTTCTCTAGGAGTGTGTCCAGTGTGCAGACATGAGTGATTCCAGGTAGTCTTCCAGTAGCACAGGAGGGGCTGTGCTAGCAGCTGGGGTGGGGTGGGGGGGCTGGATGGGGGCAGGGGTTTAGAAGAAAAGACTTCTTCAAGAAGATAGAGCTTGAGCTGAGTTTTTTTAATTGAAATTTCATTTTATTTTTCCAATGAGAGGCTAGAGTAGTTTTTTCAAATTTATCCATTTGCAAGTTTATGAGTTCCCTATTTTCTGCATATTTCCGTGTTAGTTATACTATGAAAGAGGAATTAGAAGCAAAGGGAAAAAAAATGAGAGAAAAAGGAAAAACTTAACAGAAGTTTTACAATAGTGACCATAGCATTCAGACTCCTTACTTGATTTTCTCTGGATGGGGCCAGCATCGTCCACAGCTGGTCTCTTGGGGTTGTCCTTGACCTCTGAACTGCTGAGAGGCGCCATGTCCTCATGGTTGATCATCTCACAATGTTGTGGTTAATGTGGACCATGTTCTCCTGTTTCTGTTGAGTTGGATCTGGAAGCCTTGTATTGATTGCTGATGGTCCAGGTCCACTGGGGGGGGGGGGGCTTCTGATGGAAACAACCAATCAGAACTAAGCACCAGAAAAGGCCTGCTCTGATTGGGTGGGGTTTGGAGAATTTTGAGGGCTCTGTCATTAATTGAGGGGCTGGAATGGAACAGAACACTCAAAACCAGAGAGAAATCCTAAGTATCTGTTAGTAGAAAGGAAGGAGTGAGGACATCTAAGGGGACCCCAAAGGACCTGGCCTCCCCAGGGAAAGGATGGGAAAGGGAAGAAGCAATTATGAAGCATCTACTGAGTGGCAGACACTATCATTATTTATTAATATTGTCTTAAAAACCTAACATCTCACTTGAAAAGGAAAAGAGGATGACAGAGTGAGCAGTGGCAGAGAAGGGAGACTCCCCAGGCACCTGGGAGCTGATGCCATTTGCTGTGCCCCCCACTTCAGGGCTTTCCCTAGATTCCTCTGGGTGCTCACCTCTCCATAGACCTGTCCTCTGCCAGGCTGCCTCTGCCCAAGCCCTCCTGAAATTTGAATTTTGTTTCCACCTACAAGAGGCCAGGACTCTCTCCTTGAATGAGGGGTTTTCCTATCTGGGGGCTCAGAGCTAATAGGAATGTCTTCTGAACTTCTGGCCACAGAGGAGGGAGCCAGGTGAGGGGGGAAGCTCATTATGGACACAGGTGCTCCAGAGGGAAGCCAAGGGAGGAGCGTTTCTCTGTTCCAACTCTAGGTCAGACACCATGCTAAGGACAAGCCCTTCTAGCCTGAGGGTCATGCTATGCTATGGAGAGGCAGAGAGGAAAGAGGGGTCTGTGGGGGGAACAGTGGGCCTGGGGCCAACAGTGTACAGTAGGGTGAAGTAAGAGAAGGCAGGAGAGGTACCAAGGGCCCAGGCTGGAAGGGTTGCCTAAGCCAACCACAAGACTTTAGAGTTGATCTTGAAGTGAGGGGGAGAGGGTTGAGTCAAAGTGGGATCTTCAGAATGGCTTGAATCTGGGAACTCCTGAAGGGTCCCACCTTGTTTACTACTCTGACCCACACTGATCCACACACATAGGATTGGAATAAGGGAAGCTTCACAGCCATAAGAAGACTTTCCTTTGTTCCTGGGTTCAAGGCTCCTTGGAGCCTGGGGAGGGGGATCAGTGGAGCTGCCTGAGCCCTAACCTGCCAAAATCATCCAAGAACCTTGGGGTCTAGGGAGGGTGGACAGGGGTACAGCCACCTTCACTCTGTTCTGGTCTCAGGTGTCCAGAGGGAGAAGAGATCCTTCAAGCCTGCAATGCCACGTCCAATATAGTATGTGGAGCACCTGACCAAGGTGAGGTGGGGGAGGGAACAGGGAAGGGTCCCTCTGAAGCCCTGCAGCCAGGCAGGTAGAGGATCAGAGGGGGCCTTGTGTTCCTTTAGCTGGGCAGAGCCCAGACCCATGGCCTGCACTGGCTGTCCACCAGGGTCCTGGAATCCCCAAGACTCAGAGCAAGTCCCACCCCTGAATGAGCTGGAGCCACCTCCCAGGAGTCCCGAAAACCCTGGCCCTGGAGGAGGCCTCTGTGGTCAGCCAGGACAGTTTTCCCTGATGGACTGGGAAGCAGAAGAGCTGCCTTGCCCAAGGGCAAGTTCCTAGTGTCTAAGGCAGGATTTGAATCCAGGGCCTCTGCCTCCGAAATGAAGCCCTCTTTCCTGGGCATTCTGCTCCTTCACAGGTGTCTTGGCATTTGGTCAGGCTGCTGTAGGAAACTAGGAAAGGAAGCTCTTAGGCCTATCAAAGGGACTCCCTTGGAACTTCATACCCAAGGGTTGCCCAAGGTCCAGGGGAATGGCCAGGCTTTCTCCATGAATGTCTTCTTCCCATGAAGAAATGATCCTGGGATCAGGAGGGGCCTTCTCTGCCAGCCCCCCAGACTGTGATTTGAACCTAGGACCCTGGAGGAGTGGTCAAGGTTCTTTCCTCTGGGCCACAATAACCCATTCCTCCCTTTACTGCAGGCCACACCTCAGGGGCAGACTCTGTCCACCTCCCCTTCCTGGATTTTGGACTTTGGATTCTTGGTGTTTTTGTTCTCATTTGGCACTGCACTGGTGGCATTGGCTGAGTTTTAAGAGTCACCATATGGACCCAGATGAGGTAAATGATGGGCTGTTGATGGTGGTCTGTCCTTTTAGAATAACCCCCCATTTAGGGTTGAGGGTGGGGAAGATGTAGAAACTCATTGTCAAAATTCATCTGCTTGAGGCTCCCTCCTGCTTCCTAAGAAATGCAGGGTGAGGGGCAGCTAGGTGGCACAGTGGATAGAGCATTGGCCCTGGAGTCAGGAGGACTTGAGTTCAAATGCAGCCTCAGACACTTATTACCGAGCTGTGTGGCTTTGGGCAAGCCACTTAACCCCACTGCCTTGCAAAAAAAAAAACAACTAAAAAAAATGGAGGGGAGGGGGAGGAGTTAGAACTGAAGCTAAGGTGGCTTGGCAGGTAAAACTGGTAGTTTTCCTTGGGGCTTGGTCCTCGTGGGGCAGGAAGGCATCCATCTCAGGGGGTTTCCTGGTGCAGTTCCCTAGAATACCTGGGCTCAGGGGATGGGGGCAGAGCAGTCCTGGATGGTCCCACTGTATTTGGGAGTCTGATGGCACAGGCCTGGTCTGAGGGAGGTGGGGAGTGCCCTTGCCCTGAAACCCTCACCTGGATACCCAATCTGGTGACCGGGTCAGGGCCTGTAGGCCCTCACCTCTGTTCCTTCTGTCCTCCAGACCCTTGGCCAAATCTTGTTTTCTCCAACCTGCTCCCCCTCCTCTTTTCTCAGCTGTGGCTCAGCCTAGTTAAGACCTTCATTGCCTCACACTGAGGCAGCTTTCTATTTATTCTTTCATTTTGAGAGACTGACTTCTCAGGATCTCCAATGATCTCCACTCAGGTCTGCCGGACCCCAGACCCAGTGCACTATCCACTGATGCATCCTCCTTTTGATGTAAAGGTGATTCTCAGTCTTCCTTTGACACCAGCGACCAAGTTTGGAGACCTGAAGAGCCTTCCATCCGCCTCTTAGCAGAGATGATGGACACTCAGGGTACAAATGAACTCTCTTGTTTTGGTGACACCACCCGCCTTCCTGGGATGACCCCTCAAGAGTGGACAGCTTTATTTCTCTGGTACACCCTCCCCCACTCTCTTTTGGGTGAGAATCTGTGACTTTTTCATCCTGCCCAGGTGCCAGAGCCTCAGAAGGATTCATTCCAGGAGGATCATGTACTTCGTCAACATCCATCTGCTCCCAGACCATACTGGACAGTTAAGGCTCATGCCAGCATCCTTGGGCATGTGGTCACTGTGATGTGAGAAATAATTGGGCCAAGTGGAGAGTCATAGACGACTTCATTTATTGATCAGGGGTCCAGAATATTTATAACTACAGGGTAAACAAGTTTCTACTCCAATTGATTCTTAAAATATTTATTATTCTTATTTTTTTTATTCTTATTATTTTATTATTTCTGGGGGGGGTTGCAGGGAAAATGGGGTTGGGCTGCACAGCTGGGTGATTGTTGGGTGTCTTGAGGCGGGATCTGGACCCAGGTGCTCCTGGCTCCAGGACCGGTGCTCCGCCCACTGCACCAACTGGTCACCCCTATTATTATTTTGGTTTGGTGTTTTTTGGTTTTTGAGGGGCAATAGGGTTCGGGTAACTTGCCTAGGGTCACACAACTGGGGACCGTTGGGTGTCTGGGGCCGGATTTTGGCTTGGGTGCTCCTGGCTCCAGGGTCAGTGCTCTGTCCACTGTGCCACCTGACTGCCCCTATTATTTTTTTATTTTAATTTTAATTTTTTTCTCTTTATTGCCCATGATGGTCTATATTAGGGTGGGCATTATGTTTACTCTCAAACAAGAATACTTTAGTAATATATAATAAAACGTCATTTATACAAAAATAAAAAGAAAAAATAAAAGTTAGAGGCTTTTTTTGACAAATGGGGTTAAGTGACTTGCCCAAGGTCACACAGCTAGGTAATTATTAAGTGCCTGAGGCCAGATTTGAACTCAGGTCCTCCTGACTTCAGAACCATGTTCTATCCACTGCCACCTTGTCACCCTAGAAAGAGTTTTAAGAGAAGACCATGCAGATTGCTGATTAAATTTTGGCCAGGCCAGCTGGCCAGGGTTCCACTGGAGATTGCAAGGTCAAAGAGGTCACCACCCCTCTGCTCCCCCAGAATCCATCAGATGGGGTGGTGACCTGAGCATGAAAGTCCCTCATTGAAAATTGTGCCTCTTGGGGAGGGGTCTCTTTTGGGTGGTCTTCCACAAGACCTGTGAGAATACAATACAAACCAGGTTGAAAGTCAGGCCCTCAGGTGTGTTAATTAGATGATAAAGGAAGATTCCCTTTACAATGTGAACAAGAGATTTACCAAGTTGAACAAAATATTTGCAAAGCTGGTCTCCAACTGATCTCATCACTCCCATGCCCAGTTTTCTCTGCATCATATCCCCTCTCTTGAATTATTAAGGACCCAGATTCTTCTGGGGAATTGGGATGAAGGTCTGTCTTCTGTAACTTCTTCAAAGCTGAGGAGGGGTGTAGCAGTCTCCCTACCTAACCTAACCTAGCCTAGCCTATTAGGGGCCCAATTGGAGAAGGAATATTCTACAGATGAAACTTGATTGAAGTGGCATCCAAGGGATGTAGACAATCAGGATCAGACAGAGACTGATGTTTGGTTGAGGTCATTAGTTGTAAACCTGTTGCTTGAATCCTAGAGAAGACAATAAGTACGAAAGGGCCAAAAGTATGAAAGGGCCATAAAAGAAGCAGAAGAACAATTATTATAAGTAGAACAATCAAGGGACTCAGAAAGGAGAGGAACCGGGAGCCCCAAGAAAATCTAGAGAAAGGGGAGCTCATGGTGCATCCAAGATGTCTCTTGCAGTATTTCCTTGGTATGGAGTTCCAGTTATGAAGAATTTGACTTAACCTTAAGCCAGGAGAAATAGGAATGAAAAGACAAAAGATAATAGTAATAAAATGTGTTTGGTTTAATGACAGTAAGGATAAGAATAAGAATATGCCCAGTTATATGGAATGCAAAGTATCCACAGACACTTATCTCCAAGTTTCCTCAGGATGTCTTCCTAAACAGGTACTTCAAGTCTTCCAGTGGTTCATAAAAATATGTGGTGTCACCTGGAGGAGAAGCTATGGAGCTGGATCCAATCTCCCAGTCTGGGCTACTTAGATTCGGTTCTGCCTATGAGGAATCCTTATTCAGACTCAGTAAAGCATGGGTCAAAAATTTATTTAAAAGGTTATTACACATAGGAAGGGCTAGTGAGAGAGAGAGAGAGAGTCAGAGATTAAAGAACAGCCAAGCAGCCTTGGCTGGACCATGGTCAGAGAAGACTGCAGCCTATTATTCTTATTAATAGACCACCTCACACCTCTCAGATGGGCCAATATGTCCAGAAATGACAATGATCAATGTTGGAAGGGTTGTGGGAAATCTGGGACACTAATGCATTGTTAGTGGAGCTGTGAACTCATCCAACCTTTCTGAAGAGCAATTTGGAACTACGCCCAAAGGGCAACAAAGATGTGCATCACCTTTGACCCAGCAATACCACTACTGGGTGTATAGCCTGAAGAGATGATGAAAAAGGGTAAAAACATCACTTGTACAAAAATATTCCCAGCAGCCCTGTTTGTGGTGACAAAGAATTGGAAATCAAGTCCTTCAACTGGGGAATGGCTTAGCAAACTGTGGTCTATGTATGCCATGGAACACTATGTTCTATTAGAAACCAGGAAGGACGGGAATTGAGGGAAGCCTGGAGGATCTGCATGAACTGATGCTGAGAGAGAGGAGCAGAACCGGGGCAACATTGTATCAACCTTAATGGCCTTGCAACATTGTGGCATCAGTGCCACCATCAGGACCATTTTGAGCCGTCTGCCACGGAGAATCCCTTCTGTATCCAGGGAAAGAACTGTGGAGTTTGAACAAAGACCAAAGACTGTTACCTTTAATTAAAAAAAAGCGATATTATGTAATTTTGCTCTCTTATATTTTATTTTTTCCTTAAGGATCTGATTTCTCTCTCAACACATTCAGTTTAGATCAATGCAAAGCATGAAAATAATGTAAAGACCATCTGACCTGGGGCTGGGGGGAGAATTATAAAATTAAAAAAAAATTTAAAAATAATGTTAAAGAAATGGAGGGAAGGAAGAAGAGTTGGGACTGAAGCTAAGGAGGGTTTGCAGGTACAATATGTCTCCACCAAGATAGAAATATCTATATTTTTAAATGTTTCCTATTTTAATAGTTTAAATATTCATTTAAAATTCCAAACTTAGCTACAAAGATATGACACAGAAACTCAGGAACTATACACCACTTACAATTTACGTGTCTTAAAAAAGAATTTAATTTTTTTTTTGGGGGGGCTTACAGATAAATCAAAAAGCTTTAAAATTATTTTTATATTAAATTTTGTCACAGCAAAACTTCCCAACTGGTCCTCAAATATATTACCCTTTAATTAAATAACATCCTGTATATTTTTATAGAGGGGTGATGGGCCAGGGGCTGACTTGCCATCTGCCTCTGCATCCCAGGTGAGTGGGCAGAGTGACCGTTCCATGGTAGGCAGGAAGCTCAGAGATGACCATCCCCGCTTCCTCAGCAGGTCTAGGACTTTGGACAACATAGAGGTGGGGGGAGAGAAGAAGGGGTACAGGAATCCCAAAATTCCTAAAAAAATTGCTAATGAATCTACTGACCAGTCTTTGGAAGTTCAGGTGACTTTGCTGATCCCAGCTCAGTTGTACCTGCTCCTCTCCTGGCTGCACACCTGTTTGTCCCTGGCCGGAACCCATCACCACGTGGAGGGTAGGAAGAGGCACTGCCTGCTGGTGTCTCTAGTCCACCTTGCTGGCTTCGGGGTCCTCTTAGGGTTCCATGGCTTCTGGAGCTCTGGGGAAGGGGCCCGGGCCTGGCCCCACTGCCCCATCTCCCCAGAGGCAGGCTCTGCACCAGAAGCTGATCTTCTGGTAGTTATGCCCATGCTGCCTCTTCACACACAAGTCATGGGCCCACGCCTGGCATCTCTTACACTGCAACTGGAGGGCACAAACACACATGGGCTGTGGATAGCGGCATGGGCAGGGAGACTAAGGCAGGCTCTCTGCCCCCTGCCATCCCAGGAACCCTCCTCCCCAGGCCCAGGACCAGTGCCAACATCTGCCTTGGTGTGTCTGACTATTTGGGGGCCTGGAGACAACCCCAGGACCAAGGTTGCACCCTGCAGCACTTACTCACCACAGCAAACACATCACTGTCCCCCTCATCGGGAAGCTGGTTACAGTACAAACATATGTCCTTGTTGTGGGCTTTTCCCAGGGAGTCCTTGCTGACTGGGGTCTCCAGGGTCTCTGGGGAAGCGAGGGTCAAGGGCTGCTTTTCACCGGGTTTTGCAGAGGAGGCCTCTTGCAACTCAATGTCCAGGTGACTCATGTATTCCTCCTCATCCTACAGAAGGCAGGGATTGAGGGGGTCAGGAAGGATTCCTCTAGGAGCAGCTTTGGGACCTGCATCATCACTGGTGGCATCTAAACCAGCCTAGTTCTGCTAGTGGTTTGGCTGTGTCTGCAGTTCCACAACTGGTCACCCTCCCTCCAGACTACTTTTCTCTAGATGTTGCTCAATAGTTTTTCAGTGACCCCATTTGGGGTTTTCTTGGCAAAGATACCAGGCTGGTTTGCCATTCCCTTCTCCAGGGTCACATTGCAAGCATCTGGGAAGGCTGTGACAAATGACCTGGGATCCTGGGAGATCAGGGGTGGATGCAACAGGTCCCAGAACAGAGCTAGGGTGGCCCTGGGACATTGGTGAAGGGACCCCAAGAGCTCACTATACCCTCCCCAGGAGCCTCTCCTCCTTCACATGATCACTCACTGACCAGTTGAGCTGCTGTTAGTACACAGAAGTTTCCCACCTACAGGGGCCACCCCAAACCATCCAATAGGGGGGCAGCCAAGGCACTTACGCAGGCCCAGTGTGTGTTCTGGAGGAAAAAAATTTTATGTAAGTGCTGGTCCCAGTCAGTCGGGTTGGTGGTCAGCACCAGGGAAAGAAGCCTGAAAGGAAGGATATAGGGATGGATGGATGGATGGATGGATAGAGCTGCTCTCCTGGGACCCTCCTGGATCCATGGAGGTGATGGAGCGATGGTGCTCAGCCCTGCATGGAGATCACTGCTCCCCTTCCCAGCCCTCCCGCACCCCAGCCCCAGCTCACCTCCTCACATAGGACTGGGTGTTTCTTAGGAACCAGTCTGTTTGAGGATTGTATTGAACCACCAGGTTACACTGTAATTTCAAAGCCATTTTCAGAATTTTATTGAGCTGCAAAGAGAAGACCAAATAGATAAACTCATCAGAAGTGAGGGGAATGGGAGTTTTGGAGACACTGGACCTGGAGACATAAGCTTCAGCCCCTGAGAGGCAGTGGCCATGAAAGGGAGGAGGGGATGGGGGTGTGGTGGGTGGGTGGTATATGAGTGATCCCTCTCTTCTTTCAGTCCCTGGGAGTTTGGGGACCCCACAAGGGCAGGCAGTTACTTTATCTTTTTTATTTCTTGGTTGTCAACGCTGAAGTGTTTTGTTTTTTTTTAGGTTTTTGCAAGGCAATGGGGTTAAGTGACTCGCCCAAGGCCACACAGCTAGGTAATAAGTGTCTGAGGCCAGATTGGAACTCAGGTCCTCCTGACTCCAGGGCTGGTGCTCTATCCAATGTGCCACCTAGCCACCCCTGGAGTGAAGTTTTTGAAAGAAAAAAAAAGTAAGCTCAAAAGGTACATTCAAAAACAACCCCCCCCCACTCTAGGGTACTAATAATTCGAGAACCCCAAGAATGAAGCATTTTAAGGTCCCAGAGTGGTCGAGATGACAAAAAGAAAAAAATGGAACTAGAAACTCTGGAGTGGTGCATCCCCTGGGCCAGCCCAACATGTTATTTCACAGAATAAAAACACTCCAGAGAATCCGCAGTAGACTTGAATTAGGCAAGAATCAGAAAGGAGCTGGGGCAATTCTGCCCGGAGAGCACAATGGCGAGCACAGGGTAGCCGCCCCCCGGTCAGTGTGGGTTACGGATGTGTCCCTCTCAGGTCGGATGAGAGGGACTATGGCCACCAGGCCCTGGACCCCTCCTCAACAGACTTCGGCCTTCTAGGCAGAGAAAAGCTGATGGGGTGAGAGGAGGTAGGTCTGGTGGACAATTGTTCAGGTAGAAACAGCTGGTCTCAGTTTTCAAAAAGAAAACTGTTGAGGGTTCTAGAGTTAGTGGAACTGTGTTTGAACCAGAGCTCGATGGCCTCGACTGGGAGGACCCTCACTCGGGGCCCATCCAAACCAAGCCCTCACTGAACAGAGGCCTGGGCTGTGTAGGGCCACACACATGGCTGCCAGAGGCAGGACTTGGGCCTTGCTCTCTTTTTACTCTGCCTCAGTTTCCTCCTTTGTTAAATAAGGGGGTGGGTGGCAGGGAGGAGCCAAGTCCCCTTTCCAACTCTGCCCCCCTCCTTCCCTTGGTCAGGGATGCCATCCCTGTCTTTCTTGGCACATGCTCAGGTTGCCCTTTCTGAGGGGCCTGCCCTGACCACCTAAGAAGCATCTATCCTACAAAGCCTCCTCTTGGCTGTCCTGTGGTCACCCTCCTCGGGCAGACTGCACTGACTGCAGCACTCCCCTGCCTCCCTCCTGTTGGGTACCATCTGGAGCCCTTGGATCCTTCCATGTGATGGGGGGGCACTGTGCATGGAGGGCCAGACCCAGGGTCAGAAGACCAGAGTTCCAGTCCTGCCCAGACACTGGCTGTTGAACTCCAGACAGTTAGTGCTTGCCTCAGCTTCCTCATCTGTAAAATGGGACTGGAGCACCGCCCTCCCAGGACTGTCCTGAGCATGAATGGGAATCTGGCAAACAGTAGGTGCTGAGTAATTGTTAGCTGTTGTGAGCAGTTCACAGGACTCATTCCCCACCCCCATGTTCTCGCTTGTCCTTCAGGCTCCTGCCTCCAAGCCCAGCATCCTCCCCTCTCCTCAGCCTCTGAGGCCTCTCTGACCCCCCTGGTTTCTGCTCCCCATGCCACTACTTTTCATGGACATGGTGTAGGCCCTTGCAGGCTGGCCACTGCCTCAGAGGTCCTGGTCCCTGAGGGTCTGGTTTTGTCCTACTGAGGGTCCAGAACCTTCGACTCTGCCTTGATGGCCGAGGCCAGCCCAAGAGGGCCTCGACTGGTGTTCTTGTTGGGGATGGGGTGCAGTGAGGGAGGGTTTCTGCCCTCTACCTGGAGGATGAAGGCTGGCTGCTGAGCACTGATGATTCCCTCGGGGAGGCCGAAGGTCATCACTAGCTCCAGGATCTGCCTGCTGGTCTCCTCGGGTGAGCAGGTGGCCATGGGTGCTGTGTGGACGCATTTGGTGAAGTAGTCCACTGCCACAAAAGCAAAGCGGGCTCCCCTGGGGGTCTGCTCCAGGGGCCCCAAGAGCTGCAGGCTGACGAAGCTGAAGAGCCCTTTATCCTGGGGTGGGAGAGAAGAACGGGGCAGAGTGCAGGCCGTAGCATACAGATCTCCACGAGGAAGGGCTGGCATGCAGATGGGAGGCAGGAGGTCCGGGTCCTGAGGACACACAATTGTACAAGTCTGCCAATGAGGAAGAAGGGGAGGGGGGAGTGGCCACCTCTGGACCCCCCACCCCCACCCAGCCACACAGAGCTGGCCACGCCACTCAGGATATGAATTAATTATTCATTTTAATCGATATTAGATGAATTTAATTATGAAATTTGGCACCCATATCAAGCTAATTTAATTAATATTTAAGCCTTGTGGTACCTGCTCTTTACTTCTACCCTGGGGGGGTGTGAGAAGGGGGGAGAGGGAGAAGGCAGGATGTGTGAAATCAAATTTAAAAATGAACAAAGCCAGGCCTAGGATCTCAGTTGAAGGAGAAATCGCCCTGAGCAGGGCCTGTTCCCGCCACACTACAGTACCTGGGGTGCCTTGGCCCTGCTTTCCTCCAGAGGGACTCCCATCGACCTGGCTTCCTTCAATAGAGTGGAGAGCGGTGAGCGACTGCAGTGGGGCTAGGGAGGGATGGTGGCCACCCACCTCCAGCCCCTTCCAGCCCCACGCCCCCAGCTTCCAGATGGCCCCAGGGCAGGGAGCCCCAATCTTCTGTCCCGGGTCTGGGGCCCTCAGGAAGACCCTCGGGATGTCTTGCTCTACCAACCCACAGAGGGGGCACTCACCAGGGCAGACTGGGCTGCCATCCTTATGCCTCTGTCCTGGCATACCTTACATTTTTTGATCTGGAGGTTAGGAGAGCACAAGGCTTGAGTCAGGACAAGAAAGGGGGGGCTGGCCGTCTCCAGCCAATGACCACCCCCTCCTGGCCAAGGACTGGTCATCATCTCTAGCACAGACAGGCTCTTTCCATTTCAATAGTTGGGGAGACTGAGGCCCCACACTCACCCAGGTCATGTACCCAGGAAGTCTGGATCCCAAGGAAAGTCCCAGGTCAGGGGCTTTCTGGCAGTTCCCTGTCCCCAGTCTCACCCCCACCCCTGATCAGGGTCATCCTGGGCAGATGCTGAGCTCTCTCCATACGCTGGCTTAGGTTTGCTTTGACTCCCCTGCCAGGTGGACCAAAGTCCCCAAGGAAGGAGGGAGGAGCCTTCTTGGGTGGCCTGGTCCCCCAAATCACCTGGGCATCCCTGAGACACCTCCCATCTCTAGGCCTCAAATGTCTTCTATGGTTCTAGAATCTGAGCCTCTATGATGATTCAGGATCAAACTAGCCAACCTTCCACTTGGATCACCCAAGATATGCCGAGGGATGTGGCAGAGGTTCCGAGGCTGGACTCCCCCTGCCCAGGCCCCAGCCTCAGCCTCTGAGCTGCGCCATCATCCCCCCCCCCCCCAAGCAGACCCTGTGCCGGCCTGCCCGCAGCAGGGTAAGGTCTCACCCCATTAACTGCTCGTACCCATTTTTTGACATCAAAGGTCATCCCCAGCCAGAAGTATTTCTTGCTAAGTCTGGCGCAGGTGATCCCGGTGCCGTGGTGCTGGTCTCCAGCCGCATGAGCCTCCCAAAAGACCCTCTTTTTCTCCTCCTCAGTGAAGAGGAACCTCTGATTGAGGCTTTGGCTCTGGCAGTAAAGGACACCTTGGGTGGTAGGAAAAGAAATGGGGCGTGACTGGCTTCCTGCCCCCACCTCGGCCTCCTTCCTCTCAGCTCTCCTAACCAGTAAATATGGCACCCGGCTGGGGCCCCCGGGTTCTGTTCTCAGTCCTGTTGTCCTCGCTGCTGTCTTTGGGTGTTGGCAAGCACCCCCATTTGGCCAAAACCCTGTCCTGGAGCTGGGGGGAGCCACCGTCCTCAAGGGGCTCCTAGTGGAGCCAGGAGCAACAACAGACACAGGACCACACAAAGGTTTCTGCTTCCTCAGAAGCTGATAGGTCAGTTTGGAGGCGGGGGAAGAGACCTGGCTAATAGGTAAGTGACGCCCCTGCAAAAGATGGCACCTTGAAGCTAGTCTTGAAGGAGACCAGGCACTCACAAGGTGGGAGGGAAGGGAGAGAGGCTCAGCCAGACAGCCCACAAAATGGGGTGGCCTAGGTAAGACAAGAACAAGGGGATTTGAGGGGGGTGCGTCACGAGGCCACCAGGGCCAGCCAGCAGCAGCTGGGGAGGGCAGATGAGGACCCAGGGTTAATCCCCCAAATAACAGGAAGGTAGTGCTCCTGAATAGGGTCAGACCCCCACTTTGTGACAATCTCTGTGGCTTCTGTGGGATAGAGGGGGCTGGCATGGGATTAGAGATGACCTCAGGGCAGCTAGGGGGCACAGAGGACAGAGCACTAGCCCTGAGTTCAAATCTGGCCTCAGACCCTTCATAATGACCTAGCTCTGTGACCATGGAAAAGTCACTTAGCCCATTGCCTTGCAAAACCAAAACAAAATATAAAAGCAAAACAGAGAAAAGATCATTAAACCCAGGAGTTTCATCTTTCTCACTTTCTCTCTTTTTTTGATTTTTGCCAGGCAGTGGGGTTAAGTGACTTGCCCAAGGCCACACAGCTAGGTCATTATGAAGTGTCTGAGGCCAGATTTGAACTCAGGGACTCCTGACTCCAGGGCCAACGCTCTACCCACTGTGCCACCTAGTGGCCCCTCTTTCTTGCTTTCTCAATGGGAGGTGGGAGAAAATAGATCTTAGCTAGAAAATTAAAATTCATTAAACAATAAATGAATGTAATTCAAAAAATAAGTGAGGCTTTTCCATTCCGAGTGAGTTAGCCCTTCTCAGCAATCTGTGAACCAAGACATTTCTAAAAGACTTGTGATGGGGAATCCAGAGATGGATCTATGGCTCTAAATGCAGAGTCAAGCAGATGATTCTCCCCTTTTAAAAATGCCTTTTACTTTTTTCCTCATGGTCCCCCCGCCCTTTTGTTCTGGTTCCTCTTCCAAAACATGACTAAGAAGGAAATGTCTCACAGGATCGTAGTTCTCCCACCATATCAGATCACCCATCTGCACTCTTGGGAAGGGAGAGAGGAGGGGAGGAGGGAAAACAAGCTGGAACTCCAAACCTTATAAAAGCTATCTTTACATAAATTAGATAAAAATAAAATACTAGTAACTGGGGGGGGGGGGCTACTAGAAAAAATGAACAGAATAATTAAAGTTCTTAAAATTTGAATTCCTAAAAAACCACATAAGGCAACGAGATTGCAAGGACCCAATCCAGAGAGGGAGCCCAAGGCAGGACTCCTTCAGCTGGACTTTGAAAGAATGGGCCAGGAGATTGGCTGGACATGAAGCGATCTTGGGGGGGGGGGCTTTGGAAAGAGCAGTTTTAGTCAGTTAAAAAGCAATTATCAATGAGGGTTTCCTTCTCTGGGGACATAAAGCCAGACAGGTGAATAATGAAGTGGGGGGGGGGGACCAGGGAGAAGAGGAAGTGAAGGGGCCTGGGGTCCAGAAGGTCGATTTTTCTATAAGTTTGGCTGACATAGGGAGGAGATGGCTAGAAGAAGGAAATGTGGGGTCTGGGGGAGGGGTGGGGGTCCTTCAGGGGGTGATAGGCAAGACTCATTAGGGAGATGGTGAGGAGAAAGAGAGAAGGGATTACAAGGACATACGAGCAGTGGAAGGAGGAGGCTGGCTGACAGCCTGCGGCCCTACCTCTCCTGTCTAGCTTTTGGGGTCCCCTCCATGCAAGCCAAGCTCCCTCGATGTCTCTCCTCACAAAACTCCTGCTGGTTTCTCCTCTGCTCAGGTACTGCCTCGTGTCTGAAATTCTTCCCTCTTTCTCTGGGCCCTGCCTCTGGAGCCGTTCTGGATCCAGGAGCACAGTGCCGGCTTGTCCCCCCCCTAAAAAAAAAGAGCACCTGGTATTGAATTACTTACGCAGAACCATCTCTCTCTCTCTCTGTCCAGTCTGGTCTAGGGACCCCCAGGCCAGGCTTAAAGGGGAAACTGAGTCCAAAGGAAAGGAGAGCTAGTCCAGTCTTGGGGGCCACCCCATGGTCAAGCTTCAGTAACCTGGTCTGCAAAAAGGCCTTGGGGGGTGACTAGGTGGCACAGTGGATAGAGCACTGGCCCTGGAGTCAGGAGTCCCTGAGTTCAAATCTGGCCTCAGACACTTCATAATTACTCAGCTGTGTGACCTTGGGAAAGTCACTTAACCCCATAGCCTTGCAAATAAAAAAAGGCCTTGGGCCACTCAACTAAGAGGTCCTCACCTGTTAGGAAGTAGCTCCCCCTCCCAAGGAGCTGTCTTCTCAGTGACTGCTGAGATCCTCTGGCCTCCAGGGTGTCCTCTCTGGCTAGTCCCAGGGAATCCAGACCCTGCTGGGCTCTCTCAGCGATTCCCAAAGTCCAGCTCACCTGCTCCCTGTTCTTCCCAGCTGGGATTGGGGGCAGACACGTGATTCTCTTCTGGTGAGACAGAGAAGGAAACTTGGTAGAGTCCAGGGGCTTGGCCCTGCCCCCGCCCCCACCCTCAGTTCTCAACCAACCCTCCTTCCCCAGCATCTTTCATGATAAATTACATACATTTACAAAACACCTTTTTGTTCTCACTGATCAGACACCCCAATACAAGGATTCTCCAAAACATCTGCCATAGCCCCAAGAGGAAGCCAACAAGAGGGGAAACTGAGGCTCAGCAGGGAAGGGACTTGCCTGTGGTCCCAACAAACACTAAGGGTCATCTTTCTCTGTATCCATTGGTAGGGGGAGAGGTATACCTGAAAAAGGCAGCCATCCACGCGTGTGTCTAATAAATTCTTAGTCTGAACATGCCCACGACCCACTGCTGTGCAGTGAACTGGCAGA
Organism: Macrotis lagotis; assembly: GCF_037893015.1. Lineage (NCBI taxonomy): Eukaryota > Metazoa > Chordata > Mammalia > Peramelemorphia > Peramelidae > Macrotis > Macrotis lagotis. Next base: position 276,482,294 of record NC_133660.1, read on the forward strand.
GGAGACAAAGGCAGAACCAAAGCCCCCGCCCTGGGGAGTGGGGCGAGACCCAGGATGGAGTCACTAAGGTCTCCCAGGGGTGGCCCCCCGGGGAAGCTCCCTGAACAAGCGGGGTCTTGAAGATTCGTGGAGAGAAAGCACCACAAGGATGGGGAGCAGTTAGGAGAGACCCCCATTAGGGAAGAGGCCGGGATGGAAGTCAGGGCTGGAGCTCAGAAGGGCTTTCACTAGGAACTCAGCATTTGGCCTGGGGTCCAGGAAGTCCAAGGGAGCTGGGAGGATTTAGAGGGTGATCCTGGCCTTTGGGGAAGATGTTTTCTTGGTTGTAGCATGAACTGGAGCGGGGGGAGACCGAGGCAGGTAGACAAGCCCTCCCCCCAAGGGAGTCCTTACAACAGACCTGGCAGATCAGAGAAGGGGAGAGTAGGGATAGGAGGCTAGAAACCACCAGATATGGCCACAGATTGGGAGATCGGAATCAGAAGTTGTAAATCTTAGATTTATAGAGATTCACATCCGGCTTAAGTGGGAGAGAGGTGGCACCCTTAATCCCAACAGACACAGTAGGTGCTTGATATATGTGTGGGCCGGCAGAGAGGCTAGGTGGTGAAGTGGATAGAGCACGGGTCCTGGAGTCAGGAGGACCTGAGACACTTAATTACCCAGCTGTGTGGCTTTGGGCAAGCCACTTTAACCCCATTTGCCTTGCAAAAACCTAAAAAAAAAAAAGGTGGGCAGACCTAGCACAGTCTTGGCAGGGGGGAGGGGGGGAATGGGACTAGAAGTGGCAGCCCTGGTTGCTGAGATGTGGAGGAAGCCAAAGTGTGGGCAAGGGTCTCCAAGGTCAGCCAGCACCTGCCCATTTTTTCCTTCTGCCAGGCAAGTGGCTTGCCCAAGGTCACACAGCTAGATCATTATTAAGTGTCTGGGGCCAGATTTGAACTTGGTTCCTCCTGACTCCAGGGCCTGCTCTATCCACTGTGGCACCCAGGTGTCCTGACCTGTACAGGGGTGCCCCAAAGCTTTATACAGGCTATTTTATCACTGGAACCTCACTCATTACTGGGAGGGGAAGGGCAGTAGGTGTTTTATTATTCAAAGGAAGCTCAAGAAAGAGAAAATTCATCACAGGAAACCATCAAACAGATCTGGAGAGGGCATTCAGGGGGCAAGGGGCAGCTCACACAAACCTGAAGAGGTCAGAAGCTGCCTGGTCACAGATGCCTTGTCCTTGAAGGTTCCCCCCCCACCATAGGGACAGGCTGGTGCCCAGACACTTTAGGGGACCCATCAGTAAGGAGAGGCTTCAGAAAGCTGTCAGATGACCTGGAGCTGGGTTCAAAGTGACCTTCAGGAAAGTCTGGCTCTCAGGAGAATGTGCTCATCTGTGCTCCCCCATACCCAGACCTACTGAGGGGGGAGGGGCAGACACAATCCCAAAGAGCAGTTAGTGATTTAAATGACCAATGGATCCAGAGAGGCCCTGAGGTTTCTGGGGAGGGGGAGAATGAAGGCTTCACAGGGTTGAAGAAGATATTCATTAATAGAAAATGAAAGGATTTCCTCTTCCTCCTCATTCTCCCCCAGTCCAGAGGCTATTTTGAGGGAAGCACCTGAGCTGTTCCCCAGGGGGAAGCTCCTCCTCTCAGCACCGCCCCCCCCTTACCCTAGGGGTCCATCCACCAGATCTGGCCTCTCAAGCATATTACATGACAAGAGTCAACAAGAAATCACAATTTCTTGAGACTTGGGGGCAACCACAAGGCCTTTCCCAGCCCTCCAGACCAGGATCCGGTCCTCTCCAGCTCTGAGCCTTCCTGTTTCTGTCAAAGCTCAGCTCACAGGCCCCTTATTATGCAGTAAAGAGCCTTTCCTGAAGCACCCCCCCCCCCAGCCCCCATCAGTTCCCATGCTCCCACCCCAGGGATTTCTCTGGGGGATAACAGTCCTTACAACACGCACCCACCCACCCACCCACCATGGGCTTACCTCAACAGAATGGAGCAGATAGCCCAATATTAGGGGCTCCCTGGCCCCTATACAGCCTACCCTTGCCATTCCTCCCCTGGGCTTCAGGATCCTAGAACAAACCACTAGGTCTTTGTTTCAGGGCACTGCATCTGTCTGCTCAGTCCCAGACTCATTCCCTCCCCCATCCAAAGGGGAGGGAACACTCTTAAGCTCCAAAGAGCTTAAGAAGCACCCTTTTAAAATGCATTCAGGAAGCCTGGATGATTGCTATCCCACCGCCAGGCCACTGGGTGGACAGACAGGAGGATGTATTGCGTATGTTCAGTCATGCCTGGTTCTTCATGACCCCACTTGAGGTTTTCTTGGCAAAAAATACTGGAGTGGACTTTCCAGGGTGGAGCCAAGATGGTAGATAGTAAAGGACCTGAGATGACAACCCAGGATGTACTAGTCTGCCAAATTCAGCCTATACTGTCAGGGAAAAAGATGAATGTTCAATGAAATAGAGGACTCCCAGAATTTCCTGATACAAAGAGCAGAAGTGAACAGAGAATTCAATGGCCAAATACGACTCAAGAGCTGCCTAAAAAGGTGAAGGAAAAACAAAACCATCCAATTGTATACAACCCCAAAAGGGAAGATTTAACACTTCTAGAGGGTAGAATATAATTGAAGAGGATGAACCCAAAGGATAAGAGTGTAATTGGATCTTATCTCTCCATCACTCTAAGACAAAAGGCCCTGAAGACAAGGGGGGTTCACTTTAGCTGGAGTGCCTCATTATCCTTGGACTCACTTCAATCCCAGGGTGCTTAGCACCTGATCATAAACTGGGCAGACTCCAGTCTGCATCTCTGTAACTGCCGCCCTTTGTAAAGTTCTAGGCCTCTGAGTCTGTGTCCCTGTAAAGTCAGATCTAAATAATTAGAAAAATGTTAACTGCTCATGGCTAGTTTGAGCTAATATAATAAAAAATGACAATTCTACCCAAATTACTTATTCAGTTGCCATACCAATCAAACTACTAAATAACTGGTTCAGTGGATTAGGACTGCAGTAAATGACTACAAATGACTACTATTATTTGACAAACCCCAAAACATCAGTTTCTGGGATAAGAACTCACTATAATGACAAAAAATTGTTGGGAAAATTGAAAAATAGCATGGCAAAAGCTAGGCACAGATCCACATCTCACACCCTATACCAAAATAGGTCAAAATGGGTACAGGATTTAGACATAGATAAATTAATAGACCAAAAATACTCTATCTGATCTATAGAAAAGGAATAAATTTATGACCAAGCAAGAATTAGAGCACACTATAAACTGCAAAATGAATGGACTACATTAAAAAGCTTTTGCTCTAATAAAATCAAACTTCAAAATTAGAAAGAAAGCAGAAAGCTGGGAAACTGATAAAGGTCTCATTTCTAAAAATATATAGAGAATTGCATCAAATTTACATGGTTACAAGTCATTCTCCATTGGATAAACTGTCAAATAGACAGTTTTCAAATGAAGAAATTAAAGCTATATATAATCACATGAAAAAATGCTCCAAATCATTAAAGATCAGAGAAATGGAAACGAAAACAATGAGGTATCGCACCTCATACCCATCAGATTGGCTAAGATGAGAAAAAAAGGGAAGATGATCAGGGTTGGAGAGGCTATGGGAGGATTGGGACATTGATGCATTGCTGGTGGAGTTGTGAACCGATCCAACCTTTTTGGAGAGCAATATGGAACCATGCTCAGAGAGCAATAAAACTTACCCCAACAATTCCCACTCTAGGCTAGGCCTTTATCCAAAAGAAATCATAAAAAAAAAATGGGAAAAATCCTTTATGTTCTAAAATATTCATAGCAGCTCATTTGGTAGTGGCAAAGAATTGGAAATTGAGGGGATGCCCATCCATTGGGGAATGGCCAAAGAAGTTATGTACATGAACACTGTGGAATATTTTTGTTCTATAAGAAACCATAAATGGTTGGACTCTAGAAACTAGAGTTATGGGATCTGATGCTGAGCGAAGGGAGCAGAACCAGGAGAACAGTGTCCACATCAACAACATTGTGAGATGAACAACCTTGAGGGTAGCGGGGCTCTTAGCAGTTCAGAGAGCTGGGAGACCAGCTGTGGACAATGGACAATGCTCTCCTATCCAGAGGAAGAAAAACAAAACAAAACCCACCTTTCTGAACCTGATCAACACTTTATAAAAACTGTCTCTTCTGTATCTCTTTCCCTCAATCCTAATTCCTCCTACAGAAAATAACTAATCTGTAAACATGTTTATGAGAGATCTGCATGTACAATGCTAACCTGACTGCTGGCCTCTGAAGGGAGGCTGGAGGGAAAAAATAAAGATGCTACTCAAAACAAAATACTGGAGTGGTTGGCCATTTCCTTCTCCAATCCATTTTGCAGATGGGGAAACTGAGGCAAACAGGGTGAAGTGACTTTCCCCGGCCACAGTCAGTTAGCCAGATTGAACCACAGTGACACCCCACGTCTCCCCACCTGGCTGCCCAAGTGGGTACTTACAGGGACAAAGTGAACACCTGGCTTTCCAGGCCGGGAGTACCTGGCTGACATCATCTTCCTCCCTCCCTGTCCCTGCTTATTTCTCTGCTGCCTTTGATGTGTTTCTGGACCAAACTCTGCATGGGGCGTGTGTTGGTGGGTCTGATTCAGAGAAGAGGACTGAGGAATGCCCCCCTGCCCACCCCTTCCTCCATGTTCGAAGCACTCCACTGTGAAGACCGCAGAGTTCATCCCCTTCTTCCTGGATCCCTGTCTTCACCCTCTTGTAAACCCTCAGGACATATCTATACACACAGACCGCAAAATCTCGAAGATATCATTCCAGGTACTGACACACACACCCCTCTGTGTGTGGACACGTCATAAGACCTTCACAGAATAGAGGTCTATGCTTGCCTTGGCTTCCCTTCTGCCCTCAGAGGAAGCTGCAGAATCATTTGGGAGAGGAAGGCCATTCCCCACCCCATCCATGCCACTTGCCCACTTTCTCCCAGCTCTGCTGTCTGGGGGTGGGGGGCGACCCCCTATTTGGATCGCAGTAAACCGAAGATTCCCTGCCCTGAGTCCTGGGGCTCTTCTTGGGGGGGCAGGGGGGAGATGAGGTCCAAGGGCCTTCATAGGGTCAGATCCCCAGGAGCCAACAGAAGGCCTTCAGGGCAGGCCAAACCCATAGACCAGGAGGGGGGTGGAAAGGAAACAGGTAAGTGAGGGGGCGGAGAGAATGTGAGCACCCCCACCAGGGGAAGCTTGGATTGGCCAGACTGGGCTAAGGATCTCTAGCCCACATCCTTGGGGTCCCTCCACCCTTGGCCCTGAAGGCAGCTTTCTGCTCTCAGGTGAAGTCGCCCCCCTCCCGGTGTCTCTCTGCCCCACCCCCTTTCTAAGAAAGAAGCAAGCTAAAAACAAAAAAAACAACAAAAAAGGGATGGCTAGGAGACATAGTGGATAAAGCACCGGCCCTGGAGTCAGGAGTACCTGGGTTCAAATCCAGTCTCAGACACTTAAAATTGCCTAGCTGTGTGGCCTTGGGCAAGTCACTTAACCCCATTTGCCTGGCAAAAAAACCTAAAAAAAAGAAAGAAGGAAGCCAAGGGGGGGTGGCTATACCCGGGCCAGCAAGGCCCTCCCAGGGAATCCTTTGGCAGGCACTTACTGGTGTGGAGGCAATTATTAAGTACCTACTGTAAGTCTGACACTGTGATCCTGGGGAGAATGAAAGGCAAAAAACAGCCTCCCCCAGGAGCCTGGGGCAGGGGCTGAGTCACAAGGCCCAGGCCTAGTCAGTATGAGAGGCAGCCCCCCTCAAGGAGGCTGGGAGGCAGGGCATTTCAAGCCTAGGGACCCCCTCTACTCCCCCGGGGCAAAGTTGGGGGGCACCATTTCTGCTCCACCCTGCTCCAAGGTATTCCAGAAGGAGCCTCCAGGCCTGGCTCCACTGGTGGGGGCTCCAGTAGCTGGACTGGGGGGCGGGCTGCCCTCCCCATTCCCACACTCTTCCAGAGCCCCAAAGACAAGCAGGGTCCTATGGTCTGTGGGCTGGGGGGGGGGGTGTCTTCCCAGGGCCCCTGGGGCCATTGACTGGGTGCTAGGACCTCCTTGGATCCCTTTCCCGGGGAAGAGGAAGGGAGACAGCAGCAGCTTGGAGGGGAGGGGGCAGCTGGTGCAGAGAGTCCGCCCCCCAAGACAGGAGTTCAAATCTGAGCTTAGTCGCTAACCTCGATGGTGTCCAAAAATGGAAAAAAGAGAAGAGAGTGGGGGGAGGGGAGCAGGGGCTGAAGGGGGAGATTCTGGGGGGGCTGGCATCTCTAGCCTGACTGAAGGGAACAGAGTGGGGTGAAGGCCTTACAGGGGTGAGCATAAATTAAGCACCTATGGTCTACCTGGGGGTCCAGAGGAGGGCCTGGTAGGGATGGCCCCCATTAATGGCCCCAGCCCCCCCCAAAGACCCCAGGACCCTCCCAAAGGCCAAGACTGAGCCAGATTCCTTTCCATGTTCCCCCCCACCCCCAGGGGTTCGGTTGTTGCTAGGGAACCCCAAAGATGAAGGTGGGGCAAAGATCCCCGACCCTAGCCCCTCCCCTGGGGCCCCCGGCCCAAGGAGCTCGTGGGGGCTGCCCGGGGGGGGGGCGAGGAGGGGGGTACCTGCCCCGGGGCCCCCCAGTACACTCACCTCGGGGTTACTGGGGGCCAGGCGGCCCCGCTGGGACTGGAAGAAGGAGTAGGAGCCCTGGGCGGCCATGGCCCCGGGCCACAGGGGGAGGGGAGGGGAGAAGACCAAGGGCTCCCCTCCGGGAGACCCCCTCAGCCCGGGCTCCAGGACTCCAGCAGTTCGGAGACCCCCGACCCAGGTGTGCAGAGCCAGTCTGGCGGGGGGCGGGGCCGCGGTGGGGGAGGGGCAGCACCTTGGGGCGGGGCCTGCGGGAAGGGGCGGGGCCGGGCCAGGGTGGGGGAGGGGCCCTGGGGATCCTTGGGGGGCTTCGGGCAGCCCCCAGACCTTGAGACAGCATGCATTTATTAAGCAGCTACTGTATACCAATTCTGCAAACAGGCTCCCCTCTGCCCCTCAGCAGCCCGGGCAGGGAGCTGTTGGAGCCCTCCCTCAGTGGAGCCCCTTCCTCCTGGTCCCATTTGGGGTTTTCTGGGGTTTTCTCCAGGAGGAGTTTGAGGCAGACAGGGAGGTTGCATTTGAACGCAGCTTTCTCCTGGCCTGGGGCGCCCTAAGCAGATCGCAAACAAGTTTTTATGGAAAAAATAGGAAATGTTTGCCCTTCATTCTTTTGTTAAATTTTTTTAAAATTTACAGCAATGGGGTTAAGTGACACAGCTAGGTCATTATTAAGTGTCTGAGGCTGGATTTGAACTCAGGTCCTCCTGACTCCAGGGCCGGTGCTCTAACCACTGCGCCACCTAGCTGCCCCTTGTCCTTCATTCTCTTTTGGGGGGGCTTTATAAACTTGAGATGATAAAATTTAGTGGCATTATTTTCGCTACCTTCAAATAACAGAAGGGTTGTAATGTGGAAAGTTAAATCATAAAATTAGAACATTGTTTCTTTTTTCTTTAAGATTTTATTTATTTTGAGTTTTACAATTTTCCCCCCAATCTTGCTCCCCCCCCCCCCCCCCCCCCGCAGAAGGCCTTTACTTTGGTTCCACGTTGTACATTGATCTCAGATGAAAGTGTTGAGAGAGAAATCAGATCCTTAAGGCTGAACAAACTGTTCCCCAGTGGAAGGCTAGTCCTTCATTCTTTTTTGTTTTTTAGTTTTTGCAAGGCAAATGGGGTTAAGTGGCTTGCCCAAGGCCACACATTATTAAGTGTCTGAGACCGGATTTGAACCCAGGTCCTCCTGACTCCAGGGCCAGTGCTTCGTCCACTGCGCCACCTAGCCGCCCCCTTGTCCTTCATTCTTGAAGAAGACCCCGACATCAGGGAGGGGAGGCCATGACAAGAACCTGAACTGGATCTGAGGAGGGGAGGGGGCTGTGCTAGGTCACCAGCCTCACTTTCTCCTCCAGAATCATCTGGATCTGTGGTCAGGCCTGGAGATGGCCCCGGATGTGGAGTCTTCAGGGTGAAGTGACCTGCCCAAGTACTTGGCAAGTATCTGAGTCTGCATTTGAACTCAGGTCCTGCTGCTTTCAAGACAAAGAATGGGTTGAATCGGATTTAAGCTGGCTCTCCAGGGAGACCAGGAGATGGAAATGCAGCACAGCAGCCCCAATCTCTCTCTGGAACAGCCTAAGGCTCACGTCTCTCACCAGGTCTTCCTTTTACAATTGTCTCAAAGAGAATCTCTTCCTTAAGGCCAGCCCTGATTGCAGCCCGCCCCCACCAGGCTGTCCACCAATGGATCCCCTGCACCCCTCCCCCTCTCCAAAGCCTCTCCCACGATGAGAAAGACGCTCCAGACCTGGCTGGCCTTGGTTCCATCCTCCCTTCCTTTAGACTCCCCCAGCAGAGGACCCACAGGACCATTGCCTTTTCTGAGAAAACAGAAGGTCCCTTCCCCAGGGAGCTTGGCCTTCCCAGGTTTCTTTCTTCCTCTCCAAGGCCTCAGCAGCTGATTCAGGGACCCTGAACCCCTCGGGTTCCCCCCCCTCAATTCCCCTCCTTGGGTCCTTCCCGACTCAGTTCACAGCTTTCCCTCTATTGGGGGCTCCCATAGACTGGAGGCGCCTTGAAGGCAGGGGCTGGGCCTCAGACTGGGTAAAAGGTTCAGATGCTTCCCAGAGGAGAGACTTGGAAATGACTTCATGTCCCCCGCCCCTGCCCCATTGCCTCAGTGTCCAGCTTTGAAATGAGATGGGAGGGAGGGAGAACAAACTGAACTTCAGAACTGAGGAGTCAAATCCCAGCCCCCGGCGTGGGGGGACCTACTCTAGGCCTTCCTGCCCTCAGGTGCGAATTGGGAGGAATTAGAGGACTGGATTAAGAGGAAGGCGTGGGCCAGCTAATCCCCCAGGTTCCCCCCACCCCCAGCCCAATCCAGCCGGGGAATTGTGCTTCCTTCCCAGGCGGGTCACCTTCGGCTCCAGGCCTGAGTCTCCTCCTTCCAGGATCCTCCCTGGCCCTTCCCTCCTGCAGGGGGATTGGCTCCCACTCCCCCCTGGGCTGGCCTGGTGGGACCCTGACCCAAGGGACAGGGAGCTCATGGGAGTCTTCCTGGCTTTTTAACTTGCCCTCCAGCCGATGGACAGAGCCACCTGGACTGCAGCAGATGGCCTCCACTCCAGGAAAGGTAGGCAAGGTGGGCAGCCTGGACCCGAGGGGTTGGAACGGGGTCTCTCTGCCCAGGTTGGGCCAACGGGACTGGGCCTTTTCTCGGACAGGTTACTGCTCTGGAGCTTTTGAGGATGACCTCTTCCCCAACAAAGTCCATCAAAAGAAAACTTAGTCTCAACTCCAAATTTGTCTTGGAAGGTCAGTATGGCTTCACTGTGGATTCAAGGAGGTGCCCAACCATGATCTGACCTGGCTGGACTCTGACCCCCAGGGCAGCCTATGGCCTCCCCCAAGCCCTGCCCTCAGGATGGGGCTGCAGCCCAGACAGGCTGCTAGAAAGGGTCCCCAGGATAGAAGCCAGGGAGTCAGGGTGTCCTCCAACAGTAATGTAGACAGAATTGTTTGACTTTGACTGGTGGCGCAGTGGTTGTGGCTCCCTGTTCCAGGGGACTAATGACATCCCAGGGCCAGATCCTATCCCTGTCCCCCAATCTTGGATGGGCCTGCTCCTGGTCATCCAGGAAGAGCTGGTGGCTCTTCTGGCCCCTTCACTGGCCCCCTCTGCTTGAGGGAGGGAGGCTGAAGAAATGTCCCAGTAAAGGCAAGGAGCTGTATATTGGGTGGGGGGTGAGGGAGACCTGGGGGGAGAGAGCCTTAGCCTATTGCAGGAAAGGGGGGCTGAGAGGCTCCTGCAGAGGGAAGGAGGCGTCCTCTGGACAGGCGAAGACTGTGGCAACAAAAGCCCAAAGATGTGGGGGCCTTTTGCATGGCGGGGCAGCATTTGGTGGCCTGGAATCAGGAAGACTCATCTGTCTGACTTCAAATCCAACTATGTGACCCTGGGCTGGACGGGTCACTTCACCCTGTTGACCTTCATGTCTTCCTCTGTAAAATGAGCTGGAGAAAGAAATGGCCAACCCAGAAAATCTCCCAAAGACTCAGACAGGACTGAACTTGCCTGGAGGGCAGCAGCTGGGGGGGGCAAGAAGGGTCCCTTTTGGCCCCATCCCAAAGGACAGGAAGCAGGTGATGGGGTCCTTTAGAGTGGGGGACAGAGACAGGTGGCCTGGACAGAGGGCCATGACTTCTCAGCCTTCCTTCAGCGGAACTGAACCAACCTCTGTTTCCTCCCAGATGATGTCCTCTACTACCAGGGCAAAGGGAAGTTTCAGAAAGTTCTCTTCACCGCTGAGAAGAAGCGGAAAGCCTTTGAGGAGTCCCACATCATCTCCAAGGACAGGCACCATGGCATCCGGGCCACAGGGGTCAACATCACCAAGTCTTACTACTGGCCAAGAATCACCCTCGATGCCAGGCAATGGGTAAGTGGGGCTGGCTGAGGGGCTGGGGGGAGGAGGGGCCCAAAGGGACCCTTGGTTCACTTAGAGCTGGCATGTCTAGGCCTGCTTTGAACCATAGAACACCCCTGAGGGGTGGGAATGAGCCCCATTTATAGATGAGGAAACTGAGCTGGACAGCATCCCATCCAATGAGATGGACTGGGAGATCAAGAGGAATCTCCATTGCAAGAGAGACTGTTTCCTGAGGGGAGGAAATCTTGGGGAAGGGGGACGAGTTAGGGATGGAGGGGGGGCTCCAAGCATCTAGGAGGGCATCTCAGCTCTTCCCTCTCATGGGGGTTCCACTCTTCTTCTCCATGCCCTTGCTCCTCTCACACAACACTTGCCCTCTGGGGCCTCCCCAGATTGTCCCCAGGCTGTCCACCAAGCCCCCAAGGCCTCCTTGGCTAGGAGGAAGGCTTTGCTGGCTGGTTTCCTTCCCCTAGCCCCCCACCCAAGTTTCTTTCCTCTCTATTCTGTTGGTATGTGACTTTTTTCTATTATTCTCAGCACCCAGCTAGCACATGGTAGTCACTTGTTGATTGGTTGGATATTTGGTGGTTTCGCATCCAGAACATGAAAGGATTGGACTCTCCTATTCTTGGGTTCAGCAGCCCTAACCCTTCCATTCCAGCAGCCCTCTGCTGTTTTAATGGGGGAGGGGGGAGGGGAAGACTGGTCAGCATGGACCTCCTCATGCTATGTCCAGACCTCCTTTGACCCAGGTCATATTGTAAGGCAAGTAAGGATTGGGCCTTGTTAGTCCCAAGCACCTCTAGAGAGTTCATCTGCTTTCCTAAAAAGAATGATTGGGAAAGGGACAAGGGGTCCAAGGGGTGGCTGAGGGCATCTCAGGAGCCCACCTCCCTCCATCCAACTTGGCTTTTTCCATCTCCAGGTGAAGGAATGTAAAAAATGCCAGAAGGACAGATTAGCAGAGTTGGAAGCTCAGAAGGCCCTGGTAAAGACGGTGGGACAATTGTGCAGGGCAGAGGATGGGAAACCAGGGCCCCCTGGACTGCCCCCAAATCTTGGGAAGAGGGTTGGGACTTCATCTTTCTAGGTTGTGCGGGCATCACCACAGAGGTCTCCATTTCTTTCCCAGTTTAGAACAAAGCAGCCTAAGAGGAAATGGGGCCAGGAGCCTTGGGAGGCCCAGCCCCTGGCCCCCCAGGTCACCAGGAAGCCTTCCATATCCCCCAAGATGAAACTCCCACCCCCTGGTTTGGGAAAACCCAAGAAAACATCAATGGCCAAGGTACTTGGTTGAGCCCCCAGTTTCTTCAGTGAGTAGGGTCTGGCCAGTCTTCCATCTGACAGTCAGCAGGGGAGAAGAGAGGCCTTAGACTTGGCCAGGGATTCTGCACCTCAGAGGAAATCCATCACGAGAGGGCTGAAGACCAGTGAAGGCTGGCAGAGGGTGGGAGGACACAAAGCAGGCAGCAGTTCTCACCTTTGTCCCAGAAATTAGACAGCCTGGGGAAGAGGGTACAAGGTGAGGGGGGAGGACAAGGCAACACCACCTGGTTCTTTTCTTGGGCCCTTCTCCCACAGTCCTTTCTCAGGTCATGGGGATGGTTTTCCTTCAGGCCAATAAGTCAGAAAATCCTCCTGGGTATCATCCTCAACCCAACATGGGCAGCTGAAAAATGGAGACTTGGCACATTTTGTTTTTTGCAAGGCAATGGGGTTGAGTGACTTGCCCAAGGTCACATAGCCAGGTGTTTGATACTGGATTTGAACTCAGATTCTCCTGACTCCAGGGCCAGTGCTCTATCCACTGTGCCACCTGACTGAACCCAGCTTGGCACATTTTGTTCTGAGGTTGGCAGGGCCCAGTTCACTGGCTGACTGTAACTGCAGTAGGACCAGGGTTCTTGAGGTTCACTTTTCTTTTGAGCTGGGGCTCTGTTCCTAAGGCCTTGCTAATGCTACCACTTTGTAGTCCAGTATTCAGACAGGAATCTGAAACCATTGTGGGGAGTCTTCTTCAAGGTCATGGGGAGACAGATCATGAGACTGGCACCCAAACTTCCTGCCTCCCAGCCTCTACTCTTCTCTTTTTTTGTTTTTTGCTTTTCCAACTACATGCAGAGGTAGTTTTCAACATTCATTTTTTGGGCAGTTTTGAGTTTTACATTATTCTCCCTCCCGCCTCCCCTTGTTGGAAAGCCATCTTACCTACGCTCTATATTTATAATCAAATTGATCATGTTATGAAAGAAAAATCAAATGCAAATGGAAGAAAAAAAACTTTAGAGTGGAATAAAGTGCCATAATCCCTAAGACAACTCTTAGAAATTGAAGATAGTCCGCTTTGGGCTTCGGTGTTTTCCATCACAAGTCTTTTAGAATTATCTTTGGTTATTGAGTCCGTAAAGTGAATGTGTCCATCATGGTTGACCATCGCCCCATGTAGTTGTCGTGTAGAACGATCTTCTGGTTCTCTGTCCGTGCAGTTGACTGAGGCTTCTCTCTGTCCACTTGCCCCCAGACCCCCCAGGCCAGAGGTCTGTTCCACCTCATTGGCCTTCAGCTCGTGGGGCCCATGCAGCTGACACCCAGAGGGGCTCGCTTCATCTTCCTGGTGGTGGACCACTTCACTCGATGGGTTGAGGCTGCTCCCATGAAGACCTGCACCCCCAAGGAGACAGCGGAGCAGGTCCTCAAGTTGGTCCATCGATTTGGCTTCCCAGAAAGGATCATCTGTACCCGGAGTGGCGAGTTTGTCCGTCAGGTAGGTATCGCCCATTGGCACTGCCCAGCCCAGAGCTTCTGGAGGACTTAGCACAGTGTCAAGGCCTTTGGGTACCCAGGTATAAAGAGGACCAGAAGGAAGTGGCCACCCTTGGTAGGAGATGAGGTGGACTGGTTGGTCAGGATCAGCCTCAGGTAAAGCAAAGATGGGGATTTGGGGGAGACTTGGAAGAGGTTGCAGAGGAGGAGGATGGAGAGGCAAGAGGAAGAGAAGCATGTGAGCAAAGGCTTGGAGACAACTTGGGGAAGCCCTGACAGCATTTTCTGGGTTCTAGACATGGAAGGGACCTTAGAGATATTTCATTTCAGTAAAACCTCTTCACTTTGCAGAGGAACAAAGGGAGAAGATACTTGCCCCGGGCCCAGTGCCCTGCAGTTGTTATCTGGGAGCCCAGTTTGGACCTGCACTGAGGTGGCCTCACAGGGGTGGCTTTGGTGTCTCCCTTCCCACCCTCCCATTTCTCCTCCCCCATCTCTTACAGCTCAATCAGATTTTGAGAAAGGAGACAAATCTTCAGTGTGACCTTGTGGCTGCCTATCTTCCCCAAGCGCATGGGCTCCTGGAAGAGACCAATGCCTTTGTGAAGAGGTGAGCAGCTGGCATGGCCTGGGCAGAGCACTGCTGGGCACCAGAGGATGCCCTCCTCCTTCAAGCTTGGCCTTGGTCTGGCTGGCCCTGGTTGACCCTAGGGAAAATTGTGGCTACAGGACATAGCTGGCTACTCCACCTTCAGGCTGTGTCTTTGGTTTAAGAGGTTTACTTGAGGGCAGCTAGGTGGTGCTAAACATTGGTCCTGAGTTCAAATGGGCCTGCAATATTTAGTAGCTCTCTGTGACCTTGGGTACGTCACTTAACCCTGATTCCCCACCACAATCACCAGAAAAAGAGAGACCTAACCCAGGTTCTAGGGTTGAATCCTTAAATGACTTGGTCCTCCCTTCTAAAGAAATTTTACAGACCATTTGAGGAAAGTAGAGACAAGTGCCTGGAAGACAGACACACACACACACACACACATACACACACACACACACACACACACACACACACACCCTTACGCTGGGTCTCAGTTTAACTTGTAAAAATGAAGGACTTGGACGAGGTCTTTCTCGTCTCTTCTGATTCTCAATCTGGGATTCAATTATGAGGTGACTAAGGGTGTCATGCCCCGGTCCTGTGAGGGGCAATGCTCTTCTCCCATGGATACTGAGGCTCAGACAGTGGGTGTATGACCTCCCCACTCTATAGAAATGACTCATTGGCCCTCAACCTTGAAATCTTAACTTCTGAGAGACCCACCTTTGGCTGTCTACAAGAAGTCTGTTTGTTGTGCCCCAAGTCTAAAGGAAGGGCAACTGAACTATAGGAAGGGAGGATGCTCCCCCCCCACTGCTTCCTTTCCCCACTTCTGTGGAACCCCACCAGCTTTGGTTTTTAGGTTGCTCACCATGGTGGTGGAAAGAAGCACCGAGAATTGGGACCTCCAGCTACCAAATATTCTCTTCCTGCAGAAGCAGGTAAGGGCCTCCTCCTGCCTGGGCATCCATCCATTCATCCTCTGTCCATTGATCTGCCCATCTGCCATCTATCTGTCTGTCTACCTGTCCATCCTCCTTTCTTCCACCATCCATATATTTGTCTGTCCATCTTTTTCTCACCTCTCTTGGGAGAAGGTCTTTGCTGCTGGGTGCTGCTTGGGGACAGTCTGCAGCAGAGAGAGGTGAGTGCCAAAGGAATGGTGGAATGGTGGGCTCAGCTAGCCAGAGATAAGCTCCCTGCCATAGCAGTAGGAGTCCCAGAGTTCCTGCCTGTCCTCAGCTCTATGTTCTTCCTGCACCTGGGGTGAGGTGGTGTGGCATGGGGTGGGGTGGCATGACTGGGCCTGGGCAGGGGAGGCTTCCCAGGAGAGGAGAGAGAGATTGGCTTTGGATCTCCTTTAGTATTCTTGGGGCACTCGGGTCTGCCCTTTGCCATGGCACAGTCTGTTGGCTAAATGGAAGGTTGCTTTGCCTGGAGCTGAATGGACTTAGCAACAGGCCTAGGACTCCTCTGGTCAATGGGGTTCTATTAGGAAGGAAGGGCACTGAGAAGTCAATCATCATCGGACCAGGAGAAAGACTATGTTCTTGTGACAATCAAGAGGCTTAGTTGAAAGACCAAGAATCACTGAGCCCAGGACCAGAGGGGCTAGGATAGCCATCTTCAAAGCCATAGAGATGTCCGTCTGCCGTTGGTTGTGGGGCAAGTGGGTCGAACTCAGGACTCAGAATCAGGAAGACTGAGTTCAAAGTCCCTGCCTCCGACTCTCTTAGTTTTGGGGAGTCACTTTACTTCTCTGCCTCAGTTTCTTCATTTGTCAAATGGGGATAACAGCAACCACTTCTCAGGGTTGTGGGGATTAAATGAAACTTCAGCCATCATGGGGCTGTTACTTGAAAACATGTGGAAAAAACATGTGTCGATCCCTTGATGCTATGGAAAAGACAGGACCACCCCAAAATGATCATCTTTCACCAGAGATTGCTGAAAACCCACTTTTCTGCCTACCAGTTGGAATACAAAGCCTTATTTCTGATAATAGCACTTTTTGAATGCTCTATCACATAGCCCAAACAACTCAATATACAAAATAAAAGTGATAATCTACACAATCTTTTTTCTTGGTTCTAATTCTCTCGAATTCTGAGACCTCCTGTGCCAACATCTCAATAAACATTGATTTCAGGCAATATTCCCTTTTGTTAACAAATGGAATCTCCAATACCCTACATACTGTAGGGCAAATAGATTTCTTAAAACGACATTTTTGAATGAGTCTTACCTTCCACTGTATTAGATGGTAGTGTGAGAGCATTGAATGACATGTCCAGTCTCCTACTGAAAAAACCTCTCTATCTTGGCCGTCCTCTGAAAACTAAGAGTGAGGTCATGGGGCCGGCAGTTGTTGCTGCTGGAAGATGCAGAAGGTGTGGTGGTGAGGTCTCCCCGTCATGGTTGGTAGATGGTGTTGGAGACTGGGAAGGAAGTGCCTATTGTTTTTGCAGATATAACCAAACCAGATCCATGGCCAACGGCGACGGCAGCTGTAAGTTCTGGCTCAGGGGCCAAAGGCCTGTACTATGCTTTGGGGGTGTCATTGCAACACAAAACTGGATTTTTAGAGACAATGAAATTATGCGATGATTGTGCCATAGCTCTTTAGAACAGGCCAGCAAACAAGGACAGGGGACATTTGCGTGTAGCCCTTCCCATTTCTTCTCTACTGAAGCTCGTGCAGTGGCACCAATGTGACAGTGAAATGAGGCTACTGGAGAAGCTGGGCAATTCGTGATGGTAATGGAAGGTCAAAGCCAGAATGTTGAGGATTGACCAGATTTCTAAAGTTTGCAAAGCAACTGCCCAGCTCTAGGAAGGCCAGCTGTTATTATGGGCACATAGGATTCGAAGGGGCCTTAGAACATGCTCCAGGGCCTCGAGGAGATGAAGCAAAGGGAAGTTTAGTGGGTGACCTGACTGAGTCATTAGAGGTAAATCTAGAGGCACAGGTGCAGACTTATCGCAGAGGCATGGAACCCCAAGCAAGGCAGCTCTGCCCTGGTCTGGTGGGTAATGGGGAGCCGTGGTGGGGTTTCTCACTAAGGACACATGAACAAAGGGATGATGCAGGAAAGTGCAGTGTTGGCTGGGGGAGTCCTCAAGGCCAGGTGTGGGGCAGTGGCAGCAGGAAGAGGAATGGGACAGCGGTAGAAGAAAGATCAAAGGAAAGGAAGCCTTTTGGGGGGACCAGGAGAACCAACAAAGGGGCACAGGCGGGGGGCCTGCCTGTGGGCAATGCTGATTCCAGGGCTTGGGGTTTTGCACTTCTAGGTGGAGGATGAGGCTGAAGAAGAGGACCTTAGCTCAGAGGATGAGTCAGAAGAAGACTGGGACAGTGATGAAAGCTTGCCCCAGGCTCCCTTTCCCACAGCTTCCTTAGAGCTGCCTCCAGAGGAGTCTGAGCGCATCACAGCGACCCTCCTCAGCCTGGAGGACATTTGTCCGTACTGTAACCAGCTCCCTGACAAGGGGAACAGTGATCTTTTCACCATGGTGAGTCAGTGCCTTTACTTCCCTTGTTTTCCTGGTGGCCCCCTGCCTTGGGGGGGGCCTTCCCTTTTCCTCCCATCCCAGGATGCTCTGCCCCTAACTGGATAGTAGCAACAACCTGGAGAGCTACCAATCTCCAGGTATGTGGAAGGTCAATGATGGAGACTTAGATGAAGCTTGTCCTGTTCGACCCTGAATTCAGAATTGGGAGTGATGGGGGAAAGGGACAAACTTGGCCCACGAATCTGGAACCTTAGCTTGGAGTTGTCCCAAGGTTGGGTGGGCTTCAGGCAGTGGCCAGGATGTCACTGAGTTGGGGGGAGGCTCCTTTCACATATACCATATAGCATCTTTCTGGGCTCCATTCTATGACTCAAACAAGAAGACTCCCTGGTGTTAGACCAAAAGGAGTTAGGCTTGGGGGGGGGGGGGGTCTGGCAGCAGCTGGGAACTGGGGAACAGAGCTTAATTGCTAATTTTTCTTGACTAGAGAGGAATAACACCCAACTTAATTCAGTCCACATTTATTAAGTGCTTACTGCCTACCGGCGCACCTGCCCTCAGGTAGCTTACCATCTAACAGGATTTGGGGTTTCCAGCTGCAGTGCCTGGGATGTGGGGTCTGGGCCCACCAGACCTGTGTGAAGCAGTGGCAGAGAAACGAAGACTGCAAAACCAGGTTCCAATGCAAAACCTGCTTCCCTGGACAGTGATGGAGTACCCCAGGTCAGCGCTGAGCATGGGGAGTGACTCTACTGGTCATACTCTGGTCAGATCATCAAACACCCAAGTGATGGCCTGCCTTTGTTCTTCTCCTCCTCCTCTCTGAATTTTCCTTTGCTCTGGAAGTTGGCCCTCCAATGGCCCTAGAATTCTCTCTGGCTGAGGGGACTCTGGAAAATGGGGCTGACCCTGGGATTGTCATGCCATCCTGAGCTCTCAGAGTAACCTCCATCGAGGCCTCTCCTGCGGTCCAGAGGGAAGTCCAAGCTGTATCTCTCTGGTTCCCTGCCCTTGGCCATCACACCTCCCAGGATGGGCCACCTTTCCCTGGATTCAACTTTGGGCCTGGGCCTGGCCACTTCCCCTCACCTTCTGGAAATTTTTTAAGTTAACAAACATCCACATTCAAACAAAGAGGATTGATTTATATGAAACTGTGAACTTGGGTTAGAAACAGGTTTTTAAAAAATTGTGTAGTTTTTTCCAAAGGAACAGAATCAGCTAGTTGGTTTTCAAGCCCCCTCTGAACCTTTCTGGGTGAATGGTTTGGTTACATTGATGGGTTTTTTTTTTTGATCCAGCAACTATTTTTTATTGACATGAATATTAAAGATCCCTGAACATAAGTGGCTACCACTTAAAGGAAGAATGGAATTGATATTCACAGTGATATCACTTTATACATAGCCTTTGTGATTAGAGTTAGGGTTAGTTACAATGCATTAACGATACACTTTTAAAATGAAATTAATCAGTGAATGCCTTATTAAAAATAAAGGAAGTCACAGACTTACACACACTTTGACAAACATCTGCCACAGTTTTGATCTGTTCTCCACATCAGTGGAGGTCCTGATGACAGAGAAAGAATTTGAAATGTTTAGAGAAGCTGAGTTCAAAAACAGAGTAAGTGTAGAAGTTCTAGAACAGGTGTGTCCAACCCATGGTCCACTGGTCACATGTGGCCCTAAAAGCCCCCATTATATTACATTATTACATTTTATTACTGTATTGGTCACATGGGTTGCATTGTAGTCATAAATAAATATTAAATTCTTAAATTCTAGTTTTTGTTGGGCAATGAGGCCTGGAAGACTAAAAAGGTTGGACACCCATGCTCTGGAACATCTTAGAAGAGCTAACACTGGAGCAATATTTCCAAAATCCCCTACTTCAACCCCCTTCCCAAAACAGTAATCAATTTCTGCAATGTCCCATACGAGTGATCTTCCAACCTCTGTGACTAATTCCAGTAACAAGACATTAATAAATTCAAAAGATAGTCCGTTCCATTTTCTGACAATTCTTTAGGAAATTCTTTTCGTTGTTGATAAATCCTCCTCCCTCTAATTTCCACCAACTCATTCCTGGGCTACATGATTCTCTTTCCAGATGTTTGTTTTTTAAAAACGTGTCCTTTCTCATTAACTCATTTCACTCCATTATTCCAAGTAAGTCCAGTCTCCCCAAACTGAGCAGTTTACTGACTCTGAATGAAAAGTGGGGTCATTTTGCTCCTGGTCCCTCCTGCCGAGGATGCCGATTCCATCTGGAGACGTCTGGGGTCTCACATTGCTGGCAGCAGGGTCCGGCGGCCTTCTGAAGTCTTTTTGAGGTAGCCTCTGCTCAGTTTCCATGCTACTCCTTGCTACCTCAAAAGTCAATAAACTGCACTTATTGAACTGTGTTCTAGTGGAAAGGCAAAAATGAGACAGTTGGGGACTGGGAAAGGGCGAAGGGAGGCCCATCCTTTAAAAACAAGCAAATCTAAGATATTTAGAGAAAGAAGCGAGACTACGGAGAGCTTCCCCTAGCTGGTGTCACCTGAGCTGAGGCCTTGAAGAAGAAACGGTGTGGAGGGAGGCATTCCAGGTGGAGGAAAAGTACTGGAGATGGGAGATGGCCAACTTCTATGAAGAATGGGGGGGGGGGGGCAGGTAGGTGGCGCAGTGGTTAGAATACCAGCCCTGGAGTCAAAAGGACCCGAATTCAAAGGCTGCCTCAGATACTTAATAATGACCTAGCTGTGTGACCTTGGGCAAGTCACTTAACCCCAATCCCTTGCAAAAAAAAAAAAAGAATTGAGGCAGGGCTGTTTGGTGGAAAGTGAACCATGATCTGCTGAAGCCAGATGGAGGAGGGCTTGAAATGTGAGACTAAGTTCTGACTGTTCAAAGTAGCCAGAGGAAGCTGCTAAACATTTATAACTGGGTACTGCCGTATGTCCAGGCTTGAGTTTGGGAAGCTGATTTTGGAAGTAGGATTGGTGATAGAAGAGCTCAAAAGGGAAACAGAGAGACCTAGGAGGAGGCTTTCCCCAGAGGGGAGAAGGGTCTGCACCAGGTGGGGAGGGAAGGGAGCAATGCATGGGAGGCATGGCGTGGAGGCTGAATGATTTCCCTGAATCTTGTAAAGAGTTGTGGGGCTTCCACTGACCTTGGGGGATGAGGCTTTAGACCCTAAGTTTAACACTTTCACTGCTGTTTTCAGCAGGGGGCTAATGGAGCCCCATCAGTTTAGATTCCTCATGTCCCAGCAGTTTCTTTAAAGTTACCCATTGTGTCCACACCAGAAACAAGAAAAGGGAACTCTGAATGTGGGTTATTTTACTGTGGAATTAGCATTGTGATTACTGGGGGGGGGGGGGGACTGCAGCTTTGCCAGGGGAAAAGAACTACCCAGCCCCATCCCAAAGTCCTCAATGCAAAGTTGTGAATTTCTAGGCAGAGTTTATGAAAATTAGGCGGCAGCCCAAGTGGGCCTCTGTTTCCTCCATTGTGAAATGGAGGAATAACACCTCCCTCCCAGGATCGTTGTAAGGAACAAATGAGATATTTGTAAAAGGCTTAGCCTCTTTGGGGTACATATTAGATGCCCATATTAGAGACGATTATAATAGAGGTTCATATTGGAGACCATCATATTAAAGGCGATCATATTGATTAGAGATGATCATACTAGAGACGCTCACATTAGAGATGCTCATATTGGAGTGACCATATCAGAGGCTCATATTAGAAATAATTAACAATGTTGGTTTTGGACAAGCTGAATTTTAAGCCACCAGCTGAATGAGTGTGAGGAGCCATTTGGAGATGTGAGGAGGTCCAAAGAGTCGATGAAGATGAAGTCAATTTGTGAATCATTCACAGAGAGAGGCCAAGTGAATCTGGGGGGGGCTGAGGTGCCCCCCACCCCCCAGGTGAGGGAGGTTTAAGGCAGAGCTCTGGGGGACGCCCTATGCAAGTGGGGGGGTGGCTTGGATAGAGATGCAGCAAAGGAGCCTGAGAGGATTCAGTCACATACCGGGAGTTGTGGAGGCTTTGTGAGTCGGGGTGTAGGGGGCAGTTCTACTCCAGCAGGCAGTCCTTCCCACCCCCATCTCCTCTGGGACAGCAGGAGCTGCAGAGGGGCCCCGTGACAGCAGACTCCTGCCTTTCCCCAGGAGGATCAAAAAATCCCAGCCTCAGAAATAGGAGACCCTGGTCTTGTCCCCTCCTTGGGGCTCTGGGGACCCAGGAGTCACCTTCCATTGGCCCTGGGGGGACCAGGATCTGCCTTTCCAGCTTCTTCCTTCTGCTTTTCTCTTTGGTCATTTCTTCAGGAGGTTGCCCCCCCCAATCCCTGCTTAGTTTCCCAATGAACTGGATGGAAGTGGGCAGAGCGGGGGATGGCCCTGGAGGCAGGGAATGGCCTTGGCCTCTTCCAGTCCCACTCAGTTGGGAGCTCCTCAATGAATTGTTCTCCACCCCCTCCGCAGGGGTTCCCCGGGCATCTGTAGCCTCTGGGGGTGATTCTTTTCCTCGGGGCTCTCTGGCTTTTTGTCTGCCAGATGCCCACCCAAACCTCCATAGCAAGGCAAGTCCCGAGTCCCAGGCCCCCAGAAACAGGAAAGGGGGGGAATGGTGGGGAGGGGGGAGGGGGAGGCCCATGGGGCGGGGCTGCTGAGGGTCTGGAGGCAGCCCTTGGGCTTAAATAGAGCCTGGCCCTGCCTCTCCTGAGTTCTCTCCTCATTTCCGGAGGGTGAAGGTTCCCGAAGGATGGAGTCCCTGAGGAGGGAGCGGCAGGTGAGCCCCCCCAGCCCAGCCAGCCCAGCCCAGCCAGCCCAGCCCAGCCCTCAGTGACTCTGGACTCCTTTCCCTTGCCAGGCCACAGCTCTGCAGCTTCTGAAGACCGGATCTTCCCCAGAGGACCTGAGAAGGCAGCTTCTTCAAAAGGCCAATTTCTTTCTAGAAGGTCGGTATTTTTTCCCAGATCTCCATCTTTTGGGGGGGCTGCTGACTTCCCACATTGGAGCCCTGGCCTGCTTCCTCCCAACCCTAAGAACCCCAGACCTTGACTTTAGAAGAGTTTCCACTGGATCATAGGCCCCCCCCCCAGGGGCTGATCCTGAATTTGGGGGACCACAACCCCACAGTGACTACCTCAGGAATTCTATTAAAGTGGCTGATTTTATTAACTTGATTAAGGTCACAGGAAGCTGGCATCATGGCTGCGGGACATCCCAGATTACCTCCTCCAGGCCCTTGCCTTTGTGCTTTTACCGCCCCAGTTCAGCTGCTTTCCATTCCTCAGTTGTACAAAGATGGAACTGGTTGCTAAAAAATGAGTACTAGGGGCTGTCTCCCCAAAACTGGCTGTGGTGAACCTCCTGAAGGGGCTGGAGGTAGATGAAATGTACCAAGCTCATAAGGGGGCTTGTGATGTGCCAGGGACTGGGATGGGCATGGGCAGTAGAGAGACCAAAGTGAAGTGCCTATGCTCATTGTGTTTGGGGGTCAGTTTAGAATGTGACCCCCCAGAATATATGCTAGGAGCTCCGGGGTGGGTCAGGAAAGCAAAGGGAACAATGCAGGAAGGGTGGGAGAGACCCGAGATGGCACAGCCTGGGCCAAGCCAGGGAAGGTTGCCCCAGAGGCCCACTGAGGTTGGGCCCTAGGTTGGAAGGGCTGCGATGGTCAAGCTGGGGGCTCCTATTAGACCCCAAAAGGAGCCCCTGAAATAGAGCTGGGCTGGAGCAGAGTTAGGATTCCTTTTGGTGGAAGCAGTGGCCTTGAGGGAGGCTGGTGTGGTGGACTCTGGGGGTGTCCAGAGAGGAAAGGGAGGCTGGGGGGCAGTCACTAGGGTTGGAGTGGAGAGAGATGGCAACATTCTCCTCATGGTGAGTGTGAGGGTTCTAGGTAGATGAGGAGGTGGGGGGGGTTATTTGTAGAGGTGTGCGGGCAGGTTGAGTGTGAGGGTGGGCCCGTGTGTTGGGAGATGACATACCCCCTGTCACAGGCCAAGAGGACTTTTCAACTGTTCAAAAGCCAGCTGACCCTTCTGTGGGTGAGAGGAGAGCCAGGGAGGGTCCGAAGTCTAGGTGCTATCTCTGGCCACTAGCCTCTGGTACATCCCGCAGCAGGGAGCCCCTGGAGTTTACTCAGTGGGGAGGTGGGTCAGAGATCCCCCCCATCCTTGAAGCCTCGGAGTGGAGGGTGGATGGGGGAGAGGGACCAAGGAGAAAACTATTGAAATAATTCAGAAGAGAAGTGATACAGCTACCACCAATCTGGTGACCCTGGAAGTGGAGAGGAGGGGGGCCCTAGAAATGGGGGGGATGGAGTCAGTAAGGAGCCCGAGGTCCAGACCTGGGTATTTGGGGTCGGGGCCCCCCTCCAGAAATGAGGAATAGGAGTGGAGAAGAATAAATGGGAGGAAGGAAAATGAGTTTCTGGAAAGGGCGTTCCAGTGGACGGGCAAGGTGGAGAAGCAGACACTAAACTTGGGTTCTCCATGCTTCTTACCCCTCCCCTGCTGGGGTGCAGGAGGGTGGGCTGCTCTCTGGCCTCTGCTCAGTCCAGACTGGCATGGCCAGCCTCCCAGCACCTTGGCTCACACTTCTCTCTTCCCTCCCCTTCACATAAAGGCCCTGAAGGACAGACCCGGCAGTTAAATATGGAATCAAAGGATGGGGGGAAGCTGCTAGGTGATAAAGAATCTGGGGGGCATCTGGTCCCCAGTCAGAGTGAATGAATGCGATCCAAGGGATCCACTCTCACAGACACATGTGAACACATATGTACCTGTGAACACGTGTGAACACATACATTTCTGGTAAATGCACCTAGCTTTGCTTTGGTTTTTCTCCTTCCTTTGCAAGGAAATCACCTTTATTACAAGGGCAGAGGGAAAAAACAGAAGATTCTTTTTACCCTTGAGGAGAAGAGAAAAGCCTTCCTGGAAGCCCACATCTCCGAGGAGGGCCACCTGGGCATCCGCAAGACTGGGGGCAATGTCACCAAGTCCTACTACTGGCCCGGTGTGGTTTATGACTCCCGAAAATGGGTAACGAGTTCGGATTTAGAGCTAGACTTCCCAGGGATTCAGTTGTCAGGGGGCAGGCCTGGGGCTGACTGGGGGATTTCTGGGCCTTCTCAAATGCCAATTGACATGGTCTGGACTTCAAATGGGGCGCTTCCTTTTCCAGAAGGCTTTGGCCTTCCTCCCCCTGCCCCCCTTGTTTATTATACAAATATAAGGGGGGGGTGGGGTAGGGGAAGCCCAGCACTTTTTTTTTTCAGGTTTTTGCAAGGCAATGGGGTTAAGTGGCTTGCCCAAGGTCACACAGCTAGGGAATTATTAAGTTTCTGAGATCTGATTTGGACCTAGCCGCCCCCCAGCACTCTTTATAAATCAAATCCCATCTTATTAGACTCTTCAAAGACCTCATTCCAGATGGAGATTCTTCTTGCATTTCCTTGCATCTTGTTTCTGAGGGTGGCCTGCCATTTCAACTCTGAGGCTGCCTTCCCTGGCCAGTGTCTCTGCCTACCCCAGCCCTTTTTTGGGTTTCATCTCACTTAGTGGAGTCAATTATTGCTGTGTGACCTTGGTCAAGTCACTTAACTTGAGACTCTGACCTTGTCTATTCTAAATTGATCCTTGGGAAGATTTGTTTTCCTTGGAAATTCTCTATGTGGGGGTGGATTTTAGCAGTTTCTTCTGAGAAGGGTCCCTAGGCTTCCTCACAATGATGACCAAGGAAGGGCAGTGACCCCAGAACAGTGAAGGATGACTTCCTCCTTCCCTTACTGTCCCTCCCTCCTGGTAGTTTGCCTCTTTTTAAAAATAACTCAGAAAATAGGTTCCCCATCCTTTGTTTTGTGCTGCAGTTCAATCTGGACTGCAGCCCCCACCCCCTTTGGTGTCCTGAGTCCAGAACATTCTTTCCCTCTCTCTACCCCACCCTGCTTGGTCCTGGCTGAGATGGTTTTTGCTCCCCTTTCCCTTTTTGTCCACCTGGATGGACCAGTTAGAATCTTGCCTCCAGTTTTTAAAGGGAGATTGTGGGGCTGGAGGGAAGGCTAAAATGTCTCCTTTTAAACAATGCCTTATCACTGTAAGGGCTTTCTTTGAAAAGCCTTCAGGTGACCAGCATTCCTTCCCTGGAGGTGTCCAGGGCCTACCTTTGTTTCCTTTTACCTGCCAAGAGCCGGTGCTTCCTATTTAAAATTTAAATGGGCCCGAGCTGAGGCAGTTTTAGAATAACAACTGCTCCACCCAGCTGAGGAGGCTGATACAAAATCCCACTATCTGCTGCTGAAACTGGGACCCTTCAAACCCTTCCTCCTGATGGAGGTTTTCTCTCCAGCCTCACTTGGAAGGCGATTTTTGAAGCTAGAATACCTGGAGCTTCCAGCTTTTAATGCAATCAGAATCCCTCCTTACTTGCAGGCTTCCCCGACAGAGAAACCAGGAGAAGGTGGGAGGCAGGCAGAGGCAGGAGGTCCTCATCTAATACTTCTGTCCCCTTAATATCTCCTGTCTTCTAGCTTAATCTCTGCTTACGCTGCTTGCCCTGCTGCCTTCTGCTCTCCGGCCTGCCTGCTGCTTGCCCTCCTTATGTCTGCCCTTCAACTCCACTGCCCCCCCCCCCTTGCCTGCCCACCTACCCGCTCCCTGCCCTCCTTGGGAGGAGATAACTGTCCTCCCAGGTTGTTTCCCAGTTAATGTGTGATACTGTTTGTCACTCATATCATATCCTTCCTCCCAAACTGAGGAGAGTCTGGAGGGGATCCTTCTGGGTCACAGGGTCTTTGAGGCTCCTCAAGTTTCTTTGGAGAGTCCAGTTATTCTCTTAAGAGTTTTTATTTGGGTTATCTCTAACGACCATATGAGAGGTTAAAAACATTTACATTATTATGGATCCTTTTTTGTTTTGTTTATGCAAGGCAATGGATTTAAGTGACTTGCCCAAGGTCACATAGCTAGCAATAAGTGCTTGAGGTTGCATTTGAACTCAGGTCCTCAGTGCTCTATCCACTGCTTCACCTGGCTGCCCCATTGACATTAGTAAGAAATGTTCGAGGAACAGCTAGGTGGCGCAGTGGACAGAGCAACGGGCCCTGGAGTCAGGAGTACCTGGGTTCAAATCCGGTCTCAGACACTTAATAATGACCTAGCTGTGTGGCCTTGGGCAAGCCACTTAACCCCATTTGCCTTGCAAAAAAACCCCCCCAAGAATTACCTAGCTATGTGACCTTGGGCAAGTCACTTAACCCCACTGCCTTGCCAAAAAAAAAAATTCTAGCTGACAGAATCCTGGAGAGGTTCTTAGGACCCACCTGGAGCATCCTTTGAGAACTGTAGGGCTAGGGTAACCCCTGCATCTGTGGAAGGATATTTGAGGTTTGGAGCAGGCCAGTGACCTCCCCAGGATGCCTAGCTGACAGTGGGGCTGTTGGGACTTCTCTCCAGGCACACAAGCTCATGGGCTGCCGAGGACATTTCAGTTTTAAGCATCTTTTTGCCCATTCCCCTGGGAAAGATGCCGGCGGGTACACCCAACACCTTCATAGGGAGAGTCCTGTGAGCTGGGTTGGGGTGTTGGGGTACAGACTGGGTGCCACCCTGATGGGCAGCCTGGACTGGAGCCACCTTGCTGTGGAGTGATCTTGGGTGAATCACTTAATTTCTGTGACCCTCAGTTTTTTCAGCTATAAATGGGATCATCAATGCCTGTGCAGGTCTACCAGGCTTTTCTATATATACCCTCAGACCTTTTAAAACGTGACTTAGTGTTTTTTACAAGTCGCTTCAATAAACAGCCTGGGTAAATGTCTAAGAAACAAAGGAGAGCAAAGCTCTAGAGAGGAGGGGGTGAGGGGAAAGGTTGAGCCTCCTTCTCCTCCCTGGTCTTCTCCCTTCTTCCAGGTCAAGGAGTGTAAGAAATGCCAGAAGGACAAGTTAGGAGAGAAGGAGAACCGAGGGAAACGGGTAAGTGGGTGTCCTCCAGCTCTTGCCTTGGGGCTCCATTCATACCCGCTCCCACATCTGTACCCTCCAGGGGCTCAAAGCTTGAATGGTCCCTTCTTAAGACTGACATGGCATAGCATGGCATTCTTTAACCCATGGGAGGGCTGAGGCCAGCCTTGTACTCTGTCTTCACAGACTGGGGAAACTGAGTCCTTCAAGAAAGTCAAGCCGACCCGTGCTCCCAAGAAAGAAGGCACCAGAGCAGGTCTTAAGGCAGACCCACCCTTGCCACTGAAGGCCAAGAAGGAGCTTGTCCAATCCCGAAGGGAGCTCCCTGCAGCCCAGGTATTGGCTCTTCCTTGGGATCAAGGTATACTATATAGAACCTCCTGAACCAAAAAGGAATGGGGGTCCCTCCCCCAACCTTTCCATTGGGTCCCTTTGTCTGGGATATGCTCTCCTCCACTCACTTCTTTGGTTCTCATTCCTCTGATAGAGAGGTCTTACTTTGGGTCCCCATTTTCAGGTATGCAATTGAAAGGGAGACTTCCAGAATTCAGAAACCATTCATTTTCTATGAGTCTGCATAGCACCCACTGGGGGGTGGGGGTGGGGACCCAGCACCAGTCTGAGGACCTGACCCAGGACAGCACTTTGGAGGAGTTTACATGTGAATTATTAGATGGGCATGGGACAGAGGTGTCTATCCCTGTCTGTGCTAAGGAGAAGAGGACAGACCAGGATGGTTGGAAGGTCATTGATTGGTCAAGGGGACTGACCTGTCTGGTAAGCTTGGAAAGGAAGGCAGGAGCTGGAACAAGGCAGCCAGATGGGGAGCCCTGGGCACTCAGGAGGCTGGCCACCCAGGGTTCTGGAGCCCTTGGCACCCTCCTCTTGAGGCACGGGCTAATACTACCATTCAGTGGTGCCAGGTGGGGTGTTCAGATGAGGAAACCTGAGACCATTAGAGGGAAGGCTTCCTGCAGGCCAGCTTGACCCTTCTGATCTTCTGGGCATGATCTACCTGCTGGTCATGCAAGGCTGACTGGTTGTCTCCACTCAACCATGGCCATTGTGCCCTCCAGGCGAGAGGTCTGTTCCACCTCATCGGCCTTCAGCTCGTGGGGCCCATGAAGCAGACGGCAAGGGGGGCTCGCTTCATCTTTGTGGTGGTAGACCACTTCACCCGATGGGTCGAGGCTGCCCCCATGAAGACCTGCACCCCTGAGGAGACAGCGGAGCAGGTCCTCAAGTTGGTCCATCGATTCGGCTTCCCGGAAAGGATCGTCAGTACCCAATGCAGCGGCTTTGTCCAACAGGTAGGGAGGTGTCCTTTGGCACTGATTAGTTAGGTGCAGCTGAGGCATAGGTGTGACAGGGTGAAGATGGAGCTGAATGAATCCAAAGACCCGGCCTTTGTGAGGGATACACATTGGGCATAGTCTTTGCTCAACACTCCCTCTACCAGGTGCTGGGGGAAGGATTGGGAGATGAGATCTTGCCAGGTCTGGGGACTTGAGGGGTGGGCAGCGTGGGCTTGGTTCCTCAAGCTAAGACAGAAAGGGAGGTGGAGGATGGGAGCAAGGTCTTGGAGATGGGACTGTGTCCACCATGCTCTGGAGATGGTAATGACATCTAGGGGTGCTGTCTCATCCCCTTCCCTTTGCAGTGGAACAAATGAAGCCCATGA
Source organism: Macrotis lagotis (assembly GCF_037893015.1). Taxonomy (NCBI): domain Eukaryota; kingdom Metazoa; phylum Chordata; class Mammalia; order Peramelemorphia; family Peramelidae; genus Macrotis; species Macrotis lagotis. The sequence continues at coordinate 276,511,376 of NC_133660.1, forward strand.
AAGGGAAGTGTGTTTAGGGTTACATAGAGAAGTGCAAGAGCTCAGAGGCCAAGCCAGTTCTGAATGTCTGGGGCCCCTGCCTCACAAATGCCCAAGACTCACTCCTGCCTCCATCTTTAACTTCCATGGCCCCTTTGCTTCTCCCCCTACAAACTCTTGCAGCTCAATCAAATTTTGAGAGCAGAAACAAAAATCAAGTGTGACCTGATTGTTGTCTATCATCCCCAAACACATGGGCTTCTAGAGAAGACCAACTCCTTTGTGAGGAGGTAAGATTGGGAGCAGATCTGGGGGAGGAGCTAGCACCTTCTAGCTTTCCCCCCTTCTTCCCTTCCTTGGGCTAGCCCCTCACCCCAACATGGTTCTGTTAGCCCATGGGTGACCTTGGGTGAAATCAGGGAGAGGGAGGGATCCAGCCCCAGACCTGGCTGGAAGCTGGGGCCAGTGGGGCCATGGAGGGAGGTGGCTTTCAAAGAGCTTTCTTAGTCTAGCTGGGGGAATACTTGACTGGATGAGTGGCCTTGGACAAGTGACCTGTCTTTTGGGTCTTGGTTTTTCCTTGAACACCAAAGGCTTGTGAAGTATTTCTCTACAGAATCTGGTGAAGCTCCACCAGCTCAGGGGTCTCATTTCCCCCACTTCACAGATAAAAGAAGTGGAAGGGCAAGGATCTGTTGTGCAGTCAATGATGAAGCCACAATTCAAAATTAGGGACCTCCAGTTCTGGCTTATTGGCATCAGTTCTGTCTGGAAAGCCTTCAGATTGGAGTCTAGTGTTCTTCAGGGGCTTTTCCCCTTGGGGAGATGGAGGCAAGGTCCAGGGCCAGGACTGGGTGAGCCAAAGGTAGGAGAAGGGAGGAAGAAGAGGCTGGGAGCAGTCCCTTGAGGCTGCCTGCCCTGCCTGGGCCCAGGCTAGCTCATTCTGGGTGGGTCTCATGCTGGTGTGTTAGGGTCCCCTCAGCAATGGCTCTTGCCTTTGTAGCCTGCTCTCCCTGGTGGTGAATCTAAACCAGGTAGACTGGGACCAGCAGCTCCAGAAGATTCTCTTTCTGCAGAACCGAGACTCCTACAATGTAAGTGATCTGGCCTGGCACCTTCTATGGGGGGAGGGTTTCCCCTTTCACCGAGTTTCATGGTCAACTGACTCCTTCATTTGCCAAGTTCTGTCTGCAGATGTGAACAGAAAAGGGGGTGATGGATAAGCTGGCTCAGCTGGTCAACCAGAAGCTTGCCTTGTTGGGTCTGCCATGGCATTCGGCATCCTCCTTTGTCCTGTTTCCATCTGCTTTGTCATGCCGCTCTCCTGTCCTCTTCAGATGATCTGGATGCCACATAATCTGCCCTCCCCCACTTCCTTCTTTGTATTCTCCACCCTCTAACACATGGGTTGGCCTGCAGATAACGGCCATGGGGTTTCCCCCTCACCCAGGACCTGCCACTGTCTTGACCACTTCTAATGGTGGTAGGGGTGAGGTAGGGTTGTTATAACAATTCAACTTGATATTTTTAAAGCACGGTGCCCAGAACATGCGATTGTTATACAAGACAGTTTAGAAAGCAATGTATGAAATTGATTCTATAGTTTTGGGGTTTTTTCTGCAAGGCAATGGGGTTAGGCGGCTTGCCCAAGGCCACACAGCTAGGTAATTATGAAGTGTCTGAGGCTGTATTTGAACTCAGCTCCTCCTGACTTCAGGGCCAGTGCTCTATCACCTTGCCACCTAGTTTCCCCTTGATTCTCTACTTTTAAAAAACTAAGGGGTATTAAATGGAACTTTATGGTTGAATATCAAATCCTTTTTTTGTTTTGCTTTTCTTGTGTATGTGTAAAGGCTATTACTATTTTTTTTTGGTGTTTTAAGTTCAGGATAGAAAATGAGATTGAGTTGGGGGGGGGTTCTTGGTCTCTTCCTTTCTACACCTAGGATGATGAAGATGAAGATGAAGAGTACCTGGACAGCCTGGAGGAATCCACCGAAGAGGACTCAGACACGGATATCTGGCCAACCTTCGTTAGCCTTCCAGAAGCTCTGGACAACACTCAGGAACATGACAAGGACAAGGGTCCGGCGGTAACCGTCAGCATGGATGACACGTGTTCCTACTGTAACAGACTCACAGATGAGGGCAACAGTGATGTGTTCACCATGGTAAGGATGCCCCAGGAGTGCTGGCTTCCATCCCATCCTTCCCTAGGGACATTTCCACTATTTCTCTTTTGCCTTCCTACCCAGCCTGATAACTGGGGTTTGAAAGGCTTAAGGGGGAGTAAGTGGGTAGGTGGGTGAGGCAGAGGGGGTTGTTCCTGTATGTGTGAAGGAAATGGGGAGAAGAAAAGGTGAAGGGACATGAGAGCTGTCTGCTATTGGGCAGAATAATGGGAGGGAAGAGGGAAATGCTGCCCCAAAGGACAGCTTAGGAAGGTGGGGAGCAGCTCCCCATCACGCAGGGCTTCGTTGAGCACTTGGACTTTGGGTTACTTGTGCACTGACCATTATTTTGTGGTTCCAGGTAGAAAAATCAAGTTGCTTGGCCCTTTCTGGAGGCTTTTAAAGCCCTTCCCTTTCCTCTTGGGTGGAAGGACTTGGGGAAGGGGCCAGGTAGCTGTTTCTCCTGAACAGTTTCAGTGGCCCCTACCTGTGCTCCTTGGTGATACCTTTATCTGCCCCTCCCCTCCCCTGTTTGTGCTTCCCAGTTGCAGTGCGAATCCTGTCGGGGCTGGGTTCATCACATGTGTGTGAGGAGAGAGCATGATGATGAAAACTGGAAAACTCGATTCCAGTGCCGCCTCTGCCTACCAGGAACCTCGGCACCCTCATCCCGAATGATGGAAAAAGAGTAGTGGGGGGGGGGGGGAGGCCCCAGCTGGGTTGGATTGGACCTCTGGGAAGGGTGGAGCCCCCAACACCTGGGGGCAGAATTCCCTGCTTTGAAAGGCCTTGTTCCTGTCCCCCATGCCAGTCACAATCTAATGGATCCATTGGTCCCCATACATTTCCCCCACCTGCTCATATTTTTCTCCCCTTTTTACTTTCTTGATTTTTCTTTTCTTTTTTTGTTTTATTAAAGTTTTTATTTTGAGTTTTATAATTTCCCCCCCCAATCCCTGCCCATTATACTATCACCTTGGGCAAGGGCAAAGGAGAAGGTCCAGACCCTGGGCTAATTAGAAATAGGTGGGGCAGACCTGGCCTAGTCTTGGTTTTTGATCAGATGGAGGCCAACTGCTCACAAGACACCAAGATGGACAGAGCCCAGTTGTTGTAATATAAACCAACACCCCCACATTCCTCATCATCTGGGTGCACAGGCTTGAAGGGAGAAGCAGAGACCCACTGAGGTGTCTGTGGTAACCCAAGTGGGGGCAATGATGGGAATCTGCTGTGAGCAGAGAAGGGTCAGGGGAGAAATGGGGAGAAACAGGGTAGGATGTGTCAACAGACTGACTGGGGGAAGGGAGGAGGCAGGAAGGCCTTGGGATAATTAAAGGCCTTTTAAGAATGGGGAGTATTCTGGTGAAAGAGAAAATTGAGTTTGAGAGGTTTGAGGCCCTGAAGCTTTCCAGAGTCACCACTGGGTTTTGACTATGTAGAGAGTTGACCCCATGGGAGCAGATGGGCTTCCTCAGAAAGTGTGGGTTGGAAGAGGACAGATCCCCAGTTAGGGGTCTCCTAGATACTGGCAAGTCCTGAACTAAAGCAAAATCATGTCAAGGAAGAAGGGATCTTTAGTTGAGAGAATGGGTGGCGGGGGGGAAAGCTGCCACTTGGGGGGGATATCCTGTGAGTGCAGAGATTTGTGAAAAGTGCCTCATAGGGGTACCCCTGGAGCTACCCACCCTGGAGACATTAGGACTCGAGTACAAATCCAACATCCTACACTTGACATACTATGTGACTTTAACTCTAGTTAGGAAATACTCTAGGGAATATCCTGTGAGTGCAGAGATTTGTGAAAAGTGCCCTGGAACTACCCACCCTGGAGACATTAGTACAAATCCAACATCCTACATTTGACGTACTATGTAACTTAACTCTAGTTAGGGAATAAAGCAAACCCCAGACTTCCCAAACAAATTCTTTATACTCTGTGAATGAGTCAGTAGAAGGTAACAAGGCCTGGTCACGAGATTGTCCCTGGCAGTCAGTCTACCTTTCTTGTTTTGCCCTTCAGGAGGACATTGGAAGCTTCACCTTGGTTCATTTACAAAATCTGGTTGGATAGGGAGGTGGGGTGTGGGGGAGCTCAACCCATTGGAGAATTACTATCCTAAGAGTGTAGACATAACTGAAATTCTGACCCTAGGAGGAAATTAAGTCCATGTTGCATTTGATAGTAACAATTTCTGTCATACCAACCATGTTCCTGACAATACAGACCGTGCAAGCAGACTTGGGAGGGATGGTCTGATTGCATATCAGGACAGAGTATTGTCATGGAAACTGGGAGAGGAGAGCCAGCCCCAGGGTTATCTGCTGAGTATTGGGAGGGTGAGAATGGAGAAGAGGGCACTAGATTTGTCCACTAGGAGACCTCTTGGGAAACAGCCTTGGAGAGATTGGCTTCAACTGAGCCCATTGAGGTCAGAAGATGGATAGCAAAGGGTTCCAATGAGAGATGTGGAGGCAGAAGTGTAAATTATTGGCTGAGACAGGGAAGTGGCTAGGTCTAGAGAAAGCCAGAGAAAGGACCAGGAACTAGGAGAGACTGAAGGCTGGGATGGGGGCTGAGAGGGGGTGCAATATGCTGTTGAGGAAGGAGAGGGGATCCCCTGAACACAGGGATAGATAGCCACTGCTAAACTCTGGAGGAGGGCTTGCCAGACTGGAGATTTAGGGCCAGAAGAGACCTTCCCTTTGTCACCTGACAGGTAAGAACATCGAAAGTGGCAGAGTAAATTAGTCAGAGGCACAAGGTGGCAACAACACCAGGGCCAGGATTTGAATCCAGATCTTTGACTCAAACTCTACTGCTTGATAGTGAAGAGTGGATAATAATTGAGGGCTGGCTGAATGAACTTGGAGACCTGGCCTGGATGCCTCAGGAGGAACACTGCCTGCCTGTGTGGCCTTGGCTTGGTTTATGCCAGAGGGAAATCCTGGGGCAGTGGCTGCAGGTGTGGTGGAAGGGTGGTGGTTGGGAGAGCCCAGGCTGGAGGAAGACCTACTACGTAGGCTGAAGTGGATACTACTGGCCTGTCAGGTGTACATGAGCCTCAGTAACTGCCCAGTTCCCTCCCAGCTCTGATGCTGGGATTCTTCCAAAGTACCTTGAATGTGCCCTGAATCCATGTCTGGGCTCTGCTTGGGGGTGAAGCCAGGTAGGCAGGGAGAATTAGGATTAGCTTAACACCTTAGAAAGATAAATAGGAATAAATTCGGTGGGATAGTATGACTGCATCCATTTTGTGATTGAACTTGGGGATCAGAATGGTATGTTCCAGCCTTGGTTCTCCTTAAACAGAATAATCAGAAGACCCAGAGCAGAGAACTAAAAGGAGTTCATTTTATTTGCTATTCAAGAAGAGGGCACAAGCTCCATGACATGAGTTACAGCTCTAGGAGTGTGGAGGAGCCAAGCCCACTTTTACCCTAGGTCACCATGCAGTCCCCTTCCCTGGTGCTACCTGTTGGTGCAATCGTTCCTCCAGTCTCTAGCTCATCCTTGCAAAGCATTTCAAGTCCGGTTTGTATAATTATTCAGATCCAGTTTCACCCAATCAGCACGATAATTCTGTACCTTCCAAATATGGGGTCATTCAGCAGTGCTGCACCTGACCTTGGGGATGTAGAAACTTTGCAACCCTTGTGGATTTGGAACACCAAGGAGGCTTCACTCAGGTACAGTCCTACTCATTGTTTTGAGTGAAGTGTTTTTCTTTTTTCTATCTTAATAGCATTTCACCCCCCCATTACATTTGGAGATGGTTTTCAACATTTATTTTTGTACAATTTTCCTTTTCTCCTTTCCTTCCCCCTCCCCAAGGCAGGAAACAATGTCATAGGCTAAGCATGCACAATCCTAATACCCATTTGTATATTCACTCTTTAAAAGAATCAGAACAAAAGGAGAGAATTGCTTTCCAGAAATATAAGCACTAAGAACTGAAACACTTGTAGGTTCATGTGGGTTCCAACAGCCACCAAGGAACAAAAGCACCAGAAACAACTTCACCAGTAGCTTACGAATTAAGGAACTACCACTAATTTAACGGAGTGCCATTCAAATTGCAAGCCACTTGGGAACCTAGTGGCGTGCTTGGCTATGAATGAACCAGTCTTTCCTGACTCCAACAGTCCAAAGTTCCTGGGTGAGGATTGACTGGACTTGCCCTTGCCCAAAAGGGAACCCTGGATGGAAGATGCAGCTGGAACTCTAAGAGGAGACTTAGGAGGGCTGCTGGTTATTTTTTTTGCAAGGATCTGTATTAGTAAATCAGTTATAAGCAAGGCCTGAAAGCTAATTCTAGAAGGAGACTCCTTCCAAGTCTTCCATTTATCCTATTCTCTATCCCATAGGTCTCTACCCCAGGAGGCAGATTCCTTCAAGATTCTTTGTAAGCCCAGGTGCTGGTTAGGAAGGCTGGCCGGAAGTTACTGTAGACATCCTGAAGTCCAGAAAAGCAAATGTGTTCTGAATCCAAATTCAGGCAGCAAATGCCCCTTAATAGTTCCCCCTCCCCCCATTCACCGATCCCACTGTGGACACTAACCATCCAAAGAGCTGTTATGATGCTCTGGAGGCTGCTTAGGGGCCAAAGACCATGAGCTACTCAGTGCTGATGGATCTACATTGACTGGAGATGGGGACATGGTCCTAGAGCTGGCTCGGCTCACTTCAATAGTGTTCTCAACAGGACCTGTGCCTGTCCATCTGCCCTGAGTTGAAGTTCTAACGAAGACTTTGAATGTCATTCACCCTTTCAAGTGTCAAAGCACCAGGTGTTGCCTGAAAGGGGTGGCTAGGTGGTGCAGTGGATAGAGCACAGGCCCTGGATCATGACCTACCTGTGTGGCCGCATTGCCTTGTAAAAACCTTTAAAAAAAAGTTGCTGGAGAGGTTCCAGGTTATATATGACAAGGGGAGGTTATCCCCTGGGAATTCAGGGAAGGGTCTGCCTTGTGCAATCACAGGGTGTTTCTCTCTTAGTCACTGCTGGTAAGATTCCTGCTCAGAAGGCTGGTCCTTCACCTGGAAAACGGTCGCTAGTATGACCTCGGAAAGGGCCGAGCAGTCACTATGGTGTCTGCTGCCTGACCACGCTGGGGCAAGAGCAGGACGGGGGTCTGTACGCAATGTTTGCGACCGAGGGCCCTTGGTACCGTCACTGCTGTGGGCGTGTGTTAATATCATGGGAAAGGTCAGTTTGGCTGCCCAAAGTGTGTGTCAGTTTTATGACAAATGCGGCCTCGGGCACTCGCCGCTTCCTAGCTGTGTGGCCTTGGGCAAGTCACCTAACCCTGACTGCGTCGCACCCCGGCCAGGCTCCGGGGGTCCTGGAGAAGGGGGGCCGGTGGCTGGGCGCAGCCCCCCATCTAGGTCACGGGCTTGTCCCGCCGGCACCCCCCGGCCTCCTCTCTCACCCGGGGGCTCTCTCCAGGCGCTTGGGGCCCGGCTCGGACGGCCAGGCCGGCCCGGCCTTCGTCACGCGGGCCCCTCACGGGCCCTCGTGGGCGAGGGTCCCCCGGGCCCATGGGCTCCTCCGGCTGCTTTACGGCTGCGACCCGGGGCCCCCCGGCCGGCCAGGCCCCAGGCCCCGGGCCCCCTCCCCCTCCAGGCCCCCCGCCCGCCCCGGGCCTCCCCGCCCCCTCCGGACCCCCCGCCCGCCCCGGGCCTCCCCGCCCCCTCCGGACCCCCGCCCCCTCCGGGCCCCGGCGCTTTTTAAGAAATGTTTTATTTCCCGCCAGGATCCGCAGGGCTTGCCCCGTCACGTGGCGAGGGCGGAAGCGGCCTGGGCGGGGGCGCGCGGGGGCGGAAGGGGCGGAGCCTCGGCCGCGGGTCACGGCCCGGAAGCAGTTCCCGGGCGGGAAGCGCCCGCCCCCCGGCTCCTCCGGCGAAGGATGCAGCTGCCGCCGGGGCTGCGGGGCCGCCTGGGCCCGGCCCCCGCCGCGGCGCCCCCGCTGCCCGTCCGCCGCCCCCCGGCCGCCGGGGCCGCCCCCTTCCGCTTCTCGCCGTGCGCGCGGCGCCTGCCCCGGGGACACCCGTTGTTCGAGGTCACGCGGGGGGCGGGCGGGGCGGGCGGGGGCGGGGCCTGCGGGCGGGGCGGGGCCTGTGGATGGAGGCGGGACCTGCGGGCGGGGCGGGGCCACCGGCAGGGGGCGGGGCCGGCGGCGGGGCGGGGCCGGCGGGAGCCCCGCCCCTGAGCCCGCCTCCCTCCGCAGGACGGGGACGTGCAGCGCCACGCCTACCTGCAGGACGCGGTCACGCAGGTGTCCCGGCCGCCCGAGCGCCCCCGCGTGGCCGCGTTCGGCTGCCACGTGGCGGGCTGCCGCCAGGAGTTCTCGGGCCTGGACGCCTTCGAGCACCACTACCGCACGCTGCACACGCACGTCTGCTCCGTGTGCCGCCGCGCCTTCCCCTCGGCGCGCCTGCTGGACGTGCACGTGCTCGAGTGGCACGACTCGCTGTTCCAGCTGCTGGCCGAGAGGCGGCGCATGCTGCAGTGCCTGGTGGAGGGCTGCGCGGACACCTTCGGCAGCAGCCGCGAGCGCAAGGAGCACCTGGTGCGCGCGCACCGCTACCCGCCCGACTTCCGCTTCGACCAGCCCCGGAAGGCCCGGCCCGCGGCGGCGGCGGCGGCGGCGGCGGCGGCGGGCTGCGCCTGCGCGGGCGAGGCCCCGGAGGCCTGCGCCTGCGCCGGGGAGGCCTGCGCCGGGGAGGCCTGCGCCTGCGCGGGCGAGGCCATGGAGATCTGCCCGGCCGAGGCCCCGCCCCCGGCCCCGGCCCCGCCCCCCGCGGGCCGCCGCGTCCCCTCCTCCATCTGCTTCGGCCCCGGCGCCACGCGGGGGTTCAAAAGGACGAAGAAGAGGGGCGCGCGGCCCTGAGGCCCCCCCAGCCCCGCGGGGCCGCCCCCAATAAAGTGTACACCGAAGGCTGAAGGCGGAGGGCGCTTTATTTCACTGACCGAGCGGAAAGGAGCCTCCGGGGCGGGGGGCAGGCCGGGGCCCCGGGGCCGCACAGAGTCCGCAGAAGGCTTCCTGGAGGGCAGGGCCGGACCCCGCGGCCCAGCTGCGCAGGGACACCCCCCCCGGCCGGGGGCCCCGGGAGGCCCGGGCGCGGGGCGCGGGGCCGGGGTGGCCGGGGGTCCCTGGGGGCCGCCCCGAGCGGCCCCGGGCCGGGCCGGCCACAAAGTGCACAGTAAGCTACATTTGGCTTCAGCGGTTCGGGCCCCGGGCCCCCACGGGGGTGGGGGCGCCCCCGGAGCGCCTCTACTTCCAGACGTAGTTGATGAAGAGCTGGCAGGTGAGGAACACGCAGAGCAGGAACCAGCAGCGGGAGCTGCGCAGGAAGCCTCCGGGGCCCCTCCTGGGCAGGGGCCTGGTGCTGAGGGCCCTGAGGTTCCTGCGAGGCAGAGGGGCGGCGTGAGCGGGCCCCGCACCCCGGGGCCCCCCTTCCCATCCCCTGCCTAAGGGACCAAGGAGCCCAGACCCAAGGCTCCCTGGGGGACGGGGACAGGGCCCTCCCCGGCCCCAGGCTCATCCTCTCCCCCTAGGGCAGTCAGCCTGAGGAAGGTCGTGGCTCCACAGGCGGCACCCTTCCTCTCCCCCGGCTGGCCTAGCTGACCCCGGCCTGCATTTGGAGTAACTGGCTCCATTGTGAGATTTTCAGGTGAGCATTTACACCTGTGAGCCGACGTCGCCAGGCTTGGCTTATTATCCGTGGAGGGAAAGGCTCAGTCAAGTGGAGTATGTTTGGGTGGGCACAGAGACCTCCACTGCTGTGTGTGGCCACTCACCTGTGGATGTCCTGCTGGGCCTTCTGCAGGGACAGCACCGCAGTGTGAATCTCTCTCAGATGCTGACTCTCCTTCCCACAGTGGATGCAGGAACTTTCACAGTCTGGGACCACAGAGCAAGAAGGGTTATTTCTCCCGGTTAAGGCTTCCAAAGAGAGTGGATTGGCGGAGCTCCCCTCCCCATTCAATCAAGGCAGGAAGCGGAGGAGAATGGGGAAGGGGAAAGGGAAGAGGAGGAGAGGGGAGGTGAAGGGCCCAGAATCTCAGTGCTGGGGAAGCTAGAAGCTCTCTAGGGCATCCCAGAAAGTGACCTTCGGCTCTGCCTTGAAGACCCCTGGTGAGGGGGAGCCCATTCCACTGAGGGACAGCCTCCTCACACGGAGTGCATCTCTACCTTGGCAGCTTTCTGGCAGACAGACCCCCCCAGGGCCAAGCAGATGCCCCAGAATCTCCAAGTCAGATGGGCTGTGCACCTGAGGGAAGTGAGCAGGAAGCTGGCAGGCTTTTGTCCCTGTAAAGGCCAGGGGCAGAGATTCAGAGTTGTGTTTAGCAAGCAGGCCAGTTAAGGGCAGCCAGGACAGGCAGGGCTTGGCATCCCAGGCCAAGGGAATGCCAGGGGCTTAGCGGAGAGAAGAGAACACTGGGCAGACCCTGACAGCTGCCTTGGGCTGGCTCTGGGGGGCTACAGTGGGACAGAGCTCTCTAGCCCTCAGCCTGGGCTGAGGAGCTTCCTATGATCCCAGGTCAATGATTCTCTGATTCAAAGCCACTGGATTCCATGAGTCTGGACAAGATTTCCCTCTATGATAACAGGCTAGCAATATTCTGATTAGCAGAAAAAGGGACCTCCTTATAGAGCCAGCTGGTGGCACAGGAGCTACCAGCTTCCCCTCAGGAGCTCTCCAGAGCCTGGGTGCTGATCTGCATCCAGCAGAAATAGAGAATGTCTGTCCTTCATCCTCAAGAACCTGACATCAGGGAGGTGATGCCATGGCAAGCATGTGCACTGGAGTTGAGTGAGGGCGGCTGAGCAAAGTTCCCAGCCTCATTTTCTCTTCCAGAGCCAGATAGAAATCCAGTTGACTGGAGACAACGCTGAATGTGAGACAGTCTGGGTGAAGTAACTTGCCCAAGGTCACACAGTCTGAGGTTACATTTGAACTCAGATCCTCCTGAATCCAAGGCCAGTGCTCTATCCACTGCACCATGGAGCTGCCCCACATCCAGTGCTCCTTCTACCTAGGCAGGAAGTTCCCTTCCTCCTCAATTTTACCTCCAGGCTTGAAGTCTTAGCTCAAACCCTGTCTTCTATCCTGAGCCTTTCCTCTGAGCTAGCCTCCAGTTTACCCAGGAGGCCTGTGTTTGCTCATTGTCTCCCAGTAGATAGAGAGGTCCTCAAGGACGTAGTCTTTGAAATAAATGATTGTTGACTGGACTCATGGATTCTCTTTCCTCTGAAGTCTTCAGGCAGAAGCTGCATGGTCATTTGCCATTCTTCATGCATGATGCATGCATGCTCCCCTTCTTCATGTTGATGACTTAGAATTCCTGGTGGGATGAATTCCTCATTTCAGTGATTCTCTGACTTCAAGACTTCTCTCTAAGGCCACCTTTGGCATTTAGGCCTTTCCTGGATCTCCCAGTGCTCTCCCCAGGCTATCCTCTTTCTACTCTGTACATCCTAAGTGAACTGCATGCTGTCCCTCCCTTTGGAATGTAAACTTGAAGGCAGACAGGACTGAAGCACAGTGTTTGGCATACCAGAGGCCCTTAATAAATGCTTACTGATTAATTGTTGCTCAGGAGAGGACTCCTTTTGAGGTATACATTGGCCTAACTTGTCCCTAAGTCCCTCCTAGCTTGAGTTATTATGAATAATACAAATAATGCTAGCTAACATTTATATGGCAGCCAGGTCTTTTATATATATACTGACTCATTTATTGTGAGAAATCTGCGGTAATTAGGTTCTCAAGATCTCAGAATGGCTAAGTGTATTTGAACTTTGAACTTCAGGAGAAGAGTGAGCTCTCTGGTGTGAGGTCTGTCAAAACCTTTTCAGGGCTGCTTTCTGAATCACCTAGCTCTTACCTGTGGCTCCAAGGAGCTGTAGCTTGCACAGTGGCCATACCCCAGTAGACTGTTTTGGCTGGCAGCCGGCTAAACCTTTGAGGGTAACAGGGAATTTCAAACTCCTTGGTGAGCTGATGGGAGTGTCAGCCCCAAATATGTGAAGTCTTTCATGAGTGAAATGGGCAGATGGGACCACTTCCTGCCAACACCATGAAGACAGCTGAAACATGCTGTGGAGATCTTAGAGCTTAGACAGACATCGAAGACACCAGGATCATCCACAGCATCTGGAGCCATCACCAGTTGTCTTGACTGCCTTGCCAGTGGATCATGATGGCATTGGAAGAGAGAGTGAGGCTGACAACTTCAAGCAACTCTTGCCTCACTTAAATCCAATTTATGCTTGAATCAGAAGACATCTTTTGATACTATACCACTTTACCATTCCTATCTCAAAGTCCTGAGGCGACAGATAAGTGATGAAGCAGCAAGTGCAGACACACTGGGAGATGCAGTTGTCTCAGTGGAGACAACCCTGAATGTTGAGGTAGTCGGGGTGAAGTGACTTGCCCAAGGTCACACAGTCTGAGGTTACATTTGAACTCAGATCGTCCTGAATCCAAGGCCAGTGCTCTATCCACTGCACCATGGAGATGTCTCCGCCTGCACACAGGCGGCCCAGGTCATAGGGTATTTCTCCACTGAAAGCAGCAGGGAGCTTCGGCAGCCCCTTGGGTGACTGAGCAGCACTTTTAAGCATCGCACTGTCCACCTCCTGATGTGAGGAAGGGGCTAGAAAAGGTGCCCTAAAAATTGCTTATCCACCCGTGGTCTAATTATTTCAGCAAGTAGGGATCCCACAGTGTGGTTGAGACACAAAAAAACCTACAAAGCTTCTTCAAAGAAGATTCCATTCACCTTCAGAGCATGGAATGTGTGCACACTCATAGACAACACATGATCTAATAGAACAGCGCTTATTGCAAGAGAACTCAACAGGCATCACATCCAAATAGCAGGCCTCAGTGAAACAAGGCTGGCAAATGAAGGCCAGATTCCTGAGGTCAGAGCTGGATACATGTTTTTCTGGAGTGACCGCAGTGAAGTCACCATAAAACTGGGGAAGGTTTTGCAATCAAAACTTAGTCCACAAGTTTGAATGCCTACCAAAAGGAGGGAATGGCAGGCTCATGACAATGAGATTGCCACTTCCAGGAAAATGCCATGCCACTATCATCAGTGGCTATGCTCCTACCATGATGAACCCTGATGAAGTCAAAGAAAAGTTTCTGAAGACTTGGAAGACCCTTATCATCAATGTACCAAAAGAGGACAAACTTAGAATTCTGGGTAACTTTAATGCTATTGTAGACTCAGATTAACAGCCATGGCAGGGAGTCCTTGGGAAGAATGGAGCTG